>NW_020954625.1:3006521-3113260 GCF_900497805.2 Vombatus ursinus | reverse complement strand
TCTAATGGTAGAATTTAAAAGACTAGCAACAAGTAGGCAGGGGAGCTATTTGGGGTTTGGGGAGGTCTTCATAAAGCCTTTCACATTATATCATGTAGGTAGCTATCTACTCTTCCTACACAGAGGGCCAGTCTTGGAAAGTCACCAGGAATGAGAGGTCTCCCTCAGCAACCTTCTTTCCCTCTTCTTCTAGTTCTTCCTGAGGTTTAAGGAGTCTGGACTAGGATAGTGGAAGACTTGGAGATGGTGGTCAAGGGGAAGGTTAAAGAACTCCAGAAAGCTCCCCTCCCAAATAAAATAGCTCCCCATCATGCCTAGAATTCCTTAAATCCATTATCTTGCCTGGTATTCTACCAATCCATTAGCTCTTCCTGACTGCTCAATGATTCCCCAGGGAAGTCGAAGGATCTATGAGTCATTTATACTTCAGTGTGAATTCACTAAGCATATGTCAACACTGAGTTATCAGGTGTGTTAAGGGGGAGGGATATTTTTGGAGCTTGCATCTTTGGGGATGGGGTTCATTTGAGTGCCCTGAAGATATCAGTGGGATCTGGAAGAGAAAGAATAGGAGATCCAGGTGATTCAAAAAGGACACAAAAAAGTAAGGAGAAAGACCATGAACATACAGCTGCACAAAAGGATCCCTTACATGACAACCTCTGAAACACTGACTGTCCAGTGTTACCCTCACAGCCCCTGAAGAAGATAACGTTGGTAAGGGTTGGTAGGTTCACAGCTAACTTAAGGTACCCTGCATCATACTTATCTGTACATACACTGTATCTCCTGAGTAGAACGTAAACTCATTGAGGGCAGAGACCATTTCATTTTTGTCTTTGTAGTCCAAATACCTAAGTGTAGGTGCTCCACAAGTGTTTGTTGAATGAACTGAATGGTTGACTCGAGGTTAGCAACCCTTCATTCAAGCCAGAAAATTGTCACGGGGTCCCCTCCTTAGAGGAGATACCAATAGAGCCTGGAGAGACAAACCATTCCAAAGACTTGAAGGCCAATAGCTACGGATGCCATCATGTGGGCAGCTGATCCCTCATGGGCTCCATCCATCCAAGGAGTAAAAGGACATCCAAGGATGAAAGAGAGAGAGAAACAAGAAGGAAGGGGGGGGCAGAAAAGCAGAAGCAGGTGGAGGGGAAAGATGGACAGGAAGATAGAAAAGAAAAAGAGCATGAAAGATTTTAGAGGATTTTGTGTTGGAAGGGATCTTAGAGGTCACCTAGCCCAATTCACTCATTTAAAAAATAACAATAGGCCCAGAAAAGTGAGGTGATGGCTGATGTTACACAGCAGGTTAGTAGCAGAATCAAGATTCGAATGCAGGTCCTCTGGTTCCAAACCCAGTGTTTTTCTTCTACTGTATCATGCTGGGGGTGGAGGGGGGAGTGGAGAATCAAGAAAAGCAGGAAGAGAAGGAAAGGAAAGAATGGCAGTAAGGAAAAGGGATTAGTGGAAGGAGAAAGAATTGGAAAAAATGGGGAAATGATGAGAGGGGTAAAGGAGAGGGAGAGGGAAAATGAAGAGGGGGAGGGAGGAAAGAGAAAGAAAGGGGAAGGGAAAGAGTGAAGAGGATGGGAGAGTGAGATAAAGAAAAGGGAAATAAAGGGAACTGGAGGAGAAGTAAAGGGAATGAAGAGGAAAATGGGGAAAGAAAGGAAGATCATTAGAAGAGAGGAAAGAGGAAGAAGAGTGGTGAGGAGAAGCAGAGGTGGAGGGAGGGTTAGAGAAGCGAGAGGGAAAAGGAGATAAGAAAGGAAGCAAAAAGGTAAGAGGTGGAGAAATGTATTGAAGAGGAGAGGGAAAGTGAAGAGGAGGAAGAAAGGAAGCAAAAAGAGGAGTGAGGAAGATTAGGGAGAAGAGAAGGAAGAGGAAGGAAAAGAAAGAAAAATAGAGGGAGGAAATATGAAGAGGAAGGATGAGGTAGAAAGAAGAGAAACAAATGGAGAGAAGCAGGAGAAAGAGAGAGACTTGAGGAAGAAAAGGAGAGAAGGAGGAGGAGGGGGACGATGAAAGGAGGAATGTGCTGAAGGAAGAGGAATCAGGAGGAGGGAGTTGGGGCAGCGGAGGTCCCACCAGCGGGCACTAGGCAAGAGCTGGCTTCTCTGAACCACAACCAGCCCCCTGGGGAAGCTTCAGCGGCACAAAATGTCATCTTCAATTTTCAAGCAGATCTTCAAGTGACAGTTACCAAGCAAAGACTGAGCATCAGATCCTCCCCGAGGGCACCTCTCAGGGGCGGATCCACAGAGAAAAGGTTTCTGAGACCTGCAATAGTGCAAACCCCCTTACATACACCCAGACTTGCAAACAGTACACACACACACACACACACACACACACACACACACACCCCTCTGTGGCTGCTGAACACACAGATATTCCTTCCCATGGATAGAGTCCTGTTGGCATGTTTGTGCCTGGGGACAACGATCTAATACTAACCTAACTGGTCTCAGCATGGGCTGAGCAGCTGAGGACTCCCAGAGGACTTGAGGACACGTCACGATCAATGTGGACCTCAAAGTAACACCAATGCACTGCCATGTGTATGGGACAGTCAGCAGCAGAGCATGACTGGATCACAGAAGCCATGGAGACAGGACTGTGTCAGAAGACTGGACAAGAGGGTTGGAGTCAGAACTTTCAAACGCCGGAAGAGTTGTCTTTATTACCAGAGTACTAGGGAACCACTGAAGCCTGTAGAGTAAGGAAGTGATATCCGCTTTAGGGAAACCACTCAGGAATGACATTGAGAGGTCTGGCACAGGTTTCATTCCCACATTTCCCTCCTCTGTCCCATTACTCACATTAGGTTTCACTGACACCCAGTCTGCCTCAGTTCCTCAGAGTCAGACTAATTAACCTAGAGCAGCTAAAGGCAGAAAGATCCCAGGAATAACAATACCTCCTATTTCTAGGGCCCTGGATGATTCCCAGAGCACTGTTGTCTGTAATGAAGGAAGGCAAAGTAATAACAAATCTTTCTACAGGTAATGAAACAGAGAAATTAAGTGACTTGCCCAGGATCACAGAGCTAGTACATATTACCACCAAGTGATTCAGTCAGTTAAGAATTTATTAATTAGCAGTCCAGTTCAAATCCAACATTTATTAAGTGCCAACTATGAGTTAAACAGAGGCAGTACTGGGAAACAAAGTACAGATAGGGAGCCAGGAAGTGCCAGGAAGACCTGGGTTTAAATCTTACCCCTGATACATCCTTGCATCCTTGCTGGGATGAAGTCACATGTCTGGACCAAAAAAAATTTTTTTTAAATGTGTAGCTTACTATATTAGATACAAAGGAGATGCAGAGACAAAAATGAAAACAGAACCTGATCTTGAGGAGCTTACGTTCTCATTCTACTCATACACCAGTCTCCCAGCTCTAAGACCAGCACCCTCCTGATATATTACCACCTTTCTACTGCACATGCTCCATTTTTCAAAGGACATTCATCTCCCTGGTCTCTTGGGAATCACACAACAGCCTTTCAGGTAAATGAAGTAGGTAATATTCTCCCTCTGACAGCTGCCAAATCTTGTCTTTCTTCCTTCCCAACATCTCTCCCAAACATCCCCTCCTCTCTGCTCACACAGACACCCCCCAGTTCAGGGCCTTATCACCTCTCACCTGGGCTATTGCAATTGTCTTTTTAAAGCATTTGCCTTATTATTACAATTCAATGATCACAAACATTTCAAGACATAAAAACACAGAAGAAAACGAACAATTCAAGAAACTGAACTATCATGCCCCATGTTTGTGTGTGTGTGTGTATGTGCCATTTCTAATGCTCTAAATACCTCTTTAAGACTTCAAGACACAGAGATGGTAGGGGCAGATCTGCAATGGGAGAGAGAATTTCCACATCTGAGAGTTCCCAATGTAATGAATCCCATGTCTAGTCTCCTGTCCTTGTGTGTAAACTTCACCAGGTAGTAACAAAGTGCTCTATTTCTGATCTCTTCTTTTCATCCCCCTCTTTTCCCTCTGGGTAGCTTTGAAAATGCTTTGTTAATGCCTTTCCCCACATCGATCACTGCCCACCAATCCACCTCCCCTACTGCCCAAAGTAGAAGCCTTCCCTTGTTATAACAAAGCTGTAGAGTCAAGGAAAATGATCAGGATACTGGCCATGGCTAAGAATGCATAGCTAGTTCATTGCTTCTCTACCAAAAAAAATGGAAGATATGCCTTCCAATAACCTCCTAATTGATCTCCTTGCCTCAAATGGCTCCTCTCTCCAGTCCTTCCTCCACACAGCTACCAAAGTGACTTTCCTAAAGCACGTATCACTCCCCTTCTCAATAGACTCTAGTGTATCCCTATTAGCTCTTGGATCAAAAATGAAATCTGCTGTTTGGCATTTGAAAGCTCTTCACAATCTGGATCTATCCTTCCTTTCCCATCTTATGTATTGCTTACTTCCATTCACTCTGTGGTCCAGTCATACTAATATACTTGGGTTCCACACACACAACATTCCCTTTCCCATCTCCATGCCTTTGCATTCACTGTGCCCTGTGCCTTGAATGAATTGTCTCCTCATCTCCACCTCTTGGAATCTCTAGATTCCCTCAAGATTCAGATGAAGCCCTATTTTCTACATGAACCTTTGCCTGATCCTTCCCAGTCAAGGCAAGTCAAGCCAAGTCAATAAGCATTTATTAAGCTCCTACTATATGCCAGGTATTTTGCTAAGCACTGGAGAGATTGAAATAAAAGCAAAAGGAAAGACAGTCCCTGATCTCAAAGTGCTTGCTTTCTACTGAGGGAAGATCCATATAAAAGGGTCTGGGAAGTAGTCACATGGGATTGTGATAGCAAAGTTTGGACAATCAGAAGCAGAGCCAGGAGAAGAAAGAAGGATGGTCCTAGGTCTTTCCTTAAAATGAAGCTTCCAGGAGGAACTCACCAGTGGGAGAAGGGGTCCCACAGGGGCAGAGGGATTACAATGCCAAAGCCATTTTGTATATATTCTACATATACTTTTTTTTTTTGGCGAGGCAATCAGGGTTAAGTGACTTGCCTAGGGTCACACAGCTAGTGAGTATCATGTGTCTGAGACCAGATTTGAACTCAGATCCTCCTGACTCCAGGGCCAGTGCTCTATCCACTGTGCCACCTAGCTGCTCCTATATATAATTCTATGTGCACACATTGCCTCTGCCATCTGAATGTAACCTCCTTGAGGGCAGAACTGTTTCACTTTTGTCTTTGTAACACTGGAACTTAACCTAATGCCTGGCACATAATAATCACTTAATCATTTCTCATTTATTGATTGATATGAGGAAACTGAGGCCCAAAGAGGTTGACTTGTCCAAGGTCATACTGAATTTAGGGCAGAACTGGGACTTCAATCCAGGTCTCCTGAACCCAAGATCAAGATGTTCCCCTGCACCATGGCAGGTAGGGCATAGAGAAAAGGAAGCTACTGCTCTCTCTCAGTAGTAATGCCTTTTCATGGAATAATAATATGATTAGAGGGTAAACTCCTTAAGGGTGGAGGTTTCATCTTAAGGACAGTTTTCATCTTTGCATCACCAGCACCTGGCATGGTGCTGGGCACATAGGAAGGAAGGAAGGAAAGAAAGAAGGAAGGAAGGAAGGGAAGGAGGGAGGAAGGGAGGGAGGGAATAAGTGCCTACTACATGCCAGGCAACTGTGCTGTACAAATATTATTTAATTCTCACAAAAACCCTGGGAAGATGCTATTATTACCCCCTATTTTACAGTTAAGGAAACTGAGGCAGCCAGAAGTGAAGTGATTTGTCCAAGGCCACACAGCTAGTAAGTATCTGTGGCCTGTTTTGAACTTAAATCTTCTTGACTGCTGGCCCAACTCTCTATTCACAACACCTACAGGCCTCTGAGGCCTTATAATCCCCAATACTGTAACTTTCCCCATTTCGTGCTCTATTCAGGCACCACATAAATCCAGGAGGGAACTAGTACCAGGCATGTGACTGGTTATTTCAGTCTGAGTATGGATGTGAATTCCAAAGTTACTCCAGTTGAGGCTCAAAAAATTGGAGTATGAGTGATCTGTAGGAAAACATGACCCTGCCTGGATTTCCCAAGTATGGCCAGGCTGATGTGGCCCAGTCTGTTTCGAGGACACCCTGCCCGACCACCAATGCTGCTTTTGCCCTGCTTCTCTAGCCCCACCCAGTCTCCCTCCTCCTCTGATTGTCCCATATGAGTGATAATCACAGAGTATCATAGGGGACCTTAGAGGGCACCTAGTCCAACCCTTTCATTTTACAAATACAATTTTACACCTGAGGAGAAGGCAAGTGGCTTGTCCAAGGTCAAACAAGCAGTAAATAGTAGAATCAGGATTTGAACTCAAGCCTTCTGAATCCAAATCCAGCGCTCTTTTCACTACACCATGTGTTCTCTAGGACCTGTCTCCCCTACCAAGCTAGGAGCTCCCCAAGGGAAGGAACCTCCCCCCTTCCATCTCCCCTGTCATGTAGCTTAGCACTGGCACAGAGCTAGGCACCCAGTAGCCACTTAAGAGAAACAGTATGACATGGTAAAAATAGTACTGACCTGGGAGTCAGAATACCTGGGTTCTACTACTTGGTAGTTGTGTAACCTTCAGTAAATTACTTGACATTTTTTTTCACTTAGCTTCTCCAAGGTTCAGTTTCTCCATGCCCAAAATGGAGACAATAATCCTCATCTCCTGTAAAATGATGAGCTTTCACATATATTATCTCATAGGAGCCTCACAACCTTCCTTTAAAGTCAATAGAACAAATATTATTGTGCCATTTTATAGCAAGGGAGGGGATTGACCCATGATCATATCCCCAACCAACTGCCAAGCCCATTGGTCTCCTGGCTTCTAGACCCAGTCTCTTTCCTTAACTTGTTGACTGCTTGACAATATCATTAAGTCATCCCTCTGATATGGCCAAACCTATGCAGAAAATGGGGATTTCTCTCCCTCATCCCCTCCATTATACCTAAAATGTAAGCTCCCTCAGGGTAGGAGGCAAATCATGTTCATTCTTTGGATAGCCCATAGTCCCTAGGATAGGATCCTGCCTGTTGGAGATGCTCAGCAAATACTATTTGAATGAATGAATGAATGAATGAATGAATGAACACTCTGCTGTATGCTCAGTGTGATGGATGTCAGTCCTCCCTCCAGCACAGATTATAGCCCAACCATACCTTCTTTTTCTGCAGGATTCTTGTTCTGTTTTCCTCCACAGAGGAGCCTAAAAGGGTACTAAAAGGCACTAAAGGCCGTCCTCTGGTTCTGCTCATCTTCCACGGACAGCAGTGAAGCCCTCAGGCCATCCACCATCCATTATCCTTTGCCCCTGAAACATGACCAGCCCATCTCCTTTTCAGATAAGCCATACATGCCCGCAGTGCTCTCTTTTGAGCTATTTCTCACATGCAATGAATGAATAAGTGAGTGAATGAATGAATGGGATGAATGAATGAATGAAAAAATGTAAGGAGTGTATAGGAACCACTTTTCTTTCCTTAAGCTTTCCCACGGCTCTCACCTTCCCCTGTAGGGTTCAACATCAGGGTCCAGGGAGGGATGCAGTGCAGAAATGACCCATACTTAGACAGAGAGGAAGGCGGCCAGGGGGGTCTGAAGGTTGGGGGTGGTGCTTAGTGATGCAGATTTGTATTCCTGCCGACTTTTATTTCAGGCCTTGTTTATTTCTCCTTAAAATGCCACAGCAATGCCAAGAACCGTCCCCGAATTAGCTGCGAGGGTGTAATTTTACAGCTATTACCCGGGTGTTTTTGTGACTTGGGTAATAAAGAGGAGAATATAAACAAACAGGCAGCAAAGGGAGCTTGGCAAGGATGGAATTTTTTTTTAATTTCATATGGCTCTTCTTTAGGATGGAACATTTCTCCTTTCTGTGTTCTGTCCTAGCACGTGTGCATGTATGTGTGTGTGTGTGTGTGTGTGTGTGTGACAGACAGACAGACAGAGACAGAAATAGAGAGACGAGAGAGAGAGAGAGAGAGAGGGAGAGGGAGAGAGAGAGAAAATATATCTGGGTGTGACAGGTTTGCTGAAGAGATATCAAGGATGGTGAAGCTGCCCAAAGGTCATTCCCTCCCTCCCTCCACCTCTGAATCAACTTCCATCAGTAACCTGTTCCATTACCCTGGAGGTGAAGGGGACCAAAAAAGATGGAGCAGTATCCCAAAACACAGAAGGAAGACAGAAGGGCTGGGAGAGGTATCATCATTTTATTCCATCCCATTCAAATTTTCATCCCTTTTCTCCGAAACTGACAGTGGAAATTATAGCTTCAGACCTAGGGGTCGCCTGTGATTACCCTGAGAAAATATCCCCCAAACCAACTTCACCCTCTGGCTCTGACCCTCCCCCCCCCCATTCTTCTCTATTTCATATCCTCCTCCCCGGCTCCAAACACACATAAAAGGGCCAAGACTAATTATGTGATATTTCAGATCTGTGTTGGACTAATGGCACCAGATCATGTGTGACATTTCTTTCTTGTTCCTCTATTATTCTTGCTTATTGTTATCTTGGCAGCCCTGATTTCAGGCTCCAGAGCATGGGGAGTATGTCTGAGCCATCCCCCTGCTTTCTCCCTACAGATACTGCCCATCTCTCATTCTCTGTCTCTCTCTCCCCAGTGTCTGCCTCCCCCCTGGTCTACCTTTGCAGTCTATTAAACTTCACAGTGGGAGGGGGTGCAGAGAGAGGCCAAGACAAAGAGGACAAGAATGAGTCGGGATTAAGCATAGAAAACTATCTGGGAGCTTGGGGTGGGGGGAGGGATTCTGCTCCCTGCTCAGATAGCTGCTGTGCAGGTATCCTGGGAAATGGGCCTCTGTGGCCCCAGGGGCCACCGCATCTGCCTCCTTCCAACTTGGAAAAGGACTTCTGGTGACTAAATTGGGTAGAAAATGGTGACCCCTAAGTTTTCTTACATTCTGAGATTCTTAGGTTCTGTTATTCTGAGACATCACAATTCCAAGGATCTACTATTCATCTGGCTACTCCTCACACAAGGTACACCAATTCCCTGCCTCTACACCTTAAAAGGCATATTTTCCCCCATGCCCGGAATGCCTTTCCTCCTCACCTCAATCTTTCTGAAAGCCTTGTTTCCTTCAATGCTCAACTCAAGAACTACCTTCTATAACAAGGTTTCTTTTTTTAATTAATTATTTTTAACAATCTTTTCTTTTTAAATTTTTGAGTTCCAGATTCTCTCTCTCCCTCTTACACCTCTCCCACCCACTGAGAAGGCAAACAATGCATCAATTATACATATGAAATCACGCAAAACATATGCCCATATTAGCAATATTGCAAGAGAAAAAGGCAAAAAAAAATAAAGCAAGAAAATTACACTTCAATTTTCTCTCAGAGTTCATCAGTTCTCTCTCTGGAAATGGATAGCATTTTTCATCATGAATCCTTTGGAAATGCCTTGGATCATTGCATTGCTGAGAACAGCTAAGTCATCCACAGTTGATCATTGTACAATATTGCTGTTGCTGTGTACAATGTTCTCCTAGTTCTGCTCACTTCACTTTGCATCAGTTCATATAAATCTTTCTAGATTTTTCTGAAGCCATCCTGCCAATCATTTCTTATATCACAATAATATTTTATTACAATCATATACCACAACTTGTTCAGCCATTTCCCAATTGATGAACATCCCTTCCATATCCAATTCTTTGCCACCACAAAAAGAGCTACTATAAATATTTTTGTACATGTGTACATTTTTGTACATCTTTTTCCTTTTTCTTTGATTTCTTTGGGGTACATACCTAATAGTGTTGAATCAAATAGCATGCATAGTTTTATAGCCCTTTGGGCATAGTTCCAGACTGTTCTCCAGAATGATTGTATTAGTTCACTACTCCACCAATAGTTCATTACTGTACCAATTTCCCCTAATACCCTCCAGCATTTGTCATTTCTGAAAGGTATAAGATGGTACCTCAGAGGTGTTTTAATTTGCCTTTCTCTAATCAATATTGATTTCCAGCATTTTTCATATAATGATAGATAGCTTTGATTTCTTCTAAAAACTGCCTGTTTATGTACTTTGATCATTTATCAATTGGGAAATGGCTCTTATTTTTCTAAATTTCATTCTGTTCTCCATATATCTCAGAAGTGAAGCCTTTATCAGAGAAACTTGCTGTAATTTTTATATTATTTCATTGTCCATGGTACTTTTAACAAAATGTAGGTTCGATGATTATCTCTTTCAAGTAGGTTAGTTTTTGCTTTTGCTTTGTTTGAGATCATGATTGCAAGCCCTACCTTCTTTATTTCAGCTGAAGCATAATAGCCTTTGCGCCAGCTCTTCATTTCAACTCTATGTGTGTCTTTCTTTCCTAAGTGTCTCTTGTACAAAACATATTGCTGGATTCTGGTTTCCAATCCATTCCACTATCTGCTTCTGTTCTTTGGGTGAGCTCATCACATTCACATTCACAGTTATGATCACTAATTGTGCATTTATACCCCCCATTCCATTTGCCTCTGTTTATCCTTACCTCTTTCTTTTTATCATGTTCTTCCTCAGAAGTCTGTCTTGCCACTGTTGTCATCTCTTCCCCATATCTCTTATTCCCTTCCCCTCTCATCTCCCTATTAGGTAATTTCTATACCCAACTGAGTGTGTGTGTGTATGTGTGTGTGTGTGTGTGTGTGTGTGTGTGTGTGTGTGTGTAGTCTTCCCTCTTTGAACCAATTCCAATGAGGGTGATGTTCAATCATTGCCTGCCATCCCTCTCTTTTCCTCTCCACTATAAAAGCTCTTCCTTGTGTACCTCCTTTATGTGAGAAAATGTGCCCTATCCTACTTCTCCCTTCCCCCTTCTCTCAGTGCATCCCTCCTTCTCCCCACCCCCAACATTGTCTTTTTGGAGATCATCCCAACATAATTGACTCACACCCATGTCCTCTGTCTATGCATACTCCTAACTTCCCTAATAATGATAAAGTTCTTGGGAGTTACAAATTCCATATAGGAATGCAAACAATTTAACTTCATTGAGTCTCTTATAATTACTCTTTCATATTTATCTTTTTATGATTCTCTTGAGTCCTGTATTTGAAAGTCAAATTTTCTATTCAGCTCTGACCTTTTCATCAGGAATGCTTGGAAGTCTTCTATTTCATTAACAATCCATTTTTCTCCTGAAGGATTATGTACTCAGTTTTGCTGGGTAGGCTATTTTCAGTTGTAATCCTCACTGTTTTGCCCTCCAGAATATCATATTCTAAGCCCTCTGCTCCTTTAATGTGGAAGCTGCTGAATCTTGTGTGATCTTAACTGTGACTCCATAATATTTGGATTATTTCTTTTTGGCTCCTTGACCTGGGAAATCTGGAAGTTTGCTATAATATTCCTGGGAGTTTTCATTTTGGGATGTCTTTCAAGAAGTAATCAGTGGAGTCTTTTGATTTCTATTTTACCCTCTGGATCCAAGATATTGGGACAGTTTTCCTTGATAATTTCTTGAAAAGTGATATCTAGGTTCTTTTTTTATCATGGTTTTCAGGTAGTCCAATAGTTCTTAAATTATCTCTCCTTGATCTATTTTCCAGGTCAGTTGTTTTTCCAATGAGATATTTTACATTTTCTTCCATTTTTTTTCATTCTGTCAAGTTTCCTTTATTGTTTCTTAATGTCTCGTGGAGTAGATTCCAGTTCCCCAATTCTAATTTTTAAAGAATTATTTTTTTTCAGTGAGCTCTAGTACTTTTTTTTTTTTTCACTTGTCCAATTCTGCTTTTTAAGTTCTTTCCTTCAGCGAATCTTTGTGCCTCTTTTACCATTAGGCCAATCCTGTTTTTTAAAGGGTTATTTTCTTCAGTATTTTTTGTTCCTCTTTTACCAAGCTGTTAATTTTTTCATAATTTTCTTATATCACCTTCATTTCTTTTCTCAACTTTTCTTCTACCACTCACCGATTTCTTTAACTCTTCCAGGAATGGTTGCTGGCCTTGGGTCCAATTAGCATTCTTCTCTGGGGCTTGGCTTGCAGCTGTTTTCACCTACTTGTCTTCTTATGAGTTTATGTCTTGGTCTTCCCTGTCACTGTAGTAGCTTTTTATGGTCAAGTTCTTTTTGTGTCTGTTTGCTCATTTTCCCAGCCTATTTCTTCACTATGAACTATATGTTAAAGTTGAGCTTTGCTCACCTGGGTCTAGGGAGGCACCATCCCAAGCTTCAGGGTTTTTTGTGCTGCTATTTTCAGAGCTAGTTCTAGGGGTCTGCAAGTTTTTAACTTCCAAGGTAGTGTTATCTTGGAAGAGGTGTGGTCACTACTTTCCTGGTTTGCACTCTGATCTTTATCCAGGAAGGGCCTCTGCTCTCCAAAAGCAACAAGTATTAGTACAACTCTTGGCCCTGGAACTGTGACCAGGACAGCTGCTTCTTTGTGACCAATCACAGGCTCTCCTCTCTATCCTGAAACTGCAACCCAGAAATGTTTATGGGCAATAGAGTTGCCAATCAGCACTAGCTGCACCCAGTGCCAGCAAGGGGTCCCCTGTAATCTCTTCTGACTAGCTGTCTGACTTCCTTATCATTTCTCTGCTGAGAACTATTAAAGCTGCTCTTACTGTTGAAGATGCCTCCAAGGCCCACCATCGGTGTTTGGGCCATGCTGCAGACCTGCACCTATCCTGGTGTTACAGATCTCTCCTACAGATCTCCTAAATTGTGTTAGGCTGGAAAAATGTCTTCCTGGGACCTTTTGCTGGTTCTGCCATTCCAAAATTTGATTTGATTTGATTTTCAAGTTATTTGGAGGAGAATGTTAGGAGACTTCAGCTAGGTTCCAGCCTGTACTCCACTGTGTTCTAGCAAAGTTTCTTAACCTGGGGTCCATGAATAAATTTCAGGGGATCTGTGAACTTGGATAGGGAGAAAATTACATATATATTTTCACTCTACCTTGAACTAAAATTTAGCACTTTCTTCAATTATTTAAA
This sequence comes from Vombatus ursinus, assembly GCF_900497805.2. Lineage (NCBI taxonomy): Eukaryota > Metazoa > Chordata > Mammalia > Diprotodontia > Vombatidae > Vombatus > Vombatus ursinus. Next base: position 3,100,244 of record NW_020954625.1, on the reverse strand, counting down.
AATATGATTCTGAGAAGGGGCCCATGGACTTCACCAGACTGCTAAAGTGAAGGAAGGAATGACACAAAAAAAAGTTAGAGACCCTTATGTATGGGAAGCCTTTCCTGATTTCCTCCATTCCATAATTGCTTCTTTCCTGCCTGCCTCAAAAATAGCTTTTTGTTTTGAAAATTGTTTTTGTTTTGCAAACTGAAATGTATACTCCTCGAGGGCAGGGACTGTGTTTTTTGCCTTTTTTGTACCCCAAGTGCCTAGCACAGTGCCTGGTATATAGTAGATGTTTAATAAACTGGCAAAGGCATGTGCACACACACACACACACAAAACACACAATTAGGATCCTCGGTCTACAGGTCTACAGGCTTATCCTGATTTCCTCCTCTCCATGAGTGCTTCTCCTCCCCTCCTCTCCACCTTAAAAAATAATGACTTGAGGGGCAGCTGGGTGGCGCAGTGGATACAGCACTGGCCCTGGATTCAGGAGGACCTGAGTTCAAATCCAGTCTCAAACCAGACACTTGACACTTACTAGCTGTGTGACCCTAGGCAAGTCACTTAACCTCAAATGCCTGACCAAAAAAAAAAATTTTTTTAAATAACTTGGCTAATATGACAGAAAAGGAAAATGATGGGTATTGGAGAAGATGTGGGAAAATTGGAACACTAATGCATTGTTGGTGGAGTTATAAACTGATTCAACCATTCTGGAGAGCAATTTGGAACTATGCCCAAAGAGCTATAAAGTTGTGCATACCCTTTCACCCAGCAATAGCACTTCTAGGACTGTATCCCAAAGAGATCATAAAAAAGGGAAAAGGAATCACACAAAAATATTTATAGCAGCTCTTCTTGTGGTAGCAAAGCATTAGAAATTGAGGGGATGCCCACCAATTGGGGAATGGCTGAACAAGTTGTAGTATATGAATTTAATTGAGTACTATTGTGCTGTAAAAAATAATGAGCAGGCAGATTTCAGAAAAACCTGGAAAGACTTACATGAACTGATGCTGAGTGAAGAGAGAAGAACATTGTACATAGTAATGGCAACATTGTGCAGTGATCAACTTTGATAGACTTTACTCTTCTCAGCAATACAATGATCTAAGACAATTCCAAAAGGCTCATAACAGAAAATACTATCCACATCCAGAGAAAGAACTATGGAGTCTGAATGCAGATTGAAGCATACTATTTTCACCTTTTTGTTTTGTTTTGTTTTTTCTTTCTCTTGGTTTTTCCCTTTTGTTCTTATCCTTCTTTCATGACATGACTAAAGTGGAAATATGTTTAATATAATTGTACATGTATAACCTATATCGGGTTGCTTGTCATCTTGGGGAGGGGGGAGGGAAGGAAGGGAGAGAGAAAAAAGCTTGGAACTCAAAATCTTATAAAAGTGAATATTGAAAACTTTCTTTACATGTAATTGGGAAAAAATAAAACACTATTAAAAAACAACCTTTAAAAATAACTTGTATTTTTGCATATTAGAATGTATGATCCTTGAAGACAAGAATTTTTCCTTTTTTCCCTTTTTTTGTATATTCAGCAATTACCACAGTAGCTGGTACATAGTAGATACTTAATAAATGTTTATTGATTGGTAACAATGTATTTTGTATACTCTTATATACATGTTGTTGACCCTGATAGACTATGAGCTTGTTGAGGACAGGAATTATTGCATTTTTGACTCTATGTCCCTAGTGTCTTAGCATGGTACCTGGCACATAGTAGGTGCTTAATCTTTTATTTGTTGTTTGGTTCCATTATTCTAAAATTCCATGATTCTCAGATTCCAAGTACAGCATCTGTCACAGTGCCTAGCATTGGGCTAGACATACAGTAAGTGATCAACAAACACTGATTGATTGGTTGGTTGATTAGGCAAGACACAACTGCTTCAAGAAATCAGGCACAGGGTCTCAGAGATTCTCTCTGACCCTGACTCTCCCAGGTGTTTCTCCTGGTGCTGACTTTTGGTACAGTGTGATATCCCTCTGGCTTCTGTCACAAAGATGAGGTCGACCAGGGAGGAATGAACTGGTCTGTGAAATTACATCGTTGCCTTTCCTGGCCCCCTGCTGTCCCATAAGCCCCTGCTGCACTACCTCAACCTCAGGCACAATGGGCTCATTTACCATTAAGCAGCTGCTGGAGTTAAATGTGACTGAGTATGAGCAGCAGGGGGAGAATGGGGAGATCCTGCAAGAGTTGCTCTAGAGAAGGGTGGCTGGGGACACAGGGCAAGGTCATGCTCCCCATGGGCTTCTTATTCCAGTAGGAGATGGACCACATGACTGGGGACTCTAAGTTTCTTCATGGTGAGGCAGAGAGGTGGCAGGGAATGGGTTAGCACCATTTTACAGATGGAGTAACTCAACCCAAGTCACCTAGCAAAACATAGGGGTCTTGACTAAGGATCTCAGCATCAAAAACACCTAGAGGTGGAAGGGTAGTTAAAACCACACCTGGAACTCCAGAACCCCCTAATGTCTCTGAAAATTGGCTTGAAGATCTCCAGTGATGGGTAACCCATTCTATATTAAAACAGCTCTAATTGTTGGTTCAATTTAATGAGTCAAAATTTGCACCTTTTCAATTTCCACCCATTTTTACTGGTTCTACCCTCTGGCACCACGATGAACAAATCTAACCCCTCTCCCACATGGCAGTTATTCAGATATTCCCAGATGGCAATCACATCCCTCCTAAGTCTTCTCCTCTTCTACTAAGCATCCTTGGTCCCTTTGATCCACCTGAATATGACATAGACTTCAGTCCTCTCACCATCCTGGTCATTCTCTTTTGGATGGACTCCAGCTTGCCAAAGTCCTTCCTGACCATCAGCTCCTAGAACTAAACAATACTCCAGATAAGCAATGACCAGAGCAGAGTGCCATGGGACTTATCACCTATCTAATTTTGGACACCTTTTTGTCTACTGTTGACTCCTACTGAGACTGCAGTCCACTAGAATCCAGAGATCTTTTTTTATATTAAATATGGTCAGTACATGCTTCCTTGATCCTCTCCTTGTTAAGCTGGGTTTTCTGAACCCAAACATGGCCCTGTACAATTTTCCAAATCAAATTTTATATTAACAAATTTGACTTAGTCAACCTTGATATTGCTAGATCCGAGTTTTTGTCATCCAATATACTGGCTATCCCCTCCAAGCTTATTCTCATCCATAAGTTGTATAAGCCTGCCTTTTTGGTGTTCATCTAAGTCATTATTGAAAATGTTGGACCATGCAGGACCAAGGATAGATCTCTGGAACACTCCACTAAAGACCTCCCTCCAAGCTCATAGGATCACAAATTTAGAGCTGAGAGTGGCCTTACTAATCATAGTCACCAGGGGGTAGGATACTTGGGTTTAAATCCTAGCTCCAATGCAGATCAGCCACGGGACCCTAGGCAAGAAGTTTCCTTTCTTGGGTCTCAGTTTTCTTAACTCTAAAACAGGGACCACAATAATTATACTACCTGCCTCATGGAGCTGTTTAGAGGAAAGTACTTTGGGAGGCTTAAATTAGTTTCAAAATGCCTTTTTCCCCTTTCTTTTTTACCAAAAACCCTTCCTTTCACAAAAGGATTCACCACAGGATCCATTAAATGACGAGTGCCTTCAACGCATCCAAAAGAGGCATCTATTTACAGACTTCAATTTGCACTCTGCTTTTCAAGGACTTTAGTAAGTGTTTGTGCCTGCTAAGTTAGGGAGGGATGGTGGAACTCTTTCCCTAGACTTGGAGGAAGAGGACCTGGGTTCAGGTCTATACAATAGTACTTGTTAGCTGTGGGACCAAGGGCAGTTCCATCATCTATAAAATGAGGGTAATACTTGTACAACCTAAAAATGATGATTCACAGCTCTGGACAGTTTACAAAGACCTCCTTAAAATAGTCATATGGTAAGCAATTAATGACCTTCCTCCCCAAAACAGTCCTGCCAACTAAAATTCCCTATTTCTGGCGAAAGCACCAGTCATCAGGGTTCATAACCTTGAAGTCCCCCTTGACTCTTCCCTCTTGCTCACCACCACCATCCTCACTACCAGTCAGCTGCCAAGTCTGGTTGATTCTACCTCTCCTAGTGATCCCCTCCTCTCTAGCGTAGAGAAAGAAGACTCTGGGGGAACATGAGAGCTGACTTCAGGTATGTCTTAGGATCATAGATTTGGATCTGGAAGGAACTATAAATGCCACTGAATCCAACTTCTTCATTTTACAGATGAGAAAATAGAGCCATAGAGAGATTTAAGGACTTTGCTAGGGTCACACAGCAAGTGAGTATCTGAGTGGAATTTGAACCTATGTCTTCCTGGCTACACATCCAGTGTCCTTTCCACTAAGCAATGCTGCTTCTCAAAAGACTATCACCTGAAAGAGAGGTTAAATTTGTTTGTATGGTTGCAAAAACCAAACTTCCCTAATGATTGGCTACCCCACAGGATGTGAGTTGCCTTGGAAGGAAATCAGGTCCCTCTCATTGGAGGTCTTTGATCAAGGACCCATTGCATAACCATCTGTTAGGCTTGTTGTAGGGGGCTTTCTTTATCAGGTTCAGGTTGGACCCAGTGGTCTCTAAACTTCCCTCCAACTCAAAGATTCTATGAGTGTGCTCTTTTCTTCTCCCATGGCCACCATCCCAGTGCAGGTACCCATTACTTCTTGCCTAATCAATTGTAAATTGACTTCAAGAGTATTGTGTTCAGTCCTGGGACCCACAGGTCAGAAAGTTCAAGAGAACTGGATTCAACTGAAGTGAACCTTTGAACCCCCTGTGGCATAAAAGAAGACAGATTTTATAAAATGAGTCACTTCTATGAACACAGCCTGCTAGTTCTTCAGGCTTTTCCTTTCTCCCAGAAGTTCATATAGGAGAAGACCTATTATGCTAGAGAGTTGGGATCTACTGTTGGGGACTGCTGCAGCCTCAGAAGTGGTCTCACAGACCTTCAGTATTTCCTTCCAACCCTAAGACCTTGAAGTACTTGGAGGAAGAGTGAGTCCAATGAGAGCAGCCAGAATCTCCCAGATACCACCCTCATACCCCATCCCAGACTTAGAGACTATTCAGACTGTACTCCAAATAATCAAACTCCATGAGTGCAAAATTCTTAATTCACACCAAGGAAAAATAGAGACCGAAGGCACTGAGCTTGAATCCGGAGGTTATGTGAAACCAATTGATGAAAGTGATACTTACAAATTCCTTTGTTTTCTTCAGTTAAGACACACTGAAAATAAAATTAACCTAGGGCCTTGTATCCACAAATCAAAATACAATAGGAAGAACACATTTAAAGCAATCAACACCTATGCAGTACCAGTTTTAACATACACTTTCAGAAATATAAAATGAATCACAACAGATTTGGGAAATATCGCATCAAAAACTCTTATGATATTTATGAAACATGGGACCCCATCACCCTAAGGCAGCTATAGAAGGATAAGGAAATCTTCATCAAAAAAGGAAAAAGGTAATTGACAGTTGCTTTCAGAACACATGATAAGCAGATTAAAAACTTACCAAAGGGCTTTTAGAGCAAAGAGATAGGAAGAGTTAACAATAGGTATGTGCTATAGGATTTGTTAAATGTAATTGAAAGTGGTGTACCTTCATAAGCAGCCAATGACACAGATATGATTGAAGGATGGAATCAAAAGGCCCTCCATGGGCAATATCCACATGAACTCACTAACAATTTGTCAACAAAGAAGCATCAGACAAATAACTGAGTCAAGTGGATTTATTTGTAGAAATGGAAGAGTATATAACGGCCAGCTGGGATCAGGAAATTGCCACCAGAAATTACAGAAGGGATATTCTTAAGGAGTTCAGACTTAATGATTGGTGTGGATTATGCAAGGAAATGGTAAAACTGTACAGGATGCAAAAATCTAACATCTACCAAACACTCGGCAAGACGTGAACTAGTGACTAGAATTGTGCATCGGGAATTTGGTATCTTTCACAAACTTAAAAAAGACAAATAGCCTTCCCACAACTACAAAGCCCCAAAAGAGCTTGGAGAATTAAATAAATATACTGTTTTTGAATTGAAGAGACAGCACTGACAGAACATTTGCTCACAATCACCCAGACATAACATTAACTCATAAAAATTGATGTACAATCTTAAATAGAGGTCACCATACTGAGTACTCCCTGTGTCTAATTTACATGGAATGAAAAGCTGTCACTATACAAGATATCCCAGAAGTCTTAGCACCATTTTAAGCTTTAAGCTCTCAGACTTTTGGGACAACCTGTGTAAGTATGTAGCAGACGAAATCAAAACCATGTGGGAACAGGCTGAAGTACATATCGTTCCCATCATCCTGTCTGCTACTGGAGTTGCCTCAAAGACACCTTCAGTGAACCTACTGAAATGAAAATGAGCTTATATCCCTATACTTTTCTATTTTTAAATAGTATTTTATTTTTCCCAATTGCGTATAAAAACAATTTTTAAAATTTGGGGTTTTTTTTAAAGTTTTGAATTTCAAATTCTTTTCCTCCTTCCCTCCCCTAGTCTCTCCCTAAAATGGTAAGCAATTTGATATAGGTTATACATGGGTATCCCAATAATTTTGTTCAATTACAAAAAAAAAATTTATCCAACTGCACAATAATTTGTTAAATATTAAGTGTATAAAGAATAATAACAGAATAGCAACCTCTGGGACCATTTCTATCTAACCTTCATTGAATATATGATGAGGAGGAAAAGGAAGAAGAAGAGGAAGAGGAGGAAGAAGAAAAGAAAAAGGAGAACAAGAAAAAGAAGAATTCTCACTAATGCTGCATGGTTTACAGAACAGTTTCTTCACACAGATTGTCTTCTCCATTTTACAGATGAAGAATATCTTGCCTAGGTTCACACAGCATCCAAGTCAGTGAATCAACAAGCATTTATTAAATGCCTACTATATACCAGGCACTGTGCTAAACACTGGGAATACATAGAAAGGCAAAAGACAATTCCTGCTCTCAAGGAGCTCACAGTCTAATGAAGGAGACAATATGCAAATAACTATGTAGAAACAAACCATATATGGGGCAAATTAGCAATAATCAACAAAAGGAAGAATTCCAATTAACTGGAAGGAATCAGGAAAAGGCTTCCTGTAGAAGATGAGATTTTAGCTGGGACTTGAAGGAAGTCAGGAAGCAGAGATGAAGAGAAAGAGAATTCCCAACCCTAGGGACAGTCAGTGAAAATGCAGAGTCTAGTTTGATGAAAAGCAATAGGGCCAGTATCACTGGATCAAAGAGTACGTGGTGGGGAAGGTGTAAGATGTAAGAGTATTGGAGCGGTGGGACTGGAAGAATTATAAAGGACCTTGAATGACAAAAAGAGGATTTTGGATTTGATCCTAAAGGTGATAGGGAGCAAATGAGTTTAATGAGGTTAACATGTTCAGAATTGTATTTTAGAAGATTGCTTTGACAGCTACATGGAAGATGGTCCAGAGTTGGGGAGAAACTAGAGGCAGGCAGATCTCCCAGCAGCTATTGCACTAGTCTAGGCATGAGGTGATGAGGGCTCTGAGCCATGGTGGTGGCAGCATCAGAGGAGAGAATGGGTAAAATGTGAGAGCTGTTATAAAGGGAAAATTGACAGGCTTTCGCAACAAGCAGATTGTATATTGGGTGGCAGGCTGGGGGAGGGGAAGGAATGGTGTGAGAGAGTGAGGAGTTGAGTTCATCTAGGTTGTGAGGCTGGGGAACTGTAAGGATGGTGGTATGCTTAGTAGTAATAGAAAAGTTAAGAAAAGGGGAGTAATTGGGGAAAAGATAATGAGTTCCATTTTGGACAAATTGAGATATCTGCAGAACATCTAGGTCAAGATATACGAAAGGCAGTTGGAAATGTAAGTCTGGAGGTCGGCAGAGAGTTTAGGGCTCAGTAAGTAGATATAAGGATCCATCTCACTCAAACAACAAGTGTAACAAGTGAAGCTTGAACCCAGAACTCATAGCTCTAAGGCCAGGGGTTTGGTTTGGTCTTTTTTTTCATAACAGCAACTAGGTGGCCCAATGGATAGACCATTTGACCTGAAATCAGGAAGACCTGAGTTCAAATCCTGCCTCAGTTACTTCCTAGTTCTGTGACACTGGGCAAGTCATTTAATATCCATCTACTTTATTTTCTCTTCTGTAAAATGGGGATAACTAGACCCTATACCCCATAACCTACTTCTCAGGATTGTTGTGAAGATCAAATGAGATAATATTTGTAAAGCCTTTTGCAAACCTTAAAACATTCTATAAATGCTAGCTATAATCCTATATAAATAAAAATAAAATTTAAAGCACTCTGTAAATGCTAGCTATTATCCTATATAAATAAACATAAACCTTAAAGCACATTATAAATGCTATCTATCGATCCTTATAACCCTGCAAAGTAGATGCTATTATTATCCCCATTTTACATATGTGGGGAAATTGAGGCTGCTGACGATTATCATCATCATCAATATTATTATACCTCATTGCTTGCTTCCCCAACAAGTGTTGAAGCTGTTCTTGGTTTGAGTTGCTAAATTTGATTGAAGCAGTACCCCCTGCTTCCCCTACACTTGGGTAACCTTTCCCCCATCTTCTCATGCCCCGACCTCTGATCTGGGGAGAGTGGAGGAAACAGTTTTGGGTCTCTGACCCCAGTAGGTTCCTTGCTCCTCCCTGGAACTCAAAGGCTGACTTGCCACTTAATTCCACCATGGCAGATACTATAAATACATACACAGCACCATGAAGGTACTTCCAAATCACCTATTGCAAGGGGCCAGGCAGTCAGATAGCAGCCGCTCTTTCCCTAGGGACCCAAATGCAGAGTTTTTGTTTTAACTCTGTAAGAGAGAAGGGAATTCATGGAAACTGAATAAGTCTCACCTCTCTCCCTCTACTATCCCTCCATATCATTAGGAAAATAACCTGGTACCTCATGGATTTTCCAGATCAAAATCCAGCCTACTTCAAGAGAGAAGGGTGATCTCAGGCCTATCAAGGAAGCTAGATGGTACAATGAATAGATAGAACTGGATCCAGAACTGAGTTCAAATCCTGCCCTAGATGCTTATTTAGACCCTAGGCAAGTCACTTAACTTCTACGTTAATGAAGTTAACATGTTCAGAATTGTATTTTAGAAGATCACTTTGACAGCTACATGGAAGATGGTCCAGAATTGGGGAGAAACTAGAGGTAGGCAGATCTCAGTTTCCTCATATGTAAAATGGAAATAATAATAGCATCTGCTTTGCTGGGTTGTTGTGAGGATCAAATGAAATAACATATGTAAAGCACTTTGAAAACCTTAAAGTGTTATATAGATCTAGCTATTATTTATTATTATTACTGTTATTCCTAATCACCTTCCCCTCTTCCTAATTTCCATATTTCTGTCAAAGTCACTGCCACCCTCCCTGTTACTTGGGTTCACAATCTAGGGGTTATCCTCAGCTCTTCACTTTCTCTCACCCCAGTGGCCCATCTAATTCTAAGTCTCATCAAGTCTACCTCCCTGACACTCCATCACCCGGGAGCAGTCTAGAGAATCGCCTCATCGCTGGACTGCTGTCAGTCTGCCTCAAGTCTCTCTACACTCCACTCCATCTTCCCCAGCTATCAAAGTGACCTTGCTATAATGGCTCCTTATCACCTCCAGGATCAACATAAAACCCTTTGTTTGGCTTTTAAAGTTCTTTATAACCTGGTTCCTTTCTACCTTTCCAGTCTTCTCATATATCACCTCCCTCCACATGCTCTGAGATCCAGAGCACTGACTTTGCTGGCCCTCACACAAGACAATTCACCTCTAGGCTCTGTGCCTTTTCACTGGCTGTCCCCCACATGTTTCACCCTCAGTTTCCCCACATATAAAATAGGGATAATAATAGAATGGTCTCCCTCCTCATTTTTGACCTGTGGCTTCCTTCAAGTCCCAACTAAAAATCCACCTTATATAAGAATCTTTTCCCCAATCTCCCTTAATGCTGGTGCCTTCTGAAATAACTTCTAATTTAGCCTATCTATATCTTGTTTGTATATGGTTGTTTACATGTTGTTTTCTACATTCGACTGTGAGCTCCTTGAGGGCAGGAATGATTTTTTGCCTTTCTTTATAAGCCCTGTGCTTGGAACAGTGCCTGGCAGTTAGTTCTTGTTGACTAGATCAGTACTCAGAACACACATCCTCTGACACCATGGCCAGACACAGCAACACCTGTAAGCATGTCTTCTTTCTGTCCTTCCCACATCTACCTGGTCTTGCTCAGAGTTGAAAAGGACCTCAGAGGTCATCCAATCCAAATAACCCCATAACAGCCATCCCCTCCCCAACACCTCTGACAGGGGGCCACCCAGTCTCTGCGTGATCTCCAGGATTAGGGAGCTCACCACCTTTTGAGGCATTTGAGGATAGCTCTTTTCGCCGTTCAGGACACTTCTCACTGTTCAGAGGTTTTCCCTCAAAGGTGGCATTATGGAACCATGGAAAGGGTGATAGATAGATTTGGCATCAAAGGACCTAACTTCAAATCCTGATTCTGCCACTTACTGGCTGTGTGTAGCTGACCAGGTTACATCATTTCCCTGGGATATGGTATCCTCGATTGTAAAATAAAAGGGTTGGGCTAGATGGCCTTTGAAGTCCTTCCCAGCTCAAATCTATGATCCTCATGTCAAGCTAGAGCTGAACTTTATAGCTTCCACCCCCTGTTTCCAGTTCTTGGCCTTCCAGCACCAAGCAGAATATATGTTATCCCACTTCTTCATAAGAGACAGTACTCACAGCTGCCCCATCCTTCTGCAAATACTTCCTTCTTTGGGCTGAATGTTCCCACTTCCTTCAGCACAAAATCCTGAGTCAGCAAACCCGGACGTGAGAATCCTTTGCTATTTACTCTTTGTATGCCCTTGGGTAAGTCACTTCCTTTCTTCATCCGTAAATGCAGACAAAAATACTTTTACTAAGTTCTTCACACATTCTACTGGAAGCCTGGGCCAGCAGAGCCCAACCTCTGACAGGTTCTGACAGGCTGGCAAGGTTTCCAGCACAGACCTGATGATGGAGGTATAGTGTGTCTGCTGTCAGAGGACTTCCCTACCCAAGTTCACAGAGCTTCATCACCAGGTTGGCTGCAGGATAACGAATTTTTGACTGCTTTAACTCTTGCAGACTATCTCCTAAGAGCTGCAAAGGTTGCAATCTGTGGCCAAATATAGAGTATCTACATCCATAAAAGCATGGATCCCTGAAATACTATAGCCTGAGAATAATTATTAGTAAGTATCTTTGGCAGGATTTGAACCCAGGTCTTCCTGACTCCAAGTCCAGCATGCTATCCAGTAAAGGACCTCCACAGTCATCAAATTTAACTCCCTTCATTTTACAGAGGAGGAAGTTAAAGCCAGGAGAAGTATTAAAATGATTTGCCCAAGGTTATACAGTTGGTAAGTGGTGGAGTTGGAATATGAACACAGATCCTCAGTCTCCAGTTTCCACTGCACCACAGTGTCCCCTTCAGCTGACCAGGGATGCATGTTGACTTATTTTAGACCAAGAGAAAGAAGTTTCCTCTTATTGAAAATATTCAAGCAAAGGCTGGATGATTGGAGGGAGTGTTGTAGGGGGTTTTCTTTTTCTTCCCAATTCTCAGATTCTGTCAAGCTCATTCCCCTCCCCAATAACAGCCTTGGAAGGACCAGTTTGGGTCTAACACAGAACAAAATGGCATTTCTGATCCCTGTTGTCATTGTATCCCCAGGCAACCCTCCAACTTCTCCCTTTGTCTCCCCAAAGTTGCTTCACCCTGTTCTCCAAAATTTAGCCTTTCCTTATCTCAGCCCAGTGGAGAGAAAAGAAGGGTAATGAGGAGGGGAGGAGGGGAAATGGAGAATGGTAGAAGAGATGCCATGGCCGTTTAGTCTCCTTTCTTCTTCCCTCTGGCTCCCTGAGAAGCAAGCCCTCTCAGAGGCCAGGCCCACAGCCTCCCAGAAGCACTGCCCCTCCTCTCTCCTGAGCTCTTAATCTCCCTGTAACATCAGCAGGCTCTTTCTAACAACCATTGATTTTAGAACTACCTTTTGCTGAGACTCTTCAAAATACATTTGGACTAAATTGCTAAACACCGCTGCCCCAGGCCAAAGCATGACAAAAATAAAAACAGGACTCAAATCAGATTAGTAATTGCCCTGTCTCCTAGCCACCTGAGCAAACAAGAGGCCCCAGCTTCCTCCTCTGGATTCTCCCTCTCTCCCCTGCTCCTTTTCTCCCCAATCCCAGCAGCGTTCAGCTTGTCACACTTCTGAAGATTCATCCAACCTGTCCATCATCATCGTCATCATCATCAATTCCTAACAATGAAGACTATCTAAAAAGGGAGAAGGAGCCAGCTGAAGGTGAAGCTTCCCACTTCCCACCAGCACCATGTACACCACTTATCGCTACCAACATTAGGATCACCTACCACCATCAACATCAACATTCCCTACCACCAGCACCATGAACACATCCCAGCACCATTACCATTGATACCACCTATCACTAGCAACACCAATATCATCTACAACCAGAACCACCAATACCTCCTGTCACTGGCACTATCAACACCCACTACCACCAACACTATGAACACCACCTATCACCATCACCAGCAACACCCCCTATTCCCAGCACCACGAACACCACCATCACTGAGTTGTTACTATGCAGGGGATCCTGTGCTAGCTAGCACCTGGAGATTTTTGTTACTATTTCAGTTGTTTCAGTCATTTCCAACTCTTTGTGACCCCAACAAGGGCTTTCTTTGCAAAGATACTGGAGTGGTTTGCCATTTCCTTCTCCAGCTCATTTGACAGATGAGGAGACTGAGGCAAACAGGGTTAAGTAACTTGCCCAGGGTCACACAGCTAGCGATATGTTTCTGAGACCAGACTGGAACCCAGGTCTTCCTGACTCCAAGTAGACACTCTATCCACTGGACCACCTAGCTGCCCATTTTGGGATTACAAAGGCAGAGTTTCTGCCCTCAGTCAAGTTGGGGAGACAAGATGGGACAAACACATGTGAAAGATAAATAACAGTAATTAAAAAATGTAGGAGAAGGAAGTATGATGCAGTAGAAAGAATGCTGAAGTTGGAGCCAGGGAACTTGGGTTCCAGTCCTAGCAATGCCTTTTTCCATCTTAGTGACCATGGACAAGTCACTTAACAACTCCAGGTCTCAGTTTTCATATCTATAAAATAAGGGAGGGTGGGGCTAGACTAGATGACCTCAAGGGTTTCTTCCAACTGTAGATCCTAAGATCCTAGAATCCTAAAGGCCCAATGAGGAATATTAGTGTTACAAGAATCCAGAGGGAGAGAGATCAGTGTGGGAGATGGTGGGCAGGGAGGGCTTTTCAGGAGAAGGGACATGAGCTGGGCTTTGAAGGCTAGACAGGTTTGTGATGGGAGGAGTGAAGGACAGGTGAATGTGGTACTCAACATGGATCCTGGCCATGTTGGAGAAGAAGTGGTGTCTAGAAGGTTGGAGACATGGGTCCCAGCCAGATAACGAAGGGCCTTTAATACCCAGCTAAAGAGGTCTGTTCTTTGTTTGCCTCCCAAGCCAGGCAGGTCAGTTACCTCTCCACCAATCCAGTGGACAATAAGTGATCATCAAAGGAAACTTTACTGGCCACCCTCTGCCTCAAGTTAACTTCCACAGCTCCCAAGGAGTAACTGTCTAGCATGCACACGGCAGGCAACTAATAAATTCTTGCTGAATTGAATTAAATACTTCCTTAGTGCATCTGCCACAACATACAAAGCAGTATATAAGCAAACACGGCTCTAAATTCTAACACTTACTAGTTGTGTGACCTTAGCCCTCATCTATAAAATGTGGGGAACAATACTCCCTAGCTTGAAGAGAGTTGGAATGGACCTCAGAACCATTCAGCTCTCATTTTATAGATGAGAAAATTGAGGCCCAGTGAAACAGAAAGACTTGACCAAGGTCACACAAGCAGTAAACATCAGAGGTGGGCTTTGTCTGTGCAGCTCTCCCTCTGCTTAGTCATTTCTTCCCAGAAACCCCACGTGTCCTGATTCCGGAGCCAATGACCAATGTGTTACCATTGTACCACACTGCTTTAGAAATCTTACATAGAAATGGGAATTATTATTATAGATGGGAAGAGAGAGCAAATGCACTCCAGTAAACTGGATCATCTTCTGGGTCAAAAGAATGGCTATGTCAAGATACTCACAATAACAACTCACAGTTTGTAGCACTTTAAGGCTTGCAAAGCACTTTAGTCACAAAAATTTATAAGGAAGGGGGACAAATATTATTATTCCCATTTTACAGATAAAGAAACTTTTTCTTATATACTATGACTTGTCAGATCTGTGATCTATGTTTTGTGAAATTCCATTTCAAATAACTGTAGACAACATAAAATACTTGGGAGTCTACCTGTCAAGACAAATCCAGGAACTATATGAACACAATTATAGAACATTTCTCACACAAATAGACACAGAGTAAAATATTGGAGAAATATTCATTGTTCATGAATAGGCCAAGCCAATATAATAAAAATGACAATTCTACCTAAATTAATTTATTCATTCAGTATCGTACCAATTAAACTACTAAAAATTACCTTATAGAGCTAAAAAAAATTCATCTGGAAGAACAAAAGGTCAAGAATGTCACGTGAATCATGAAAAAAATGTGAAGGAAGGCAGCCTAGCAGTTACTGTTGTTATTGATTGTTATTCAGTTGTTGTAATTGTGTCTGACTCTTTATGACCCCATTTAGGTTTTTCTTGGCAAAGACACTAGAGTGGTTTGCCATTTCCTTCTTCAGTGGATCCAATGGGCCCATTCTGTCAGGCAATCAGAGATTAAGTGACTTTGCCCAGGGTCAGCCTAGCAGTACCAGATTTCAAACTATATTACAAAGCAATAATAATCAAAATAATCTGGTATTAGCTAAGAAATAGAGTGGTGGATCAGTAGAATAGATTAGGTACATAATACACAGTAGTAAATTAAGATGGTAGTTGGGTTTGATAAATCCAAAGATCTAAGCTTTGGGGGCAAAAACTCACTATTTGACAAAAATTTCTGGGGAAAATGGAAAAGTCTTCTAGAAACTAGGCCTAGACACCAAGGTAAGCTCAAAATGGGGACATGAATTAGACATACAGGGAGATATAAGCAAATTGAGGGAGCATGGAAAGAGTTACCTGTCATATTTTTGGATAAGGGAAAAGTTTATGAGCAAACAAGAGATGGAGAGAATCACAGGAAATAAAATGGATAATTCTGGTTACGGGAAATTTAAAAGTTTTGTGTAAACAAAACCAGCATAGCCAAAATTAGAAGGAAAACAGGAAACTAGGGGGAAATTTTACAGCAAATTTTTTTCTGATAAAGGGCTCATTTCTCAAATATACAGGGAATTGAGCCAATTTTATAAAAATAAGAGGTATTCTTCAATTGGTAATTAGTCAAAGGATATGAAGAGGCAGTTTTCAGAAGAAGAAATCAAATCTATCAATAACCACATAAAAATGCTCTAAATCACTAAAGATTAGAGAAATGCAAACTAAAATAACTCTTACGTACCACCTCACACCTATTAGATTGGCTAACCTGACAGACAAGGAAAATGACAGATGCTGGAAGAAACGTGGAAACATAGGGACACTAATGCGCTGTTGGTAGAGTTGTGGGGCTGAGAAAGGAAAGAGAGAATATTTTTAATAAATGTTTAAATTAATTTATTTTTTGAAAGTTTTTTAAAGTAAATAACAAGAAAGGGACTCAGAAAGGCTCAATCAAAATCACCTAAACTTGAAAGACTGCTTAGGGCTGCTTTGTATAGTCAGTCAATTAGCATTTATTAAGCCCCTACAGTGTGACAGGAAGCTAAGACTTAGGGTACAAATAAGATAGACAATCAAGGAAATTGCAATCAGATAGGGAAAGATAACAAACAAAGGAAAAGGTGGAGAAGAGGGATAGAATCTAAGTATTAACCTCTCTGTTTCTAGGCTATGGTCATCCTACCATGAAGGTGAAGCCACAGCTGTACTGTGTAGATGATGACTTACAATCTGCCTCCTCTACATGTCTGAGTTCCTCAGGCTTCTTTGTGGCATAAGCAGTAGGTTGTCATCAGTCATAAAGATTCATTAACATTAATTAGATTAACATTAACAGATTAGACTGGCTCTAGGCTTTGGCTCCCAAGTCTGACTCTCTCCATTCCCAAATTTCCTTGGTGTTATAATATATATATATGAAACTTCCTTCACTCCCTATACATAGAGAAAATCCCCATTTGGCAATAAATACCCAGCCAGGGGTGGTGGAAAGAGAATCAGAATCACCAGCAATGAAAGACCCATGGTGCTGGTTTGCATAGTATCAACTCTCCAGCTTTCACAGAGTTTGAGGGTGGGCTGGTGCAAATCAGAGAGTGAGATTCCAGTTGAGCCATGTGAGTGGTGGCTTCCCCCCACTACCTCTCTTTTCCTGAGCCCCGCAAGGCTTGCTGGCGACAGAGCCGCAGACAGGCATGAGCTATAAAAGGAGTTGCCAACAGCATGAACTGAGTCTGAGGTTTGGCTGTAAGCACCGGCCCCCTGCCTTTCATGTGTTGTTTCTTTGAAGTTGAATTCTCAAATTTTTCACTGAACTAAGACTAAATTTAGGTCCTCATTCCCACCACAGTCACCCAAGAAGGGAGGGAATAAAGAAAAATAAGGGGAAAACCTAATAAACATATGACAAGCCACTGAAAAGTTTGCCGGCTGCCTGTAATTTATTCAAACTATGGCATTCACTCCCTATTAATATATTGTAATTTATTTCTGTCTCCCTGAGCATGCTCTATGTCTGCCAGCAGCTGATGCCTGGCTCGCCTAGGCCTGGGTGTCCTGGTGAAATAATGCATGGCATTGTCTGGCGTGATGTAAAAATACACGATACATCACGCGGATGCATTCAGCAAGCGTGACATAAAAATGACGAATGGACCCTGGCCGAACACTTAAGCGTATTCATCCCACATTAGTAGAAAATGAATATTAATACGCCAGAAAATGGCTTGTGTGATGAGGTTCTCAGGTTGTATTAGCGCCTAAGCATCAGCCAATTTCTTTCCCAGAGCTAGTTCAGGCTCAAGGGTGCCATATGTAGAAGAACAGCGTGGAGTGGAGAGATATGAGAGCCAGGCTGGAGTATTAGCTCATACTACTAGCTATGTGGCCCTGGGCAGGTCACTTAAACTCTCTTAGCCTCAGTTTTCACATCTGTAAAAAAGAAGGAGAAGAATAGCAAAAACTCACACTGACTACACCTCAGAATTGTTGTGGGGAAAATATTAAGTGCAGCCCCATATTGGTAGCTGTGGCTGCTGGGAACTGTAGTTTCCCCAGGTGAGGAGGAACTGAAGGATTTCAAGAAGTGGAAACTGCATGTGTAAGGGGCCTTTAACTTGGCAGGGTGGGGGTGGCTACATTTGAATTTTTTGCTTGGTAGGCAGGTACCGAGATCCCTTATAAACAAAAATATTCATAAGCAAGGCTTTTTGTCATAGCATAGAAAAAGAGCAAAGTGGCTGTCCGTAGACTTGAAAATAATTAAATGAATTGTGGTACTTGAACGTCATTGAATATTATCATGCTGTTTTAAAAAATCAAATATGAAATGCTCAGGAAAGCATGGGAAGGGTTGAGAAGGGTTGCCAAGATGAGGGTCGGGGGTTCTAAAATGTCACCCCTTAAAATGGCAGCAGAAGGTCTCAAATGACTCTCAGAACAACTAGTACCACAAACCTCTCTTGGTGACTAGGACCATAGGGTCCAAAAAATGGGACCACAATGATCTTATAGATTCCCTAGATGACCTGGAACCCTTAGACTAAATTTGACCTGCTCTGCTCATGTTCTAACCATGCTCTTTTCTTTACTTTAGTGTTTAGCCCCTCATGACTCAGACCATCGCCATCAGAGGGGAGGTGTATGGTACTGTGGCAAGAGTTCTGAAGTCAGAAGTCCAAGGCTCAAATCCCATTTCTGATGTTTGCCATCTGTGTGACCTTGATCAAGGCACTTTCCCTCATGACATGGACTCTGTTTTTTCATCTGTAAAATGAGGGGGTAGACTAGAGGGCCTTTGATGACCCTTCCAACTCTGGGGCTAGGATTATAAGAACCAAAGACTGGATGATCCTTCACTGGGCACCGTTACCAAGCTTGCTAAAATGTTAGCTAGAAGGATACATCTCCAAGAAGCTTTCCCAGCCCTCCCCAGCCTACTGCCGTCTCTCTCTTTTCAACACCTATGGGCCTTCTGGGCTGAACTAGTCAATGACCGTTAGAACACATTACCTTGAAATATTAAGGATAACTGAATTTCAGAAGTGAAAGGGGCCTTAGAGGCCGTATAATCTAACTAGAGCAATGAGTAGGATAGGGAGATAGGAGTTTTGCCTCAGGGTCTCAATAAATGTTTATTGAATTGAAATCAAGAAATAAATGCGAAATTCTAAACTTGGATCAAGCAAAATAATTCTAAGTTCTCTTCAGAGAGCCTTTCAAAAAGTTGAAGCAGGATTTGAACTCAAGTCTTCCTGACTCCAAGTGAAGCAATGTATCTACTTTGCAACCTAGGGGATGATGATAAGGAAGGATGAGGAGTGGGGGGGGGAGCCTAAAGGAGGTAGATTTGAGGTTGAAGAGGTTGAGAAAGTGGGGAATCAGGATGTTCCAAGGAGGGTAAGGGTGGGGTACAGAAGAAAAATGTGAGTCAGGTTCTGAATTTATTGAGGGAAGCAGATGACTTGGGAGCCCACAGATGACAACAAGGTTCAGGAGAGCCTGGAGTGGACTTCACAGGAGGAAAGTGATTGTTGCATGATGGTATTGGGGGAAGGTCTGCAAGCAGAACAGAAGATCTCCTCCTCCAGTGTGTCTGCAGGTGTGGACGAAAGAGCAGCCAGCCAGGCTTGGAAAGGGTTACCTAAAGATGAGATGTCTACAGGAGAAAGGTGAGTTACAGAAGAAAGGAAACTGAGGCCCAGAAAGGAAAAGCAACTGGTTCAAGGACATATAGGCAGAAAGTGGTAGAGCTAAGACTCACATTCGGGGCCCGTGAGTCCAAATCCATCCAACTTCCTCTAGTGCTACAACAGCAGAAAGTCTCAATGGGTTCAGGAGCGGGGGGGGGGGGGGGGGGAGGGGGGCGGGGGCGGGGGTTGTGGGGGGGGGGGGGGAATGCCACATCCACACTCAGGGGAAGATAAGGTGGGGGGTCCATGAAGTCCTGGGGGGGTAGAACAGGCCAGAAAGGCTGATGTCAAGAAGAGGTGGAGGGCAGGAAGCACATTGCTGGGGGTAAAATCTTACCTTTTAGGATATCAGCATCTGGGGCACGTCTTGATTGCCCTGTGCTGGATCTGCCTCTGCCTACTCAGATATAAGTGGGTCTCAATGACTGCTGAGGACCCTTCCAGATTTGAAAGTCTATTATTTTATGAAAAATTTCCATTACGTTCCTTCCCCAACCCCACCCCTTGGCCCACGTACCCTATTGGCTGTAGTCCTAGACTTGGAGTTAGAAAGAACCAGACTCTGGTCAGGCTCCCAAATAAGGCTCTGTGACCATAGGGAAATCACTTGGCCTCTCTGAGGCTCCATTTCCTCATCTTTAAAATCCAGCTAATAATTCCCATAACATTTGCCTCATAGAGTTCTTGTAAGACTCCAATGACTGCAAAATACTTTGCAGACCTTCAAAACAAAATGCCCATTGTTTGCAGTACAAGAAAGGCAAATCTAGGGCCACTATCTGAGTGCCTGCATTGGGATTAGCTCCCAATCCATGGAGCCTTTAAAGGACAGCTTGGATTTCTCTCTGCAAGAGAGACCAGAGATGAAATTCCTTAGTGGGGAAGAGGGAGGAAGATTGGACCTCCGAGATCCCTTCCAGACCTGGCTCTAAGCCTCAATGATCTAAGACCCATCCATGGATGCCTTCCTGGAGGTGGAAACCAGAAGCAGGAGTATTAATATTAAAACCATATATGGTTTTGGGGACTGCCCCAAGATACCTAGCACATCCTCCCCTCCCATCAGCCTATCACCTCACTATGCCCTACTCCCTACACCAACATCATTCCAACCCCCTTGCTCAGGCCCTTTCACCCACCCGTGATGCCCTCTCCACCTGCTTTCCTCCAAGTATCCAAGTTAATGAAGTAAATCAAAAGCACAGCCCCCACTTTGGGCCAGGGCAGCAGCCTGGGCAAACAGCATAGGTGCACCCGTGTGTGTGTGTGTGTGTGTGTGTGTGTGTGTGTGTGTGTGCATGTCTTTGGGAGTGCTGGGTCTCAGCTGGGGAGAAAATGACGAACAGCCCAGTTCCTGGATGCCACTCCATTAGATTAGCCCTACAGCGAGCCAGAGAGCTGGCAGCCTGACCCTGGCCAGTGAATGTTTCTCTCTGCTGCTGCTGCCGATGGTTCAGTGAAAACCGAGATGCACCAGGCTCTCTTTGCTTGCTCCCTTGCAAAAGTCTCTATTGGTAAATGTTGCTTAAGGAAGCCCTAATTACCATACATGGTCCAATTAAGGACAGCCAAAAGGCAAACCTACTCCAGCAGGCTCTTCCCAGTTCAGCATCAGGGGTGATGGGTGTATATTTTTTAAAATATAAATGCAACTTGAATATAAAAATTATTTACATTCCCCAGCGAAGCTGCCAAACAGTTTTTAACTGCAAGCTAACGGCAGGGCTCTCCCTCTCCCTGGCTCTTTCTCGCTGATAAAGGGCTATAAACAAGGCTGACACATTCATAATAACCTTTTCTCCCTACCCTTCCTTCCCCTTGGGGGTTCTTGTTTCAGGCTTTCACTCACATGTTGGGCCGGATAATTTTTTTTTATTATTCTGCCATTAGCGGGGAAGAGAGAGTTTGATGGGGGGAAATAAAACGTCAAATCATTTAAAGAAGAGGGAGGGGCTGAAATCCCGATAACTTTTATTTTTCAGTTTCAGGAACAGCTGTTAAGACGTCAGTAGTGGAGGCTGAATCAGAGAATGTCAAAGCTGAGAGGGGCCTTGGAACAGAGAATTTGGAATGTCAGAGATGTCAGGGGCCTTAGAACTCACCACGGAGCATTTTCAAATCCTTCAAGTTTTCGAAGAGGACTGATGATGTCACAAGGTGATGTCTTTACTTGTGAGTGAATTGGATTTAAGTGAGGCAGAGTTGCATAAAGTCATCAACCTCACTCTCTCTTCTAGAGTCACAGAAGTCCAGTGGCAAGACGAGTCAAGATGGCTGGTGATGGTCCGGGATGCGGTGGATGACCTTGGCATCTTCAATGTCTGACCAAGCTCTAAGCACTCCACAGAGCCTGCTTCAGCCACCTTCACAGTCTTTGTTTTCATCTACCCATTCTACCAGGGGAAGTTTTCACATGCTTGGAGTACACATTTCCTTAACTCACTGATTGTTTTGAGGCCTGTCAGTGATCCTCAACCTAGTTTAGCCCATCTGACGAGACAGTCTACCAGGGTGTGGCCACTGCACATCTGCAGATTCTTGCAGCTGAAGGTTAAAGCTGGGTGGCCGATGGACACCAAAGACAAATGAGCAGCCCTGAAATGGGCTTGGTGGCCCTAACTCCAGAGGTGCTCGTCCTCCCTGAACACCCCAGCTAAAGGAAAAAAACACAGAGCAGGGAATTTAGACCGTCAGAAATAGAAATTTAGAACTTCAAACCTAGAATGTTAAAGCTACAAAGGAATTTGGAACATAGACTGTCAGAGCCAGAAGGGGTCTCGGAGTGAAGAACTCAGAATGGCAGAGCTGGAAAGGACCTGAGAACTGAGATTATCAAGCTGGAAGAAAGCATTAGCACTTGGAGCACAGAGGTGGGAACGGCTTGGGACTTCAGAACATGATAGGTGAACTAACTGGCAACTTCAAGATGGGCCACCCCAAGCCCTTCATTTGTCAGATGAGGAAATTGCAGATCAGAGAGGGGAAAGGGATTCACCCAGACTCACGCTGGTCACCAGCTACGAAGCAGGGACTCAGACCAGGGTCCTCTGGTTCCAAATTCAAGTCCAAGCTTTAAAGTGTTTTCTTTCCCCTGCTTCATTCATTTATTTGGTCCCTCAGCGGAGGCAAGAGATCTTGTTGGCAGACTTTGCATGGGTCTTCTCAAGTGGCTGAGCCACACCCACAGATTGGTGGGCTAGTCAGGAGGGCACAGGAGTTCTGCCAGCCCCCAAAATGATCACTAAAAAGGAGAATTGATTTTTTTTTAAAATACACATGACTGTCAGTGCTATGGACATCCTTATGGGGCTAGGGTTCACCAGTCTTTCTTAGGAATTTGGGGTCTGCATAGGGGTGCAGTGGAGTGAGAGGAGGCAGGGCGACATCAAAGGCCAATCACAGAGTTAGGAGCCCCGAGCTCATCTTGTCTAATCCCCTCTTTTTACAGGGGAAGAATCCCAAGCCTAGAGAGAACACAGGTCATGAGTGACAGGGCCAATTCAAGGTCAAGTCGTCTGATTCTGAGCCCAGCACTTTCCCACTGTACCACTGTGAGATACCCTCTGGGTCCCTTCCATCTCTAAAGCCTAGGAAACCAAGGTTAGAGAGAAGCAGGTTTGGTTCATCAGGAGGAAGAAACAAAAACCTTCCTAATAACCTGAGTACAGTGAAGGCTGTGTGGTCTAACCTCTTCCTTCTAAGGAAACACAGGCCCAAGAAGTTTAAATAACTTGCCCTGGTCACACAAGTAGTAAATGTCAAAGTAGTATGAATGATCATGAAAGTAGTGAGCTCCCCATCACTGGAACTCTTTCAGAAGAGCCTAAATAAACACCTGTTGGGGATGTAGTAGAAGAGATTCTGCAGCTAGGTGGTATAGTAGATGGCATGTCAGAAAGCCCTGAGTTCAAATCCTGCATCACAGACACTTGCTAGCTGTGTGACACTGGACAAGTCACTTAATCTCTCTCAGCCTCAGTTTCCCCATCTGTAAAATGGGGATAATAACACCATCTAACAAAGATGTTGCGAGGATAAAATGAAGAAACATATAAAACCTTCTGCAAACCTTAAAGCACTATACAAATGTGTGCTGAGAGCCTTTCTACTTTGGAATTTCTGGGATTCTGGGTAACAAGTCGAACACCTGAGTGTAGTACTTCTAGCTTCATCCACCTCTTTAAATGAAAAGGTCATAGGAGTAAAAACTATGATGGCCCTAGTGTTGTATCAGGTCTGCTTTTTGGGGTCTCCTCTGCCCTCGTCTGTGCGACTCCTAGAATGAAGTATCCCAGAAAGGATGACATACGCCATCAGGTTGGGCCCGATCCATCCTGCTTCTCTTTGGGGTTTAGGGGGCTAGTCCATGGCCTGGTCCCCTTCTCAGCCCCGACTCTTCATTAGCAAGCACTGGGGCAGAAGGTCTGGGGTCAGTCTCTTCCTAGGTTATGCTAGGTTCCCTCCCCCGTTCATCCAGCATGACCAGGCTTCACCGTTAAGCGAGCACACACCTCTCTCCATCACTGCTCACGCCTTCCATGGCCTGTTGATCTACGGCAAAGGCAAATTGAATTCCTGTGGCTCTTACTCCCACCTGACGCTCGTTACATTATGACGCTGGCTTCTTTGTTTTGGAGTCAATAGCTATTCCTTGTGAGAAATATGGATTATTAGAATTTATGGCTAGTCCTCGGTGTCTTTTCAAACACTCATATCCTTTTATCATCCCTCTCTGCTACATGGGCCTCCAGGTGGCCACACCTGGGACTCCTAGAAACAGAGCTCCATCAATAGCGCCTGTCCTGGTCGCTTTAATATACGTGCCATTTGGCTGATGCATGAATTGCAAGGGGGGTGGCCCAGGGCTCCCCTGACTGCCATCTATTCCCCTGCAAGTGGCTGGCTTCTCTGTGTCCCGCTAAGCCAGAAGCTCCTTCCTGCCTCTGCCCAGGGTACCACTTACATCCACTTAAGTCTGGCTGCTCCAGGGATGCGAGGGGCCTTCGGGCTCTCGCCTTTCCCAGTTCTGGGTGAGAGGGTGTTGCTGAAGTCTGATTGTTTATCTGAAATAAGTCATGCCTCCAAGTTCCTGTTTTTCATGTGGCAGGCTGTGGGGAGAGGCCACAGATCTGGTGGCTGGGGCCCAGAGCCCAAATCCAAGGGAGACCTTGGACAGAGGGACCCTTCTAGGACACAGAGAGGTCCATGGGAGCTGGATGGGAGTGGGAGGGAGGGAGATATGCCATTTGATGGCAGAAGTCATAGGATTATAGTATTTAGAGCTAGAAGGATCTTTGGAAATCATCTAGAGGAGGAAACTGAGGCCAAGAGAAGTTAACTCACTTTAGGGCATCTAGGTGGCATAGTTCGTAGATTGCTGGACTTGGAGTCAAGGAGATATGAGTTCAAATCTTATACACTTACCAGTCATGTGCCCAGAGTATTATAGATCTTCAACTGGAAGAAATGTAACAAACCCCTTCATCTTATAGATTTTGTACCCTCGCTCCCCTACTAAGTCTTACAAGGACCTAACCAAACCAAGCCAGGACCCCTACTTCTACAGGTACAGATCTTAGATGCCCCACATCCCCTGTTACCCTCCAGTCCCCATCTCACCTGGCATTCAAGGCTCCACTTCCTCTTCTGCAACCAGCCTTCCCTGAGCCATCTGGCCCTCACTGACCTCTCCTTCCCCAGACTCTTAGGCACTCAGAGGCCAAACTTTACTCCACTTCTTCTGTATTGAATCAGTCTCTTGTTTCAGCTGTGGAGCACTGAGTATGAATTTGAATCTCACCTCTGCCACTTATGACCTGTGTAGTCTTGGGCAAGTTATTTTTCCATTGTGAGCCTTAGTTACCTCATCTGCAAAAATGGGCTACGGGGCCTCCAAGTTCCTTTCTAGCTCTACAGCTGTGACCCTAGGGTTCTATAATGTCTCTCTTGAAGATCTCTGAGGGGAGGGACTGTGGGGTCTTAATCCAACTCTTGCATTTTATAGATGAGGCTTAGAGAGGGGAACGTGACTTGTCCAAGGCTTCGTTACTCAGCTGTTTTTCAGTCGTACCCAACCAACTCTTCCTGACCCCATTTGGAGTTTTCTTAGCAAAGACATTGAAGTGGTTTGCCATTTTCTTCTCTAGCTCATTTTGCAGATGAGGAAACTGCTTTATTATCTGATCCTCACAACAACCGTATTAGGTAGCTGATATTATTATCCCCATTTTATAGATGGGGAAACTGAGGTTGAGAGAAATTAAGTGACTTGCCCTTGGACACAAAACTAGTAAGTATCTAAGGCCAGATTTGAACACACAAAGATGAGTCTTCCTGACTCCAGGCCCAGCACTCTATCCACTGCACCACCTAGCTGCACATCCACCCATGCTCAGAGACCTCCCCTGGGGCAGCTAGGTGGTGCAGTGGATAGAGCACTGGCCCTGAAGTCAGGAGGAACTGAGTTCAAATCCAGCCTCAGATCAAACACTTGACACTTACTAGCTGTGTGACTCTGGGCAAGTCACTTAACCCCAATTGCCTTAAAAAAAAAAAGACCTCCCCTAACAGACCACTGACCCACTGCCTCTCTAGGCAGTCAATTTTGCTTTGGAGCCATCCTAATGGTCAAGACAGCATTCCTCACAACAAGATTAGCTGAGCTTCCCCCGTGCTTTCTCCTTACTGTTTCTCAGTTCTTCCTTCTAGGCCCATCTTTTAGGTATCATGTTGGCCATGAGAATCTAGAGGATTCTCAGACCTTCCAGAGGTTCAAGTGGCACCAGATCTGCTGGGACTGATTTCTGAGGTTTAACTTCTCTGTCATCTACGTCCCTGAACATTGCAATGTGGTGGTCCTGCCATGAGAGCCTCCATGTGGCAGATAAGTCCCCAAAATGGGGCTCCCTACAAGCAATGAACTCGGGAGCCACAAAACTGCCTCACCCAGTCTAGGGGTGCTCATCCACCAGCAGCCAGCACAGGTGCTTCTTTTTAGCCCCAGATGTCTATTCCCTAGTTCTCTAGGGAGTGAGGCCAAGTGGGAGAGGGAAGGCAGGGCCATGAAAGTGGGAGGGCCATCAGAGAGAGGCCAAGCCGGCCCTTCAAGTAGACAGAATGAGAGGTGGCTTAGTGGTGTGTTTCATGGGATGGTCATAAGACTCCACCCACTTGCCTCCAAATATTTTCCTTCCTCTGGAAGGACACTGCCTCCAGAATGCTCCCTTTCTCATTCAAATGATTTAATAAATATAAAGCACTTTATAACTATAACTATATATAGATATAGCTATATATGTGTGTACCCGTTTAAAGCGATATAGAAATGTTAGTTAGTGTCATCATTAGATGTACATCTATTGTCTGGGAGATGGTAGAAGAGGGAGTCGTGCCAGCAGCTCTTTGGCCAAGCTTAGTGCTTTCCTAGTTCATTCATTTATCCCACAAACCTACATCAACAGCTTAACACTGTGCCATGTAGACACGGGGTATGTGGGCACTGCTATGTTTCCCATATGCTTTAGCTTATGGATTTTTTTAGATTCAAACAGGGATTCTCCGAATTGGAGGGGTCCCCAAGGAACATCCACTCCGGCCCATCTCTGAACCAAGAATCTCCTCCAAATCTCTGACAAGTGGTCATCCAATTTCTCCTTGAAGATGTCTGGGGAGGGGGGATATCTGAGGCCCTGCCCCTGCTCCTCCCTCGCCCTACCTTCAGCTACCTTGGACAGCTCTCGTTCTTAGAAATTGTTTTCCTGACATCAAACCTAAACTAGCTTCTCTGCATCTTCCACCAATCACTACTAGTCCAGGGGCCAAACACAGCAGGTGTGACAGTCCTTTGAATACTGAATGACAACCATCATGTCTTCTCTTCCGCAGGCTAAAATTCCTCAGGTCCTTTAGTTGATACTCATGTTACCGACTTGGGGTCCTTCAAGATCCTGGTTGCCCCCTCTGGGCACACTCCTCACATCAGTGTCCTTAGAGAAATGTGGCCCCCAGAACACAAAGACTGCAATGTTATAATATCATTTTTCATCTAGCTGCACTATCTGGACTTCTCCATCAACCTCCTCATCCTATGCCCTGCCCCTGGAGTTCCTCTCTTCTTCTTATTGGAAGGTGAAAGGTGTCACCAAGAACTTCCATTTAAGGAGGGCACCCAGGCCAGCCATCTCTTCATTTCCCACTCAGCTGCTCCTCTAGCCCTCCAGACTTCATTATGCCTTTCACCCCAGGTATCTTCCCTTCCCTCCCCCAACAGCTTTCCAGCTTCCTTTCCTGTGTTCTCTACCCTTATTAGATTGTAAGCTCCTTTGAGGGCAGAAACTGTCTTTTGCTTTTCTTTATATCCTTAGGTTTAGCACGGCACCTGCCACAGAGGACACACTAAATAAATGTTTATCGACTGATTGGTTGATGTACTCTGACCAGGGCAGAAGAGGTGATGACCACCACCTCCCTAATTCTGAATGTAATGCCTCTCTTAGCACCCTTACATCCATTAACAGTCTTGCATCCATTAGCTTTAGCTGCCATTTCTCTGTCATTTGAGGAGTATTGGGCTTCTAGTCCACTGAAACCCTCAGACCTAGCAATGCATTAGAATTCAATGTTCCTCTGAGAGCAGGGACTGTTTTATTATTTTTATTGGAATCTTCCCCAGCACAGTTCTTGGCACGTAGGAGGTACTTAAGAAATGTTTGTTGGTTGATGGGATATTTCGCCGCACCTTACTCCTCATCTTGTGGGAAGTTGCTTTTTGAATCCAAATGTAAGACTTTACATTTGTTCCTGTCTGGTTTTGCTCCTGCTTTGTTTCCCCATCTATTGTTCATTCCCCTCTGTTTTCCCTGATCTCTTCCTCCCAGGCTCTTTGCTCCCCTGAGTTTGTTTCTCTGGCAACTGAGGCTCAGGGGCAAAATTATTTGACCAAAGTGATGGAGATATTGAGTGGCCAAGTGGACATTCAAACTCAGGTCATCTGACTCTAAATCCAGAGCTCTTTCTAATGCACCACCCTAACTCTCATTTTCCAAGAATATTGTTCAGTCATGAGCCCATTTCTTGGCAAAGATACTGGAGTGGTTTGCCATTTCCTTCTCCAGCTCATTTTACATATGAGGAAACTGAGGCAATCAGAATTAAGTGACTTGCCCAGGGTCACACACCTGGTAAGTGTCTGAGGCCAGATTTGAACTCAGAAAGATGAGTCTTCTTGACTCCAGGCCCAGCACTCTATCAACTGTACCTCCTAGCTGCCCTTTCCAAAAAGATTACTTTCCTAATAGAGGACATAGCAGCAAGGAGGGAGCTGTTCACACTCCAGGAATCCAAAGAGGTAGTCTAGATGGGGCTTTTCAAAGCTACTTGCATAACTTGGCCCAGAATCCTTTGCACGCTTTCTTTTGGAGGACCTCTTCCTTCCCAACCAAACTGGCAACCCCAAGGCAAGCAGGCAAGGTATGTCAGTGGAAGGAGCCATGGACTGAGAGCCAGGAAGCTTGGGTTTTTAGCCCTGGCTCTGCAACCAGCTCAACTTTGGTCAAATCCCTTTTGGGATCCATTTCTAGCTCTAAAGCTGGACTCAATGACCTTTAAGGACCGTTCCAGGCTATATAGGATCATAGCCCTGGAATGAGGAGAGACCTCCAAGGCTAGCTGGTCTAACCTCTTCATCCTATGGAAACAAAGGCCCAAGAAGTTTAAATGACTTGCCCCTGGTCACACAGGCAGTAAATGTCACAGGTCAGCTTTGAACCTCAGTCCTTTGACTCATAGAATCATAGATTTAGAGCTGGAAGTCATTGAGTCCAACACTTTCTACTCAGGCTCAGAGAAATCAAGTGACTTACCTAGGGTCACACTCATAATAACAAGAACTAGCATTTATATAGTGCTTTAAGATTTGCAAAGCACTTTACAAATATTGTATTTTATACTCAAAACAACCATAGAAGTAGGTATTATTATTATCATTCCTGTTTTACAGATAGGGAAACTGAGGCAGGCCGAGGTTAAGTGACTTTCCCAAGGTCACATAGCTGATAAATATCTCAATCTGGTTTTGAACTTAGGTCTTCCTGATTCCAGGTCCACTGTGCCTCTTGGTAACAAATATCTGAGCAAGATTTGAATTCTGGTCTTCCTGACTCCAAACCCTTCACTCTCTCCACTGTGCCAGATGTATTCTTAAGAACCAGGGCATTCCTTCCACTTTACTAAGCAGCTTTAAAATTTTAGACTGAGGCTTTGGACTGGTTACGTGTAGATGCATCAAATCTTAGAACTGTACAAGACAGGATGGAAAAGTGCTTTTAAATTCAGGAGAACAAGGTTCACATCCCACGTGACCCTGAGCTAGTCATTATATCTCCTCCAAGCCTCACGTTTCATTGGGAAAATGAGGAGGCTGGTCTCGATGAGCTCTCCCATTGCTTCTGGCTCTAATGCTCCATCATCCTGTGATGAGGCAGGAGGGATGATGAAGGAATAATGCAAGTGAGGAAGGGGTTGGGTGATGGGATTCCCAAGGTCCCTCCCAATCTCAAGAGCTCACTCACCTTTCTAACTCATCCCAAAGTTCACCAGGCCCTTTTCTCTTTCCAATTTGGTCTACCATTTCAGTAAGAGCTCTCCCATCCCCCTTTCCACTTCCTTTTTTTATTCTTTTAAAACACAGGTCTTCATGAATTTTCTCCCCTAAATTGTTCGGCGTTCTCAGGTCAACTAAAGAGTGGAGAATCGGCAAAAGAAACACCACCCCCTGCCACCCCCACACTCCCCACCAGCATTCCAGGCTCCCTCCTCACAGCTCAGAATCTCTTCATCAAAGTGACAATCTGTCTCTCCCAGGGAGGGAACTGCATGCAGACTTTGAGCAGAGGCAGCTCTCAAAGCTCCCAGCTTTGATGTTGGATTTAAGCTAGAACTTCAGTAGTTTCCCCTCCCCCATCACCTCCTTCTTTTTCCCTTCACCCTACCCAGCAGCTCCTCCATCTCACTCTCCTTCCACGTCACCCATCACCCATCACCTGCAGCTCACGTTAACCTCCCCTCACAAGCATCATCACATCCTCCTCAGTCTTCTATGTACAGAATCTTTCAAACTTGATCATTTTCAAGGTGCTTTCACATCTGTTCTTTCATTTAACCTCACAACACGACTGTGAAGTAAGAGAGACAGGCTTATTATCTCCATTCGCCCCGCCCCCGAAATCAAAATTCATAGAGGTAGAGTGATTGGCCCAATGTCACACAGCATGCCAGCAGCAGAGAACTTGGGTCTTCTGACCCCCTCATCCGGGGCTCTTTTCTCAAGCTCAGGCATATACACAATTCACTGCTGTACAGTGTACAATACCCACTCACATTCACCCATCTGCTTACATTCACGATGCACTCATTTCACATAAAAACACATATGAGCACATACATTTTACATAACTGCATGTATATTTATGAATCTCACACACACATATACACTCATAAAAAGATTTTTTCCTGGTAAAAGAATCATTACAGGACATCATTCTTATAATTTCCCATCCTCATTCCAAAAAGAAGGAAAGTCTGCCCCCATTCTTATCTGTGCCCACCATGTCTGTCAGTTTGAATGTCTGTGCTCACCTCTGTGTGCCCACTTCTGTCTCTATGAGTACCTCGTCTGTCTGATCCCATCTCTCTGGTCTGTCTGCACCCACCTCTCTATCTGTTTATGCTCAGTTCTATCTGTCTGAATATACTTCTCTCTGTCTACATTCACATCCAACTGTTCCCACATCTGTCTGTCTATGCTTACTTCTTTTTCTCTATACTCATCCTTGACTGTCTGCACTGGCCTTTGTCTACCTCCTATCTTACCTAGCATAAGACTGGACACATGAAGCACTCAGTAGACGTGTCTGGGTTGGCTGGCTGGTGGAAATTGTCAATAGTGGATAGGGTTCTGGACTTAGAGTCAGGAAGGGTTGAATATAAATCTGACCTCAGACACTTACTAGCTCTGTCACCCTTGGGTAAGTCACTTAACTGTGTGCCTCAGTTTTCCCATCAATAAAATGGGGATAATAATAATATCATCTATCTTCCAAGGTTATTGTAAGGATACAATCAGATACTATTTGTAAAGCATTAAGCACAGTGCCTGCTGGCATATAGTAGGTATTTAAAAACATTTGATTACTTTTTTAAATTTTAAATCGGGATTCAAAACGGCAAAGGGTCTAGGCAGACAATTCTCAGCCCACGCTAGGAATATGGAGCCCTCTTAATGAGGTAGCATAGTAGAAAGAGTGGTATATTGGGGGGTAAGAGGACTTGGATTTAAATCTTAGCTCTGCCATTTACTACCTTGAGACCTTGGGCAAATTGTATTCTCTCTCTGGGTCTCAGTTTCCTCTTCTATAGAATGAGGTGCTTGGGCAAGATAATCCTTTAGGGCCCTTTCATCTCTAAATACTATGGCTCCCCCTTTGCCATTAAAAGGGGTTACTTGGTTACTAATGGTTTGGTCTCAGTGCCAAATGGTGAAGGCTTTATGGCCAGACGTTGTTGAGTTGTTTTTCAGTCATGTCTGACTCTTCATAACCCCAATCGGGGCTTTCTTAGCAAAGATACTGGGGTGGTTTGCCATTTCCTTCTCCAGCTCATTTTACAGATGAGGAAATTGAGGCAAACAGGGTGAGAAGACTTGCCCAGGGTCACACAGATAGGGAGTATCTGAGGCCACATTTGAACTCCGGTCTTCCTGACTCCAGGCCTGGTGCTCTATCCACTGTACCTTCTACCTGCTAGTCAGAGGACACGAGCTGAAATCCCTACTTTGATACCTACTTCTGTAGTACTTTGAACAAATCACTCAACCTATCTGGGCCTCGATTTCCCCTGTATAAAATGAGGGAGTCGAATTAAATGGCTTCTGAGGTCTCTCCCAGATCTAGGCTTTTTATCCTAATGCCCGTCCCCTTGGTTATGACAGTCTCAACTAGCAAAAAGGAGACAGGAACCAACCCAGAATCGGGCAAACCAGGCAAACACTAGCCCTTGCCCCGGTCAGGATGAGGTGTGGAATTAATCCCACTCAGAGGCAAGAACGACCTCCAAATTGCTTTCAATCCTCAGCAGTCAGGACAGTGGAATCTTAGTCCTGGCTCATCTCCCTAACTTCCCGGGTTGATTTTAGCCTCAATGTCCTCATTTGTCTATAAAATGAATAAAATAACCCTAAGGTTACTCCCCTCTTGAACATTCTATGAAGCGTGAGTCCTCAACTGTTTTAACTAGCATTCAGTGATCTCATGGAGTCCCTCTGAGTCCTATATTCTGATTCCTTGTCATCTCCCAGCATCAGAGGGCTCAGAGCTGAGGATAGGCATCATCCCGAATAGGAGCAGGGGAGCCGACAGCAGCTGCCAGGCTGAGCTGCGGCTCAGGGGATCCCCTCTTTCCTCCTCCCCCAAGTCTGTGCTAGCTGACTGCCCTGAGGTCTCACCCTTCCAACCTCACACATACCTACAAGGCCTGATGCATATTTAGAGGAGATGGGTGACTTCTCTCCCACAACACTGCCTTCTCCTCACCCCACCCCATCAAAATCAAGGAATCATCCCTATGCTCCTAACCCCGAGCAGCAATTAAGGGCAGAGACAGACAGACAGGCAAGGCCCTCCAGTGTTTGCAGGATGATTAGGGCTGATAGATTCTTCTCCCTCCCCTTCTGGGGACAGCATTTAATTGGAAATCAGATAAACAGGCAGAGGCTGGGAGGAAGGAGAGGGGAGGAGAAGGTAAGACAGGAGGCCAGATTTACTCCAGACTAGAGTGGCGGCTGGTGGCAGTAGATAAATTCTAAATACCCCTCTCATCCCCAAGATAGCAACCTGAGGGGGCATCGACAAAAGCCCAGGGTCCAGAACTGCAGAGATCTCCATTGTCCTCTGCCCTGGTCATTAGATTAGAACAAGAAGGGACCTTAGACATCATCTAGCCAAATCCTTCATTTGCAGATGAAGAAACTGAGGCCCACAGGAGGAAGTGCCTTAGAATCATATTTAGAGCTGAAAGGGACCTCACTTAGAGGTCCTCAAGTCCAACCACCTCATTTTACAGAAAAGGAAACTGTGGCCCAGAGAGATAAGTGGATTTCCCAGAACCATCCTGCTAGTAAGTGTCTGAGGTAGGATTTGATCTTCGGGTCACCCAGGTAGTAAGGAGCAGAGCTAGGATTTGAACCCAGGTCCAATGACTCCAAATCTAGGGCTCTGTCCACTGCCACAACTCTACATTTAGAGAGCTATGTGATGTGTTGGGTGTCACACTTTAGGAAGGACAGAGACTATCTCATGCTGGCATGGGCCCAAAAGAAGGTGATTGATGTATCCAATGAGATAGAAATTGTATGCATATGATTATCTGTAAAACCCCTGTCCCAATGCTCATAACACCTTATTGTTGGAGACGAATGTCCTAGTGAGAAGACAGGAATTACATCTGCAAGAGACAGGGGTCATCAAGCTTGACCCCAGGGAAGAAGAGAAATACACATGGCTCCCTCCTTTAGCAAGGGGATGGCAGCTGGTGGGGAGAAGGGGTTGTTGTTAGGGGTGTGCAAAACTGCATTTTTCATCAGAATGGTGATGGATTATTTGGTTTTTCTAAACTGATTTTTTTTTCTCTTTCCCTTTTAAATCTTTGCTATAAATAATGGCTACCTAGGTAGGGGAGGAGGCAGGGAATATAGTCAGAAATGAAAGATATGTACAAATTTTTAAAATGATTTTTAAAAGAGTCTCTGGTTGTGTAGAAAGGCATTGTACCAATAGAAAATCCACTGACTTGGGAATGAGAACTAGGTTTGAATCCCGTCTCGGATGAGTGCTAGCTGCGCTGTCCTGGACAAGTCACCTCATGTAGCAGGATTATAGACACAGAGATGTCAGGGACCTTTCAGGTCACTAGTCTCAATACCTCCAATTTTGAACATGAGGAAAACAAGACTCAAGAAGTTAAGAGACTTTCTCAGGTTACATAGGTAGTAAGAGGCAGAGGCCAAATTGGAACCCAGATCCTCTGGCTCCAAATCCAGTCCTCTTTCCACTGTGTCCCACTACTTTTCCAAGATAATTTCTTCATCTGTGAAATAATAATAATATTGTAATTCCCTGCCTCATGGGATTGTTGTGAACAAAGTGCTTTGAAAAACTTCAAGTATTGTAGAAATATGACCTTTTAACTATCTGAAGGGATACCCTGTGGCCCAGGGTTTAGATTTGTTCTGCTTGACTTCAGAGGATGAAGCCAGGAGAAATGGGGTAATGATATTAGCTGATATTTACATAGAACTTTAAGGTTTACAAGGTACTTTACATATATTATCTTGTCGGATCCTTACAACACCCATCCACACAACCCTCAGGTAGGCACAGGTATTATGATCACCATTTTACAGATATGGAAACAGGTTCATAGAAGTAACAGAAATTTGCCCAAAATTACAGTAAATCAGTCTCAAAGATGGGATATGGTCCCTAGTCTATCCCGATTTCAAATAAGTCCAGTGCTTTTTTTCATCATACCATGCCACCTCTCAAGGTAGTGAGTTTCCCACTGCTAGAAGTCTTTAAATAGGTAAGTCAGTCAACAAGTATTTACTAATTATTGCTACAGAGAGGTAGACTGTTTCTGTTCGAAAGAGTCAATGCAGTTGGTATAAAAGAAAAAAAAAAACGCTGAGCTTGGAGGAAAGACAGAGGTTCAATTCCTGTCTCTGGCATTTAGTGTGTGATGCTAGACAAGTCATTTAAACCTTCTGGGATTCAGTTTTCTTATCTGCAAAATAGGAGCAATAAGATTTGTAATACCTACTTCATGAGGTTTTAGGGGAAGGTCAAATTAGCTACTTGTTAAGTCTTATTTAAATGTCAGTTATTATAGTTTACACAGCTGTCTCTAAACCTCAATTTCCCCAACTGTAAAATTCAAATCAAGAATTATTAACCTGGGATCTGTGGATTTGTGGGACTTTTTAAAATTTTTGATATAATTGGTTTCAATATAATTGAATTACATTTCACTATAATTAGTTTCCCTTATAATTTCTTTGTAATTTTTTATTATATGCGTTTACATGCAGAAGATTTTATTTTATACAATTACAAACATGAGTCTGAAGAAGAGGCCATCGGTTTTGCCAGACTGCCAATGTGGTCCAGGACACAAAAAGAAGTGAGAAATCCTTGGGCTAGATCATTTCCAAGGTCCCCTAACAACTCTGACATTCCATGTTTTGTATTCCAGGGTTTCCCTCTGGTCTGATGAGTTATGTTCTCTGTTGTAGAGCACAGAGTAAGTACTTCTTAATTCATGTGCAAGAAGCTCTGGGGTCTTAACTTACTACCCTATGACCTTAGTCCTTTAATCTCTTCGAGCCTCAGTTTTCAATCTCTGTCAAATGGGAAGGATATCACTTGCCTGGATGAATTCACAAGGGTCATTGTGGGCATCAACTGAGGTAATAGGTAACTGACTTGAAAAATGATTAAGTCCAGAACATCATACTTTATTGGATTCTCATTAAGACAGCTCTCAGACTTCACAAAATGTTGCAGTTACGTCAGGCAGCGCAGTATGGGCAAGAAACAGCTCTCTCTGCAAGCCTGACATTTTCTCCAGAATCCCATAATTACATAAGTGACTAACTCTCCACGGCCTCATCCCCATTGCCTGGATGACCCTGGCACATTTGGAGCATTGAGATGAACTATGTGTCATAATGTAGAGAAAGGAAAGTGGAGACAATTTTTAAAGGTATTAATAAAACCTTTAAAAATAAGGGGTTTTGTAAACCTTTTAGAAAAAAAGTGATTAAAAACTTGGAACTGAAAGTCTGAAGAACTGCATTTGAGTCTCGAACTTGCTGTATGACATTAGGTGAGTCATTTCCTCTCTGTGTGCCTTGATTTCCTCATCTGCAAAGTAAAGAGGCTAGAGGATGAGACATCCTAGATACTTTTCTGCCCTGAGATTCTTTGTTAATCAATAGAAGAATAAGTATTTATTAAGCACCTACTATGTGCCAGGCATCATGCTAAGCCCTTTACAAATATCATCTCATTTGATCCTCACAACAACCCTTTGAAGTAGGTGCTGATATTATCCCTATTTTACAGTTGGAGGAAACTGAGGCAGACAGAGGTTAAGTGACTTAACCAGAGTCACACAGCTAGCAAGCGTCAAAGGCTGAATTTGAACTCAAGTCTTCCTGACACCAGGCCCAGCACTCTAACCACTGCTCCATATAGGTGCACCTCTACAATAATGGAATAATCCCTATTCACAAAGGTAGAACCTTTTATCTATCAAGTATTTTGCAATTTTCAAAGACCTTTCATATTTGGTCTTCAAAATAACACTGTGGGTAAGTAGAACAGGTTCTGGCCCCATTTTATTTTATTTTAGGCTAGGCAATGGGGTTAAGTGACTTGCCCAGGGTCACACAACTAATAAGTGTTATGTGTCTGAGGCCAGATTTGAACTCAGGTCCTCCTGACTCCAAGGCTGGAACTCTATCCACTACGCCACCTAGCTGCCCCTCTGGCCCCATTTTAGAAGTGAAAAAACTGAGACCCAAAGGCTAGTGATTGCCAGAGCTAGGACTACATCCTAGGTGTCTTTACTGCTAGTTCAGTGCTCTTTCCCCCATATCCCATTCCAGTTAAACCCTCTAAATATGCCGAGTTTCCCTATCAGTTGGAGATGAGTTTGTAGAAGGTGAATTATTGATGTGCTCAGGTGTTTCTGATTACCATAGAGAAGATGCCCAAAATCTCCACTGTCCTTTGAACTGTGAGCCTGTCCCACCTCCATTTCATGGAATCATGACAGATTTTCACCTTCTCCTCTGTTAGAGAAACTACCCCTCAGGAGGTGAATTCCTGTCTGCTGCCTGTCATTGGCAAAAACACAAACATAGCATACTCCCTTCACTGTTGTTCAGGCATTTTAGTTACGTCCAACTCTTTGTGACCCCTTTTGGGAGGTTTTCTTGGCAAAGATACTGAAGTGCTTTGCCCTTTGCTTCTCCATTTTACAGATAAAGAAACCGAAGCAAACAGAGTTAAGTGACTTACCCAGAGTCGTACAGCTAGTAAATGTCTGAGGCTGAGTTTGAATTCAAATCTCCCTGGCTCCAGGTCCGGCACTCTACCCGCTATACTACCTAGCTCCCTTCAGGTCACGACAAAATTCCAATTGGTCCTCCTCAGTCCTCTGTCATACTTTCTCATAGCTCTTGAAGCTATCTCCCTAGTTGGCTACATCTTTCCAATGATCCAGGGCTTCCCAAAATGGGGCTTTTTCCACTTCAGAGGTACTTTCCATCTTTTCTCCTTTGGGGTCACTGGCTCTCGGCATTAGTGGAAATGATGCTTTTGAGATTCTTACCCCCGCTCTCCAGTATAAGCTGACTATGTACAGGAAGAGCATGATTTGGGTCCCTCACTGATTTGGCTTTTTCCTACACGTTGGGCCTCAGTGATTCCATATGTGAAATGAGAAGAATTACACTGATCGCTTTTTTACCTCCAAAAGCTGAGTTAAGGGTCCTAAATGTCCTTAATCCCCAAACTGGGGAAACATTATCTTGAAGGACAAAGGACATGGGGAAGGAGAAGCGAGAAGGGAAGAACTTGGCAGTAGAAACTGTTCTGGTCTCAGATCCAAGTCAGATCACAAGCATGGAGTTCACCTTTAATTGGTGATTAGCAGACTTTGCCAGAACCCTGGTGCCCATGGAAGCTACCCTCAGGCATTGTCTAGGACGGGGTCTACATCTGTCTGTGACTGTCCGTCTTCCTGTCTCCTCACTCCTCTTTCCAATGATCGGGCTTCAGACCCCTCCCCTTGTCTTGCTCATTCCCTACTGTGGCATCCCCTCTCCCTGCATCCGTGGAAGCAGGGAACAGGATCCCAGTGATGGAAAAAGAACCCCCAAGAAATCCTGAACTCCCTCATGCCTTCATCCTCCCTCCTTTCTATCACACACTTTTCTGACATGTTTTATTGTTGCATTGTTATTTATTCTCTTAAAACTATAAAATCTATTCCTCCTTCCGGCACATCAGCTGTAAATTTATTAAAGCAGAGAAGATGGCACTCCCTCCTCCGGTCTTATTTCTCTGATTTAATCTAAACCAGCCCCTCATTTTGCATCACCCCATCTGATTTCTGTCTCCATGCTCGTGACCTGACTTGGATCTGAGACCAGGCCAGTTTTTACTGCTAAGTTCTTCCCTCCTCACTTCTCCTTACCCACGTCCTTTGTCCTTCAAGATGCTTCCCCAGGTTAGGAATCAAGGGTATTCGAGACCCTTAACTCAGCTTTTGGAGGTAAAAAAAGTGATCAGTGTAGTTCTTCCCATTTCACATATGGAATCACTAAGGCCCAAAGTGTAGGAAAAAGCCAAATCAGTAAGAGAATCCAACTCATGCTCTTCCTGTACATAGTTTATACTGGGGGGAGTGGGGGTAAGAGCTCAAAAGCATCATTTCCACTAATGCTAAGAGCCAATGGCCCTAAGAAGAAGCTCCCAGATTTGCCAGAAGAATTAGGATATGGGATAGAATAAAGCCATTGAGAGGGTAAAGACTTTATGGTCAAGATTAACCTTTAAAAGAGAAGAGGGAAGGCTTCAAATGAACCTATAAATGCCAATCGGGTCCAATTAACTGAGAGCATGGGCTAGGAGGTCAAGGCTACAGATCAATTCTCAACCACCTGAGCTTGTACTGAGAAAGTTCTCTTGGCCAGTAATGTGAGTCCTGCCCTTGGCCGTAGCCTGAGCCCTACTGCTCGTTAGAGACCAGCTCCTAACCCCTGCTCCATTGTGAGTCCTGAACCCTAACTGTGGTCCTGAGCTGGGTTTGGAACCATAGCCCAAGTCATGGTCTGAGCCCTGGCTCTGACCACAGATGCAACCCTGACGTCCTAAACCTACTCACAGCCAGACCCTAGTCTTCATAGAAGCTTGAACCTGACTGAAATGTCTAGCCAAGGTTTGGGGTCAATCTGTGGCCAGTGAATCCACTGAATTGAGTTGACTTACTAGCTGACTTTGCCCCCATATACCAGCCTTTGTTCAAACCACCCACAGACCTTTATCAGCCAAAAGTGAGTCACCCAGTGGGTCAGCATCAGAGCTGGACACAGAGCCCACAGAGCTGACTTTTGCCTCTTATTTTGGCCAAGGACAATCACTCCATGTCTCTGTCTCCAGCTCACAGAGGTCTATGTTTTATGATCCACAAGCCCTCAGCCCTGCTCAGTCTCCACTACAGGCACTGTTCCACGTGTGTTTATTTTCACAACACTCACATAGATGTGTTGTCTACCTTCTCTTGGAAGGTGGAGGTGGGGCATCTCCCTGTGAGCAGGGTCTGGGCCTCCCTGCTCAGCCTGGGGGCTCCCTCTGGGTGCAGTCTGTTTCCTTCTCAGGCTGAGCTCTCCCCAAAGGCAGAGACTACACCTCCCCCACCAAACTAAGAGCTCCTTGAGGGCAGATGCCCCATCTCCCCATCAGGTTAGTGTGTTTCCTCTCAGAGGCTCCTGGCAGGAGCCATTCTCCCTAGTTGGGAAAATAAATCTCTTTGAGTGTGGGTGAAGGGCTTTTTCAGTCATTTCCTTGACTGACTAAGAGCCATATATCCTACCTGGTGACCGTCATCCAACCCCTGGTCAATCAATCAATCAATAAGTATTTATTAATCACTTATTATGTGTCAGGCTCTGCACTAGGGTCAGAGGGCTACCAAGATAGAGAATGATCCAATCCCAGCTCACAAGAAGTGTATGGAGAGAGACAACAAGTGCCCACATATATATATATATATATATATGTATATATAGCATACATATAAAGTGAATAAATGCAATGTAATTAAATGCAAGGAAGCCTGGGAGGGAGAGTATTCACAGGTGGGAAACCAGGAAAGACTTCATGTAGGAGGTGGTGCTTGAGCTATACCTTTAAGGAAGTGAGGGACTCTAGGAGAAGAAGGTAAGGACAGAGTACATCCCAAGAATGAGGGACGGCCCATTGGATGGCACTGGATGGAAAATGGAATGTCATGTGTGAACAACCAAGAGAAGACCAGTTTGACTGCATCAAAGAGTAGAGGGAGAGGGAGTGATAATGTCCAACAAGGCTAGAAAGAGGTTATGATGAACTTTAAAAACTCAACAGAGAAATTGATATTGTAACTGAGAGATAACAAGAAACCATTGGAGTTGATGGAGTAGGAAAGTCATGGGTCAGACCCATGTCTGACAATTACTTTGGCCTCAGTGGAAAGGATGGACTGGAATGGGGAGAGTCTTGAGGATGGGAGGTCATAGGGTGCTGTTGCAATAATCTACATGAGAGCTGATGAGCCAGGATGGCAGCTGAAGTCACAGATGTCCCCATAGTTCCTCCCTTGTAGAGCAAGGCCTTTCCTTTTCTGTCCTTAGCAAAGAAACTTAAGGACTTAAGGGATACCCAGAGAAGTACACATATAGAACTTTCCCTGTAGCCTGAAAGCCTACAGCCTTTCCCTGTAGCCCTGAAGCCTGTAGCCTTCCCATATCACTAGAAAGTGATTTGCCCTCTCTAGGTCTCAGTTTCCCAATTTGTAAAAATGGGAGGGGGATTGCCCTCACTCCCCTTTTCCATCTCTGATGTTCTAACCTTGATTCCAGTCCCTTCGTATCTTCCCCTGAGAAGAGATTTTGACTGTGGGATGGGAAGAAATAATCTAAGAGCGCTGGTAAGCCTGGGAGAGTATATCCAGAAAGGTTCCAGATGAGGAGGGGAATGGAGAACATTTCACTCCAGGATCAACTGAAGGCTCTGGAAATGTTTAGCCTGGAGAAGAGAGAACCTGGTCAGGGGGAGGTGGGTTACATGACAGCTGTCTTCAGGTATTTGAAGGGCTGTCATGAGAAAGGGGATCAGACTTATTTTGCTTGGCCCAGAGGGCGGAACCAAGAGATAAAGGAAGAGGTAGAAGCATATTTCAACATAAGGAAACTCTTAAACTGCTGGAACTCTCCAGAAGGGAAAGGAGATGTCTTAGTAGGTAGTGAGTCCCCTGTCACTGGATGTCTTCAAGTAAAATATTTGAGATGCCTCAGGAGTAGTGCTCCACTAAGAGAGGTTGAATTAGGTCATTTCTAGGGTCTCTACTACTTCTTAAATTCTATTATTCAGATCTCTTCATTAGTCAACTAATCAATCAATAAACATTTAAGCATCTACTCAGTTCACTGACCTATTGTTATTGTTCAGCTGCATCTGACTCTTTGTGACCCCCTTTGCAGTTTTCTTGGCAAAAATGCTGGAGTGGTTTACCATTTCCTTCTCCAGATCATTGTACAGATGAAGAAATTGAGGCAAACAGGGTTAAGTGACTTGCCCAGGGTCACACAGCTAGTAAATGTCTGAGGCTAGATTTGAACTCAAGAAGATGAGTCTTCCTGACTCCAGGCCAAGCGCTCTATGCACTCTGGCACCACCTAGCCACTCAAATACCTACTAGGTACCCTACACTGTACCAGGCACTGGGGAGACAAAGACAAAAATAAGACAGTCCTTACTCTCAAGCATCTGATATTCTATCAAGGGAGAAGACGCATACATATATAGATAAATAGGAAATATATGTAAAGTAAATACAAGGTAATTGGTGTTGAGGCACTAGCTAACTTAGGAAAGGACTCTTGTAGGAGATGGTAATAAGCTTACCTTTGAAAGAAACAGAGAGGAGGAAGTGCATTCCAGGCAGGGGGCACAGTTTATGCAAAGACACATAGGTGGGAAATCAAGAAAGTCATTTTTGCTGGAATGAAGAGCACGAAGGGGATCAATGTGCACGAAGTTTGGAAGGATAAGCTGGAGGTGGTGAGAGGCTTTAAATGTTAAGCTGAGGAGTTTGTGTTTCATCCTAGAAGTGATAGGGAGGAACAGGTAGATGGCAAAGTAGATAGCACACCGGCCCTGGAGTCAGGAGCACCTGAGTTTAAATCTGGTCAGGGACCAGACACTTGACACTTACTAGCTATGTGATCCTGAGCAAGTCACTTAACTCCAGTTACCTTGCAAAAAATAAATAAATAAATAAATAAAAGAAATGCTAGGGAGTTATTGGGGCAGGAGTGACATAGTTGGACCTATGCTCTAGGAAAATCATTTTGGCAGCTGCTCTTTGGAGAATAATTGGAGAAGAGAGACTGAAGACAGGGAGAAAAACTGCAATAGTCCAGGTAAGAGGTGATAAGGGCTTGGACTATAGAGGTAGTCAAGTGATGGGAGAAAAGAGGATGGATTCTGTGACTGATTGCCATTGGAAAGAATCGTGCCTGGGACAGGTGAGGGGTGCAAAGGCAAAGAATGGAGAGAGACAGAGAGCCCCTCAGCCAGGCTGTCTCCTGGTTTGTGGAGAGTTGGTCCTGCCTCCAGCCTTAAACCACAAGATAAGAAATCTAACGCAGGGTTAGACCCATCACCCCACCCCTAGGACTCCAGGCAGCCCTGTAATATGCAAATGAGACACTAACATAGAAATCCATTACCTCTCAGGAAATTACTTTACCTGTAATGTCAGTGACTCCACTCAGCTTCTCTGAAAAGACACTTTTCTGTCTTTCTCTCTCTTCCCCCTTTTCTCCCCCCCTTCCTCCTTCTTCTCCATTCCCCTTCCCCTCCCCCTCCCCCACCAAAAGCTCCTGGGACCTTGCTAAAGTGGGAGAGCTGGGAGTCCCTGGAAATAGTTCTGGACTGAACTCCCTTGGGGGGGGGGGCAGCTTTTAAGAGAGTTAGCTCTGCTTTGGGCTCCTGTCTTGGGACTCCCTTCCCATATAATGGCTGAAAGGATAGTTCCCCCAAGCCAAAATCTTCTCTTCAATCACTGGGGTCCAAGGCCAGCTAGGTCACACAGGTCCCAGGGCAGCCCATGTGTAGAGCATGTAGAGGGAAAATTGGACCCAAAGAAGTCATGCTGACAGACAAGGGGCATCCAGGATGTGACCTTGAAGCAATTTCAAAACAATAGGATTGGGGAGGTTGACTGGTGATCTGCTGCCCATAACTGACTATCCTGAATGAAGAAGGCACATGGGACAAACCATCATTGCATCAACG
This sequence comes from Vombatus ursinus, assembly GCF_900497805.2. Taxonomy (NCBI): domain Eukaryota; kingdom Metazoa; phylum Chordata; class Mammalia; order Diprotodontia; family Vombatidae; genus Vombatus; species Vombatus ursinus. The sequence goes on along the minus strand of NW_020954625.1, from coordinate 3,056,966 downwards.
ACTGGTGCTCCCTTTATCAGCTATTTTCCCTGCCCTTCTCTCTCCTGGCTCCCAAGCATGAGATAGATCCTACACCAGTTTGATTCCCACCTCTCCCTTGGGATTGGGTTTTTGGATTTACCCTCCTAAGTCAAGCCTGTACTATAGCCTCTCCCTTCCTCCCCACTAATGCCCACTAATGCCTATTAATCACCTACAAATCACCAGCAGGCCTCCCCTCCATTTTCTGGTGGGCCAGGAGCAGACCAAAGACATGAAATTACAGTGAAATAGAACCAGAGCATTGTATAATTTCTGAATAATTACGAAATTCAGGGATCATCTAGTCCAAATCCACCCTGAAATCCATCCCCTCTATAATATCCCGGTCCAACACTCCCTGGAAGATTTCCAGGGGTGGGAAACTCACTCCCTCCCAAGTAAAGTGTGTTTTCATTTGTAGGTAACTAATTATTGTTTGTTGTTGGTCCTTGTTCTGGAAGAAGAGCAATGACTCTGATTGTAGGGAGATTGGCTTGGAGCCAGGAAGACCTGAATCCAGATCTTCTCTGAGTTACTTACTGGCTATGTGATTCTAGCCAAGCCACTTAACCTCAGCCTTGGTTTCCTCTTCTGCATAATGGGAATAATAATAATCCTTATCTCACAAGGTTGTTGCAGTGACCAAATGAGATAATGCATGTATGTAAAGTACTTTGCAGAGTTCAATGTACATAAACATAAACATAAAGAGCAGCTATTATTATTACATGAAGTCTAATAGACTACTCTGAGCTTCTGTTAGAAGTTCTCCAATGATGAGGAGCTCATTACCTCTGGAAGCATTCCATTTTGACTGTTAGGGATTTTTTTTTTCCTTAGTCTCCAAGCTACGTCCACGTGCCCAAAGCTTGGTTTGAGTTTAATCTATTACTATTAATGATCATGAGCCCTCCCCCTACCCTCATCCCCCGTTGTTTTTTCCTTCCTTACCAATTGTTATTAAATCACTTGACTTGACATCTGGAGCAAAGAGAACAATTTACTTAAAATAGAAAACATTGTAATGTCAAGAAACATCAAACAACAGGTAGCTAGAAACAGGAGGACCACTTTCATGTCAACTTCCAAAGCCGTTCCTGTGTCCCACCTTCCCTGCTCCCGAGCATGGACAGGCATGATGCCCCTTTAGAGAACTGGGAGGACAGCGGCTGAATTCAATTACAGGCAACATTAAGTGTCATTCTCTGTGCTTGGAGTAGGAATACAAAGGCAAAAATGAAACAGTCCCTGCCCTCAAGGAGCTTACATTTGATGTGGGATGACAGCCTGGACACTGGGTGAGTAATGCATACAAAACAAACGCGAAGTAATTGGAAAAAGAGGGTTTTGATGACCCTCCCTGGAACCTTCTTTCTCCCCAATAGGGAAAAGAATAATTCAGTGACTCCTTCACTGGGGGTGGGAAGGGGAAAGAGAAAGTTCTGTTGTAGCTCTCCTGAAGTGCCTTTATTTATTATCTTTCACCATTAGAATGTAAGCTTCTGGAGGGTAGAGGCTGGTTTTGTTGTTCAGTCATTTCAGTCATGTCCGACTATGACCCCATTTGGGATTTTCTTGGCAAAGATACTGGAATGGTTTGCCATTGTCTTCTCCCACTTATTTTACAGCTGAAGAAACTGAGGCAAATAGGGTTAAGTGAGTTGGCTAGGGTCACACTGCTAGTAAGTGTCTGAGGCACATTTGAACTCAGGTCCTCCTGCCTCCAGTTATGCACTATGGTGCCACCTACCTGCCCATCGAGTGTCTTACTTGTTTCTGTTGGTATCCTCATCACTTAAGCAAAAAGCACCTGGTGCATCACTGGTGCTTAATAAATGTTTGATCACTCTAGAAGAAGTAATGAATTATGATGATGTCCATGGATGGTAATGCATAAACTTTCCTCCCAGGGAGATTCATGTTTTTAACCAGGAGATTTCATACCAATGGAACCAAGTTCTAAAGGTATACTTTCAGACCTTGTGGTAGGTCAATAGATGGGGAGCCCCTCAGATGCCCTCAAATTTCCCATACCTAGGCAGTCACTGATCCTACTGATGTCTAGGGCCTTCCCTGCTCCCTGTCCCAAAAAAATTGATGGTTGTCTACTTTCCTGCCTGTGTAATTTGTCCCCAGTCAGAGGCCCTGGTCACCAACCACCCCCTCCTTTCCTTCCCAGCTGGGGACCTTTTGTTTCATTAACTAGGACTTTGGCCCACTGAGAGAGATCTTAAGTAGCCTCAGGAAGGAAAGAAAAGAGAGAGCCAGGCTGGGGACTAGTCTAGGGGAGCCTGACCCAGCGAGCAGAGGGTTGGGGGTATCCAGTGCTGAAGAAGAAGAGGTGGAGGACAGAAGCAACCACTGGGCAAATGGAGCTAGAGGTGCCAAGCTCTGAGCTGTTCTCTCCCTAAAGCCTTTCATTTGCATAATTAACCAGCTGATTATGCTCAGCTCCCAAGCACTTTCTGCATCCTGATTGCCGGGGGAAAGTGGGGAGGGAAGAGGAGAAGAAGGGAGGGAATAGCCCCAGGATAGTTCCAGGGTTACCTAAAAAGAGGGGAATGGGAGGGGGGAGGCTGGAGTGAGAGCTCCCCCAACTAACCCCCAGGGCCCTCTCTAGACTGAAGTTTGAGCGACAGTTGGGATTGGAAAGCAGCTTGAAGGAGATGGGTCAGGGGTTAGGGTCCAGGCATGGCTCTGCTATTCTCTCAGAATCAGAGAATTTTAGAGTTGGAAGGACCGCCAGGGACCAACCAGTTTGACCTGGACTTAAATAAGAATCCTCTCAAAAATGCAGCCAGCATTCAGGAAGTGGGCACGTAGCCGTTGCTTGAAGACTTTCCATGAGGTGACATCCCCACCTCCCTCAACCCTGCATTCCACTTTGGACAGAGTGGCTAGGACATTTTTCCTGACCTCCAACCCAAATTTCCCTTTTTGAAACTTCCATCCATTATCCCCAGGCCTAACCTCTGGGGCCACACAGAACAAAGCTATCTCCCACAAGGTCACCTTTCCAGTCTTTAAAGACAGCTATCATGGTTCTCTCTACCAAGTCTTCTCTGCCTTGGCTCCTCACCAGTCCCTTCAACTGTCCTCAAAAGCATGAGCTCCACACACTCTATCATCTTAGTTCCACTCCTTGGGACACTCTCCAGTTTTTCAACATCCTTCCTCAACTGTGGAGCCCCAAACTGAACATAACATTCTAGATGCAGTCTGCATAAAGCAGAGGGTAATTAGCATCCTCATAATAGCTAACACGTCTACTGAATTTTAAAGTCTGCAAAGTTCTTCACAATTTGATCCTCACAACAACTGTAGGAAGTAGGTGCTAGGACTATCCCCATTTTACAGATGAGGAAATTGAGGCTATAATAACATCCTCTGTTTCTGTAGCACGTTAAGGTTACCAAGCACTCTCCCCACAACAGCCCTATGAGGTAGGCAATATGAGTAATATTAGCATCCACATTTTACATGTGAGGAAACTGAAGCTAAGATGCATGAAATCATTTTTCGCCTTGGTCACACAGTAGTTAAGTATCAGAGCTGAGATTCAGACGCAAGTCTCTAGATTGCCACTGCACCAATCAGTCAGCAAGCATGTATTAAGCACTTACTCTGAGCTTGGTACCGTGCTGTACAGTCTTTGTCCTCAAGGACCTCAACTTCCAGCGGGGGTGGGGACAAGGGAGAGACAATATGTGCATAAATTGGTTTAGAAGATAAGTTGTTGTTGTTTGTCCTTCAATCTGGAAGAGGACCAGTGACATCTAGTCTTGACTTGCAAGCGAATTGGATTTAAGTGAGGCAGGGCTGTGCAGTCATCAGCCTCACTCTCCCCTCCAGAGTCATCAGAGCCCAGTGGCAAAAGCAACTAGTAACAGGCATTGAGAAGACAAATACAGAGTATATGGAAGACGGCCTTAGAGGGAAAGGCATGGGAATAGAGAGCCATGAATAGCAGGGTGAGGAGAGTGTCAGCAACAGCTGCCCTTTTCCCTCAGCCCCCTCACCCCGGAAGACAGATGGAGGACCAGTAGGTGGAGGGCAGCATCTGATCCCCAAGCCTCTGGCATCCACACCAACAGGGGCAGCTGGTGTCAAGTGAGAAAGACAACACTTCTGTGTAACCCAGGAATGACAAACAGGAAGGGGAAAGGTTCCAGTGGGTCACCAGATCAGAGGAAGAGGAGATGGGCAATAAGCACCCTGGATAGCTCACTAGCTTGGGGGTGGACTGCAGTTCCCCCACATCTGGGGAGGACAGCTTGGCAGAAAAAAACTGTGACCTGGCAGCTCAGAAAAGAAGAACTCAGTGAAAGCTGGGGCAGTCCAAGAGAGCTTCATGGGAGAGATGGGACTGAAGCAAAGCCCCTAAAAGGCAGGGTTTGTGGCCCACTTCCCTGAAGTGGGAAGTAATCAGAACTCACATGTCTATAGCATGTTAAGTTTCCAAAGCACCTGACAAGTGCCTCATTAGGCAGAGAACATCCCAAAACTAGAATGGCCAGCCTATGATGGAGGTAGCAGGGACTCACCCGCTCCCTGGACAACTTCAACCGAAGGCCAGCTGACTACTTGTCAGGAATGCTGAAGAGGGGCTTCACTAACCACAGGTCTCATCAGATAGACTAATGTCCTTTTTTTAAGGGTTACTAGCCTAATAGCTCAACATAGCATAATGGATAGAGAGTTGGACCTGGAGTTAGAAAGATCTGGCTTTAATTCTTGTTTCTGACATTCACTGGCTTTGAAATGATGGACAAGTCACTTCAACTCCCTAAACCTTAGTTTTCCTCCTCTGTCAAATAGGCACAATAATAATAACAACCTCAATAAGCATCATGGCATTGTGAATAAATAGTCAGCCACAGAGTTGGAAAGACCTTGATTCAAGTCACACCTTTGGCTCATCCTGGCTGTGTGACCTTGGGTAAGTCACTGAACATCTCAGTAGCTCCAGGTAGGTCCCTAAAACTAGAAGCAGCAGAACATAGGTAGAGGAAAAGATCTGTACTCATAGAGGGTATTTTTTTGCCCAGGTGGTCCCTTCCGTCAACAAAATCACAGATCCAGTCCAAAAAAGAATATATCAAGGACCACCTTGGCAGGATTGTCATGGTGATAAAATGAAATAATGTCTACAAAGAGTTTTGCAAACTTTCAAATGCTATATAAATGTCAACTAATACTAATACTAATACTACTACCACTACCACTACCACTAATTATTGTTGTTGTTATCCAGAGTTGATTGAAAGGAAACCATCAATGGCGCTCACCAATGGAACACCCTAGCTATCTATGCTTGGCCTTATGCTGATGAACATTTTTGATCATGACTTTGATGAAGGCATAGATAGCACATACTTATCAAGGTCATGGATGACACAAAGCTAAGAGAAACAATTAGCATGTTTGAAGACAGTCAAGATCAAAAATATCTCAACAGGCTAGAACACCAGCACAAATCTAGTAAGACAGACTTTAGGCTAGATAAATGCTATGTCTTACACATGGGGGTTGGGGGAAAAAAAGCAATTTCACCAATATGGAATGGTATGAGAGTAGGTGGCTGTCTGAATGAATGGATGGATGGATGAATGGATGAATGAATGAATGAATGAATAGACAAAAAGAATTTATTAAGTGCTGAGGACTGGACTAATTGCTGGAGATTTAACAGAAAAGCAAGGCAATCTCTGTTCTTAAGGAGCTCACATTCTATTGTGGGGGATAATACATATGAGAGGTTTTATATGTGGAGGGAAAAGGATCTGGGAGTTGCAGTGGACTTAATATGAGTCAACGTTATAATGATAATCAGGAAAACTAATTCCATTTTAAGTTATTTTAGGAGAGTCAGAGAATTCTGAAGTAAAGAGAGAGGTGTTGATAGCCCCACAATACCCTGCCCTGCCATGGCAATACCCTTCTCACCCACAGTGTCCCCTGTGTTATAGACATGAATGTTTCAAGGGAAATAGAATCCTTCTTCTCCTGCAGGGCACAATGACCACACCCAGTTCAATCTGGAGTGCTACATTTTAGAAGGGTATTGATAAGCTGGATAACATGCCAGTGAAGGTAACCAGGACGGTGTAGGACCTTGGGTTCTTACCCTATGACAATCAATTAAAGGAAATAAGAGAGAAGAGCCCAGAGAAGAGAAGACATGGGAGGAGGAAGAGAATGCTATCTTCAGACAATTATGTAGAACAATCAGATTTGTTCTGCTTGGCCCCAGAAGACAGAACTAGGAATGGGTGGAAGTAACAGTAGGGTAGTTAGGGCTGACCTAAGGGAAAAGATTCGTGACAATTTGAGGAGTCCAGCAGATAGAATGGGCTGCCCAGTGTGTTGTAATCTTCAGGCAAAGCTAATTGAGTGTGTTAAGGACCGCAACTTTGTTTAGCTATAAATTGAACTAGATGCCCTCGAGGGCATCTGGGGTCCCTTCCAACTTTGAAAATCTTGGGATTTCAATATTATTTTCCTTATTTTTACATGTCACTCCTGGGTCCCACCCCCCAGCACCCTGAGTTCCAAAACTGTGGACTCTTGATGATAATTTACCTCGTTGGACCCATTTCATCCCTGCCATTTCTGAAGTGGTAACTTACAAAGCCAGCCCTGGTCTAGTCATTCAGTTGCTCACCAGAATAAAAGACCCAGGCAAAGAATAGCACTGAAACAATAAAACATTTAATTGGGACTGAAATGAATAGTAAAGTAGCAGGGAGACAATATGATGCACATTTCCAAACAAATGCAATCTCACTCCCTTTCCCCTTGAGTACTTTGGGAAACAAGTCTCTCTAAGTTCACTCTGCAAATAGAAGAAGTGGGTGCCAGGTCCTTCTAAAGACTAAATGAATAATAGGGAACAACACCCCCATGCTGCCTACATCTCTTCTGGAATCGGCTGGTCTCCACAGCTTAGATGTCTTCCCTCCTTGCTAGATGGGACCAGAGAGACCACAAACTCAGATGACTCCTGGATCTGTGTGTGTGGTCATTACCCTCAACAGAAAACCACCATTAGGCTCTCATTTCCCAGCATTCTTCTCACCCACAATGTCCCCTGTGTTATAGACATGAATGTTTCAAGGGAAATAGAATCCTTCTTCTCATGCAATGAGGATCCAGGGCATTCTTGGAAATATTATCCTTTTCCACCTTGGGCACACCTATTACATGCAGGCAAGGCTCACAGAGGTGACTTGCCCACAGTCACATAACTTGGAGTGTTAGAGGTAGGACCTCCCAACCCAGGCTGCCTGATTCCAGCCCCAGTGAGCTTGTCACTGTACTAAACCACGACATGAGCCAACTGGAACAATCAACAAGGGAACTATTTAGGGGCAGTCACCCCAAGCACCCTTTAAATCGCCCAGTGCTAGAGAAGGAAATGGCAAACTGCTCCAGCATCTCTGCCAAGAAAACCCCAAATGAGGTCATGAAGACTTGGCCACGACTGAAACAGCTGGACAGCAGCAGGCCCCCTAAGGCAGAGCGGTGCAATAGATGATCAGCAAACATCTATCAAGCACCTGCTATGGGCCAGGCATTGTGCTGGGAGCTGGGGATATGAGGACAAAGACCTAACAGTCCTTATCTGCAAAGATCCTACATTCTAGTAGAAGAGATGAAAAGCACAAACATAAGTATATACATCATAAATATAAAGAAAATAAATACAAACATACACAAAGAAGTTAAATAGCAGGTGGTTAAGGCAGAAGAGTATTAGCATCTGGGGGTAAGGGGGAGGGATCAGGAAAGGCTTCATGCAGAAGATGGTGCCTGAGCTGCATCTCAGAGGAATAGAATAGATAGGATGCTGGGCCTGAAGTGAGAAAGACCTGAGTTCAAATCCTAGGTTAGACATTTACTAACTGTATGACCCACCCAATGAGAATAATAGCAGCCCCTCCCTCCCAGGATGGTTGTCAGAGTCCAATGAGATGATATTAAGTGCTTTGCACAGTACTGGGCACATAGTAGGCCTTTCCTTGCTTGCAGAGATAAGGAGAGGAAGCCAGGACAAAGGCCCACAGATGAGAGGAGAGCCACATAGGAGAAACAGAGAGAAGACCAGTTTGGCTAGAGCGAAGGCATGTCCAATGAGTCTAAAGAAACAGCCTGTGGCTATACTGAGTCAGACGACTTGGCCCTGATGCTGACTGGCCTCGGGCAAGTAGGTCAGTCCTCTCTCTGCCTTCTCTGCCTCTTCTGTAAAATGCAGGAACCTGGGTCCCTTCCAGCTCCTGACATTTGATGTTTAGGCTCAAAGGCCCTCACAAACCCTGGCATTCTATACTTCCTCCTCTCACTGACAGCTAGCCCCAGATTTGAAGTGACTTTGCTCTGTCATCCCTAAGGAATCCTCATCTCCCAGCCCTACTCACCATCCCCAGACAGACAGACAGATAGGGATTAGAAGCCCCACTCCTGCCCAAGTTATCTGTACTGCTGATGGAGGCAGGAACACTGCTATCTCCAGCAAACAGGGCCTGCTCCCAGTGGCTTTTCCAGATGGGGCTAGCTCCCCTCCTGTGCCCTTGGGTCTGGAAGAGGTGGTATTTGGCATGAGGGAGGTTAGGTGACTTTGGCCCCTTTGCTATTGGGCGTATGGGGATGGCCCGGGGCTGGTGGGACAGTAAATCCAGTGGGGAGGCTGTAAATTCCTGCTCTGTGAACACACACGGCCCCTGCCAGGGAGCCTGCGGCCCCAGCCGTTTGCAGACAGTCAAGCTATTAAACGCTGCTGTCAAAACAGCTTTATGTGACTGCAAAGGCTGGAGCAAGAGTGGGGATTTACGACATTAGCAGAGAGCCACGTGCTCCTGGCAGGCCTAGGGATCTGGGAGGTGCCAATGCCCGCTCTGCTGGGGGAGCCCCATCCTTAGGAGCATGGAGGCTAGTCTGAGAACACAGAAAGTTGTTCCAAGAGCCCAGACCTCCTGGCTGGACACTAGAGGCCCCCTGGATAGCCTACCCCAAAGGATCAGAGGGTGAACAGCCAGAAGGGATCTTAAAGGCCATCCAGTCCAACACGAATGAGGATACTGAGGCCCAGAGAAGTGAAATCATTTGCCCAAGGTCATAGAGGTAGTAAAGAGAAGAACTGGGATTCCATCCTATGTCCTCAGATAGTCCACTTTCTACCCCCCCCCGCCATGCTGAATCTTTATAGCCTCATTTCTCCTTCTGCCACCACCTTTTCATCCAAGTCAACTTCCTTCATATCCTCTGCACACCCTAGACTTAAATTTGTTTTGAACATTTATTAATATCAATTTACTTACAAGGTTTATAATAATAATGTTTATATTTGTTAATGTGCCCAGCTACTATGGACAGCCACTGTCTGACCTGTTCCTGAGCAGAAATCCCCTCCAAAAATGACCATGACAAGTATCCATCCAGCCTTTACTTGCCAACCTCTCTGGTGATAGGAAGGGAGTGGTTTTGTCATCTTCACACAGTAAGCACGTAATAAATATTTATTGAATGAATAGATAAATGCAAAGCCTTGTGCTTGTTCCTGAGGAAGATAGCAAATTCGAATAAGAAATGGTGCCTGCTCTCATTGGAACCCACAACCTAGTAAGGGGCTAAGACTTAAGTTCAGATAATAAGACAAGTCCATAACAGCTGTGCCTCAGTTTCCTCATTTGCAAGATGAGGGAGCTGGCTTCAGTGACCTCTGAGGTCCCTTTCAACTCTAAATATATGAACCTGGGCAAGTCATTTAACCCCCATTGCCAGAAAAAACAAAAACAAAAAACGCTAAATAGATGGTCTTGTGAAGGGTGCTACTCAATAACATATGACAAGTGAATTAGGAGAGACAGTTTGGTGTAGCGTAGGTGGAGAGCCAGCTTGGAAATCAGGAAGACCTGGGTTCAAATCCAGTCTCTTTCACATACTAATTGTATAACTCTGAACAACTCACTTAACTTCTCAGTTCTCCAGGCAAGACTTAGATCACAAGCTCCTCGAGGGCACAGACTGTCTTTTGCCTCTTTTTGTATGCCCCAGCACAGTGCCTAGAACATAGTAGGTGCTCAATAAATGTTTATTGATTGATTGATTCAGATTATAAATTACAAAGAAGGTGCTGACTGGTATTGGTACAAGGAATTTCCTCACTGGAGTTCTCTCTCCTCCCAAAAAAGTGAATGAAAAAGAAAGGTAGAGGTGTGGATGGGAGGTCCTGGAGGAAGGTCATTAACCAACCACCAGGGAGATCAAGAAAGACTTCCCAGAGGAGGTGGGTTGGATTTCAGATTCTAGTCTAACAGTTACTAAGCTCCTACTAAGTGCAGGGACAAAAACAAACCAGCCCTTCCCCTCAAGCAGCTTACATTCTCCTGGGCAGATACAACCAGGAATACAAGTTTATACCAGGCAACTTGAGAAGGGAAGAAACTAACAGTGGGAGGAGGGTGGGATCCAGGGATCGGGAAGGGGTGAGAACACCTAGACTTGAAGGAAGATAAGCATTTTGTGAGTCAGAGATGAGAAAGAAGAACATTCCAGGCAGGGAGAGACAGTTTGTCCAAATGAAATGGAGCTAAAGAGAGAATGTCCAGTTTGGGGAACAGCAGGCCCAGTTCAGCTGAATCAGAGGGCATGAAGGGGAATTGTGTGAAACTGGGCTGGAAAGGTAGCTGGAGCCAGTCTGTGGAGTGCTCTAAATGTCAGGCCGAGCAGTCTACGTTTCATCCTAGAGGCAATGGGGAGCAGGGGAGGGACACAGTCAGAACTGTGTCTCAGGAAGATCATTTTGGCAGCTGGCTGGAGGATGGATTGGACAACGGAAGGACTGGAGGCAGAGAGACCTATTAGGAGTCTATTACGGTGTCCAAGCGAGGGATGATGAAGGCCTGCATGAAGCTCATTGCTGTGTGAGAGGAGAGCAGGGAGACAGATTTGAGAGACGCGATGGAAGTCGAATCAATGAAAGTTGGCAACTGATTGTTTATGGGGAATGAGGGAGAGAGCTTTAAAGAATGGTCATTATAGGCAGGGGAAATAGCACGAATAAAGAGTTAGGGATAGATGCTCTAAATCACTATTGATGAGAGAAATGCAAATGAAAACAACTACCACCTCACACCTGTCAGATTGGCTGATATGACAGAAAAGGAAAATGACAAATGTTGGAGGGGATGTGGGAAAATTAAAACACTAATGTACTATTGGTGAAGTTGTATAGTGATTCAACCATTCTGGAGAACAATTTGGAATGATGCCCAAAAGGCTATAAAACCACACATACCCTTTGATCAAGCAATACCACTACTAGGTTTATATCCCAAAGAGATTAAAAAAAAAAAGGAGAAGGATCTATGTGTACAAAAAATATTTATAGCAGCTCTTCTAGTGGTGGCAAAGAATTGGAAATTCAGGGGATACCCATCAATTGGGGAATGGCTGAAGAAATTCTTGCATGTGGTTGTGATGGAATACTATTGTGCTTTAAGAAATTTACAAGCAGGACACTCTCAGAAAAATATGGAAAGACTACATGAACTGATGCAAAGTGAAATGAGCAGAACCAGGAGAACATTGTACACCATAACAGAAATATTGATGATGATCCACTATGAATAACATAGCTATTCTCAGCAATAAAATGATCGAAGACAATTCTGTAAAACTTAAGATGAAAGATGCTATCTCCAGAGAAAGAACTGGTAGAGCCTAAATGCAAATAAAAGATACTTTTCTTTATTTTCTTTATTTTTCTTGGAGTTTTTTTTTTATGTTTTCTTTCACATAATGACTTACATGGACTGTGTTTTGCATGATTTCACATGTATAACCTATGTCAAATTGTTGGCCTTCTCAATAAGGGGGAGGAGGGGAGGAAAGGAGATAATTTGAAACTCAAAATTTGAAGAAAAAAAGAATGTTAAAATTGTTTTGACATGTAATTGGAAAAATAAAATATTAAAAAAGATTTTTAGAGCGTTAGGGATGGGGAAGCAAAGGACATTCTCGAGGGCCAGAGAGCTGGAAATGACCTCAGAGATCAATTGATCCAACACCTTCATTTTACAGGTGAAGAAACTCAAACCCATAAATGGTGATTTGCCTAATGTTATACAGGTAGCAAATAGTAGGGTCAGGATTTGAATCCAGGGCCTCTGATTCCAAAGCTGGTGTTCTTTCTACTTTATCCCACCAGCAGTTTATATGCAAGAACAAAGGATACTCATCTTTTTAGCTCTGTTCTATATGTATCATGTTACATGCGCATGTTTGAAAATACTATGTAGGAATTGACTCATCTACTCATGAAATCAACGAACATTTCTTGGAGGCCCAAGTGTCAGATGCCATATTGGGTATAGAAATACAAAGACAAAAGGGAAACAAGTCCTTGCCCTCCATGAGCTTTCATTCTAATGGTGTGTATTCTGTTAATATAGAGTAAGTAGTTCTGACCCTAGGCCTGACCTGAAGCCCCAGGAGCTTCGACATAGACAGTGCCTAGAGATGATAGAATCCTGTGCCCTCATTTCATGAATGAGGGGATCCAGAAAGGGTAAGTGACTTGTCTAAGGTGACACAGCGGTTAATGGCAGAGAGGATATAGGCTACACTCATCTCAGAGGTTGGAGGGCCTTAAGTATCTAGCTAAGGAGTTGATGTTTTATTCCAGCAACAGTGTAGAACCATTGAAGGTCTTTGAATGGACAAGTAAAGTGATGAATAGGCATGGCTTCACCTGAAGGCAGCTTGTATAGGATGAATTGGAGGACGAGAGATCTGAGGCAGTTCAATAGCAGAGTATTATGGTGGAAAGAACCCTGTCGTAGGAATAAAAATGGTTTACGATTTATATCAATTGCAACACAAACTAGTTTTGTGATCAAGACAGTTCATCTCTATGAGCCTTAGTTTCCTTATCTGTAAAATAATGATGTAATAATAATTGCAGTATCTACTCTAACTCATGAGGAAGTTATGAGAAAAGTGTTTTGAAACCCTTAAAGCACTATGGAAATGGGAATTCTTATAAAAAAGGTAGAAATGAACATGGATGGGTACGCAATGTGTCAACCCACTCCCCCCACCCTCACTTCCCCATCCTGTTATAAGCCTTGAGAAACCTCAGCTTGGGGTTGAAGGTGAAAGTAACTTCTCTCCCTCCCTTACACCATGCCTCCCCATCCTCAAGGCTTCCTGAGTTGCTAAGGGCTAGAAAACTAGGCTAAGCTTTCCCAGATCCCTTAGAGAGAATCTGGGGCCTCCCTAGCTCACTTCATCTTCATTACCCAGGGATCAGGAGACACATCTCTCTGCTTTTAAGAGCATCCACACTTCCATTTCAGTATTTCTAGCTCCAACATCTCAGCTGGGGACCATCTGATGCCCAATTGCTCCCTCTGCTGGTAAAGGGGACCCAAATTGGAGCATAGAAGGGGTGAGGGGGGGGGACAGAGGGACAGATGTGAGAATGAGGAAGAAGGAAACGGAAAGGAGAGGAGAGCTGTTGAAGGAGGGAGGAGGTCCAGGGATAGTCTTAGAACACTACAGCTAAAAGTGACCTTAGAACAGAACATTTGAGCTAAAAAGGGTCCTAAAACATGGGAAGTCAGAGCTGGGAGGGACTTCAAAAACCGTCTTAGAATTATTTTATCTTACCGATGAGGAAATTGAGGCTTAGAAAAGTGGGGGTGATTTGCCTGAGGTCACACAATCTATTATTAACAAAGCCAGAACTCATGTTTCTTGATTCCCAGTCCAGAAAAAGGAAGAAAGAGAGAAGAAAGACAGTAAGAGGTGTTAGAAGAAACTGGAAGGAAAAGGAAAAAAAGGAAAGAAAGAAAAAGGGGGAATAAAGAAGGAAAGGGAAGATGACAACAGAGGGGAGAAAGAGGATCTGCCTTGAAGTTACGGGGCCTGGCTTCAAATCTGCTGCTGTGTGACCATGGGTAAATCAGTGAACCCTCCTGAGCCTCAATTTTTCATCTATGAATTGGAGACAGTATCTATATCTCCTACCTCACTGGGCTGTTGAGAGGCTCAAATGGTCTCACATCCATAAAGTGCTTTGTAGCTTGATAGAAATAACAGCTTTTGTAATGACTTCAAGCAAAGAAGCAATAATGGGGGGGGGGGGAACACATGGAATTAAGTTGTGGGAGCTAGAATCAAACCCTGGCTGTGTGACTTTGGGCAAGTCTTTTTCCTCATTCTGAGACTTCACTTCCTCCCCCGTACAGGGAGGGTGGTGGACTAGGTATCTTCTCTATCTCTAGAGCTAAGATCCTATAAACCTATTTAAAACAGCCAAAAGACATGCAGAGCTTCCTCTATGTAGGCTGGTCAGGTTCCAGAGGAAGGAAAAGATAAAGCAGACTGTGTTTTCACACTGAAGTGCTCCTTCCTAGGTTCTAGTCCTGACCAGCAAGACCTTCACTATCTTGGACCCTCAGGGCTTTCTCCACCTAATAGAGACTCTAAGCATTGGTTCCTACGCCTTCTATCAGAGAGCCCTCATGAGATGCCTGAGGCAGGAAGATAAGGCCTTGACCTCATGGAGATACCTGGCTGAGGGGGATGATAGGACAGCACACAAACACTGACACTTAATGGCACACCTGAGACATTAGTTGTACATTCTAGAAACCTGGGGCAGAGCCAAGATGGTGGAGTAGTGAGAAGAAATACACAAAACCCTAACCCAACAAAACTCCAAACAGATCTAGAAGGTGCGCTGGATCAAATCCTGATCAGAGAACCCAAGAAAAAGTCACAGTGAGTCATTTTTCCACCTGAGATCAGGATAGGGAGCTCTATTTATAGCTCTTTTTGTAAAGGCAAAGAATCGGAAATTTAGGGAGTGTCCATCCCTCAGGGAATGACTGAACAAGTTATGATATACAAATGTGAGGGGATACTAGTATTGTGCACAGTAAGAAATGGTGCCAGGGACAGTTTCTGAGAAACCTGGGAAGTCTTGTATGAACTGACGGCAAGTGAGGTGAACAGAACCAGGACAAGTACCTGCTGCTGTTGTTCATCCTTCATTCTCGAAGAAGACCAATGACATCAGGAAGGTGATGTCTTAACTTGCAAGTGAATTGGATCTATGTGAGGCAAGGCTATGCAAAGCCAGCATACCTCACTCTCTCCTCCACGGTTATCAGAGTCCAGTGACAAGACATAGGTCTGGACGACTGGCAATGGCCCCCAAGAGGTAATAATATTGTAAAATCAAAACACCATCATAAGAGGACTGATGATGAAACATGCTACCTGCTGCTTCATCTCCTCTGATAGAGAGGTGAAGGACTCAGAGCACAAAATCAATCTCTCTCTCTCTCTCACACACACACACACACACACACACACACACACACACACACTTGGACATGGGCAATGTGGAAATTTGTTTTGCTTGACTATACATGTTTGTAACTGGATTTTGGGTTTTTTTTCTTCGTTGGGGAGTGGGATGAAGAGAAGATAGACTTTTGCTGGTTGAAAAAATAAAATTTAATTTAAAAATAGTCTATAAAGCAGGGCTAATGAATTCAGCTCTTGGGGAATAGTCCATGTGGATAAATGTATATAGTTTTAACATTTGCAAATTGCTTTAGGTACATTTTTCTCATTTAAGCCTCACAACAATACTGTTAAATAGGTGTTCTTATTAGCCCCCATTTTACAGATGAGGAAACTGAGTCTCATAGAGATTAAGTGACTTCTCAGGGTCACATAGCTAGTTCCTGAGCCATGATTCAAACCCATCTTCCCATCTCTAAATCCACTCTACCACACGATGGTGGGACTAAGAACCAGAAAGGCAGAACTATCCTGGAGACAATCTAAAAGGCATGAGTAGGATTGGTTGTGGGGTGGGGGAAAGCATCCAGCCAACTTGAAAGAAGCAGCCCTAGGTCACAGCTCTTACTCACCCAGGACATACCACTGCACCCTCTGCTGGCTCTCAGCCTGATGCCAGTTCAGCCCTCTGCCAGCCAAAGGAGGCTCAGGGGATTTCTCAGAACTGAAAAAGTGCAGGAGGACACTCCCTGTACTACACTCTAGGGCCATAAAGAATGTGTTCAGAAGGAATCATCATCCTGGACTCTTCTCTCTCCCTCACCTCTTACATCCCATCACCTGCCAATCTCTCCAGTCTGTCCCCATCTCTCCATTCATGCTGGCACCATTATAATTTGGGCCTTCATCACCTATCACTTCCACTATTCTAACAACCTCCTCATTGGTCCCACCTCACCAATCCATCCTCATCATAACTGTCCAAAGAATTTTCCAAATGCACAGGTGTGACCACATCATTCTCTGTTCAAAAACCTGCCATGACTCATAAGTTACCTATGGAATAAAATACATTCTCATCTGCCTGGCATCCAAGACTTTCCGCAACTTTTAAATCTGCTCTCCCTCACAATCTATCATGAACACCAAGAGAGTATGGTCACTGTCTGTCAAGGTCTTCAATCAATTTTAACTCAGTATCCAGTTCCTTATTTGTCCAAGCAGATCCAGAATAGCTTTTTACCAGCATCTGGAAGATGACATTATTACCAAGACATGTCAAAAACTTATCAACAGCTCTCTTTCTAGCAAGAGGAAACTCCAACAGATGTTCAGATGATTGAAGTCCCTCACCACTACTCTATCCTGCCTTCATATTAGCTTTGTGATCTGCATCTGGAACTCATCAAACACCTTCTTTCTAATTGGTTAGCCTGTACTTTACTCCCCCAAAAATATTGCTTCTGCTTCTCTATCCATTGATGACCAAAATGTTCTCCACCATGCTTTCTACCTCTAGTTCATAATTTCCACAAGGGAACATGCTATCCCACCACCCTATTTTATCTAACCTTCCCCTTTTGCATACAACACATCTTTCCCTTGTCATATTCTAGTCATGAGTCATATACTACAAAGCACCAGTGAAGCCTATGAAATCATATTTCCATTCTTGTGTAAATTGCATTGACATCTTTAGTTAATTTCATTACCTATATTCTACACATTCATGTAGAGACATCTGTTGAGGGTTCATATTCTTTTTCTTCCTAAATGTCATCTCATATGAATATGATACTTTCACTTCTATGTTTCTTCTGTTACATCTTCTATTCTGTGGCATCTAATTTAATGATTTTATGGGGAAACAGCTTTGCCTCTTTCCTTCCATTTATGACATGAAACCTTCTTCATAAGATTCACGAGATTCTGGACAAACATGTTCTTTCCGGCCCTCATTGGGTTCACTCCACCCCTGCCCAATGGTCTTGTATCTTTGGTGCTAATAGGGCAATTCAAAATCTGTCCTCAGATATTTTCTCCCCTATTTGTCCATTTCTCAACTTCCCTTCTAACTTTTGAAGCTTTGACCTTCATTAGGTTGCAGTGATGAAACACTTCCTAACAATATCTTCTGTTCAATCCAACAAGCATTTCTTAAATCATTTGTCCTTACATGAAACAGAACTAGGAGGAATCAGTCACAACCTAGATACGTCCTAGGAAAATACCAAAATTCCCACTTGTTCTTGTTAGCTTGGTGGGTGACCACACCTTGGCACCCTTCAGCAGGGAAATGCCTACCATCGTGACTTGTCTATTCTTCCTATGGCTCGTCATGGATGCCCTTTCTCCTCTAGGAACTTGTACTAGGCAGGGCAGTGGATAGAGTGTAGGACGTGCAGTCAGGGAGACCTGAGTTCAAATCCAGATCTCAGACACTTACTAGCTGTGTGATACTGGCTAAGTTACTTTACCTTTCTGAACTTCAGTTTTCTCAGCTATGTTGTTGTTGAGTTGTTTTTCAGTCGTGTCTGACTCTTCATGAAACCTTTTGGGGTTTTCTTGGCAAAGATGCTGGAGTAGTTTGCCATTTCCTTCTCTAACTCAGTTTACAAATGAGGAAACTGAGGCAAACGGGGTTAAGTGACTTGCCCAGTGTCACACAGCTGGCAAGTATCTAAGGCCAGATTTGAACTCAGGAAGAGGAGTTTTCCTGACTCCAGGCTCAGTGCTTTAGCCTATTATATGCCACCTATGGCATCTTCTAGGGTTATTGTGAGGAGGAGTGCATGGGTGTTCAAGAGGACTAGCACCTCTGGTATGAGGGCTGCTGAGCCCTTCTCAGGGCTGCTCATCCACCTCTGGTGTCCACCTACCACCCAACTCTCACCTGTGGTTCCAAGAAACTGTAGCATGTGCAGTGGCCAGACCCTAGTCAGCAGACAGGCTAGACCAGGTTAAGGGTGACTGACAGGCCTCAAATCCACTGGTGAGTTAGGGGGGATGTCTAAGCCAAACATGTAAAGACTTCCCCTGGTGGCATGGATGTATGAGAACAATTTGTTCCAGTGACCATGAAGGCAGCTGAAGTAGGTGGTGTGGAGTGCTTAGAGCTTGGCCAGACATTGAAGATGCCAAGGTCATCTGCTGCATCCCAGGCCATCACTAGTCATCTTGACTTTTTTCTTGTCACTGGACTTAGATGACTCTGGAAGAGAGAGTGAGACTGACAACTTTAGCTGTCTTTTTTTGTTTTTGTTTTTGTTTTGTTTTGTTTTGGTTGGGCGATGGGGGTTAAGTGACTTGCCCAGGGTCACACAGCTAGTAAGTGTTATGTGTCTGAGGTCGGATTTGAACTCAGGTCCCCCTGAATCCAGGGCCAGTGCTCTATCCACTGCACCACCCAGCTGCCCCCGAGACTGACAACTTTATGTAACTCTGCCTCACTTAAATCCAATTCACCCATGACTCAAGTCATCACTGCCATGTCATTGGGCCTCTTTGAAACAGAGGATACGGAATGTTGTAAAGATCAATGCGATAACATGTAAAGTGCTTTGCAAACCTTAAAGTCCTATATAAATGCTAATATCTTCCTCCTCATCATCATCATCATTATTATGATGGATTCTCATTCTCACTCCACGGATCATGGGAATCTGCTTTTTTATCACGAGATCTAGTGCTACCTCTCTGTAGTAAAAGCCTCTACTCAGTGGCTCCAAAGTTTCAGTAATCCTTCTTCCCAACCTTTCTATGTCACAGTCTTCCACTCTCCATCCTCCTGACCCAGACTTCAATTTTCCTTTGCCTTTATAGAGCTGTCTTCTTTTATTTGCTTCTTGAAATCCTTCTTCCATTCTTTCAAGGAATACTTCATTTTTTTTCCTGACGGTCTCACTATCATCCAAGTTTTCTTCCAGTCCTTTCTCTATTTCCTCTTACAGGGAGACCAGCCTACATTTTGTGCATGCGGAGCTGTTTATTGGCTCTGGAAGAAGCACAGATATAACACAGTCTGTGCAGGTCATTAGAACACTACCCCTTTGCCCTCCATACCTGCTGAAACTGATATCCTCAGCACTTTGTGGTTCTTTCTACCCATGCCCGACTGTGTACAACACATGTCCCCTGTGCCAGGACTTTCTAAGCAAGACTGCTTTTTCCTCCCATTATCTGGCCCAACTTGCCCAGACACCATTGATCTGCAATTAGCAGATTCCTGTCAGAGCCTTAACGCATGTAGTAACTGCCTTCAGCTTTTATTCGCTGAAGCGTCTTCTGAAGAAATTCAAATTTCCAGTCGCTTCCCGTCCTTTGCTCTTTCTTCTCTCCTCTTGGTGAGACCCTTGCTACTTGCATTTTGTTTCTTTGCTGTGCAACCACCTCTCATTCCTTCCCTTGTTGAGTTCAGTCTATTAGGGGGACCAGATTCACATATCTTGACCCAGAACTTTGGAGGTCATTTAGACCCTCCATTTTAGAGCTGAGAAGCAGCATGACAAGGGGCATGAGGAGTCCATCTTGGCATCAGGAAGACATGAGTTCAAATCTTGCCTCTGACACACGTGGCTGTGTGACCATGCAAAGCCCCTTAGCCTCTTAATGCCCTCTAGCAACCCACTAAGGCTATGAATTATAAAAGAGCTGGCAATCTACATTAATGAACAGTTTATGCAGTGGGAATTCCTGACACTGATGAAATCACAAGACTGAACTAATTTTAAAGGTGAGGAAACTGAGACCCAGAGAAAGGAAGTGATTTTTTTCCAAGGCTCCATGGCAAGTTACTGGCAAAAAAAACCTAAAGCCAAGGTCTCCTTACTCTCACTCTAGGGTTTCTTCTCATGAAGATTTGAATAACGCTACAAGTGACAAGCATTGTGGTATGGAGAGAAGAGCACTGACAGAGGAGAGGTGTTCAAATTCTACCTCATACTCCTGTGTGACATTGGGCAAGTCACTTAGCCTCCTTGGCCCTTAGTTTCCTCCTCCATATGTGGTAGATGACACCTGAAGCCAGTTCTCCATTCATTGATGACCCTATGGTTCTGTAAGAGGCATCACAAAGCAATCTGTGCTTGGAGTCAAATGAGCTTTACCGACAGTAAGTGATCAGAAAAGGTAGGGATCAGTGTTGATTCCTGAGAATAGAAAAATTCCACTGAAGAGGAAGGATTTGAGCAGGGGCTTAATAGATGGGAAGGATTTATCTCAGAGCAAAAAGCAGGAAATCTCAAAAGAGCAAAAGCCCTTGGAAGATTCTCCCCTTATGCCTCTGTGACTATCCAGAGAAGCAAGCATGAGATATGGTTAGTATTAGTATCAGCGTTGCTCCCCTTGTATTGAATGGAATATTGGGGGGGGGGGGACACAGAATTTCTCACAAATTCCCCCTCTCGTTTCCAGTGTGGAAAACTCCCGATAAATCCTCCTGGGGAAGGACCAGTTCTGCCCAGCAACAAGGAGATAGATGAGCTGACCTCACCAGATCTGTTTCCAGGTCAAGGGGGGAAAATCAATGAGTCACCAATTTCCTTCCAAGCTCTCTTGAAGCCTCTGTTCTGACTCCAGCCTTCTGGGGTGCAGTAATCCCAACTGTGCCATGGCTGTGTTTCCATTGGCTTTCTTCCTTTCCTTGTTCTCCATTTTCCTCATATAACATCTCAACTAGGCTGGGGCCACAGGGGCCCGGCCAGGTCAAGGGCCAACATATTCATTGACTTCAGTTGCCTTGATCTCCCCGGGTGCCTCCTGTGCATCCAAATAAAGATCCCTGAAACCAACTAATTGTGCTGGATTACCTCGATCATCTCCAAGAGCTACTTCCCCACTCACCTGGTGATAAATAATGAATTAGGTATTTACTTACTGGGGCTCTGGCCCTGGAGGTCACTGGGCCTCTGAGGAAGGAATACAGATTCAGGAGGATGGGATTCATGGGCCCATCTCTGGCTCTATCGGCCATCCTACACCCATGAGTTCTGATCAATGATGCCTAACTGTCCTTTCTCTTCACTGTCCACAATTACAATATTCCTCCAGGCAGGTGTTGTACAAAGGGGAACAAACCAGCTTTCATCAAAAGACTTGGGTTCAAATCCTACCACTTAATACCTCCCTTACCTTGGGCAAATCGCCTGGTCCTCACTTCCCTCATCAGTGAAATGAGAGGGTTGGCCTACATGGTCCCTTCCAGCTCTAAGTTGATGAACCTCCCCAAAGTCCTAGCCCTAAGACACCAGGGAGAAAAGGTGGGGGAAGTGGGGAGAGTGGAGGTGGATAAAGGGACAGAAGGTAGAGATTGTACAGGAAAAAAAGTTCACTTTCTCTCTTATTCATCAACAGCATCATCTGTTTCTCTTGTAACAGCTCCATCTAGGCTGAAAGGGAGTTTTGAGATCATCAGACATGACCCCGTAATTTTACACAGGGCAAAATTGAAGCTTTGAGAGGGGAAGGTATTTTCCCAAGGTCATATATGACTTAAACCTAGGTCATCTGCCTCCCAATCCAGTAACCTTAGATCCCCTGGCCTTGTCAGGACCACATGTATCAGATGAGGGTAGAAGCAGGTCAGGCAGAGCCAAAATTGGATTAGACCAAATGGGTCCATATCTGAAGAGGTCATCTACAAGGACCTCAGGCTGCAAGACCAATTTTGAGCAGTACAGAGTCACAAATTCTCAGCAATAAAATGTCAGTGTTGGTACCAGCTAATCCTCCTTGGCAGATCCACACTGGGTAAGCAAAGCAGTCTTGAAAAACCAGCCATCATAATACTCAGCAAGCATCTAAAATGCAGCTCTGGCTGGCATCTCCAGAAAACCCATATGAGACCCATTGAATTCCTGAGCTTCCTGAAATTTTTCTTGGTTATATCCCTAGCTGTTTCTTGCTCAATATGTCTCACCATTGTACCCTGTTTTTACAGACAGATCTCTTACTTGAAGAACATGGCTTCGACTTAACGAATACTCACTGTCTGCTACTGTAGCAGGCAGTAGGTAGCATAGTCAATAGAGCTATTGACTCTGGTGTCTGGAAGTTCTGAGTTCAAATCCTGCCTCAGAACTCACCAGTTGTGTGACCCTAGGCAAGTCATTGGTCCCCTCTGCCTCAGTTTCCTTATTTATAAAATATTTATAAAATAAATATTTATATAAATATATATAAATATAAAATAAAAGAGTTTAACTCTTTATTTAACCAGCACTAAATCTATGATCCTCCAGGTAGAAAGACCCAGTTCCCTCTAATCCTTATGGGACATTGACTCAAGGGTCTTTCGCCATCCTGGTTGTCCTCCTGAGGACATTCTCCAGCTGATCAATGCCTTGCTTACACAAGACTCCGCTGAGATCTGATGAGGGCAGAGGACAGTGGGACTATTGCCTCCCTCCAGGATAAGAAATGGACATGGGGCAACAGAGGCCAAAATATAGCTTGAGAGTAAGAAAAAGATTTTCTGAGACTCAACTGCCTCTTTCCCTTGTCCCTGGCCAGAGCTATCTTCCAAGTGTGGGCAAGTCCCATGGTAGAGTGGAAGAGCAAGGGACCCACCTAGTCTGATTTACCAAAAGGTCCATTTATCTCATGTTGGACAGGATTGAGGGATTCATCATCGTCATCATCATCATCATCGTCATCAACATCATCATCATCGTCATCATCACAGCAGCTGGAATTTCTGTGTAGCACTTTAATGTTTGCAAAGCACTTTAAATACATTACCCTCATTTGACCCTGACAACAACCTGGTGAGGTAGGTAGTACAGGTGTTATCCCCATTTTATAGATGGGGAAACTGAGGCTTAGAGAGGCTGAACGTCATGGGCCACAGAGCTAATAAGGAACATAGACCAGATATTTGCCCAGGTCTTTTTGATTCTAAGGCTAGTACCTGATTCACTAGATCATCATTTATAGGAGGTTAGGCTCAGAGAGGGAAGGGGATAGCCATAGAGTTGTGTCCCATCTTCTAATGGACATAGAGGACATGAGGAATATATACGTGTGTGTGTGCGCGTGTGTGTGTCTGTGTCTGTGTGTATGCATGTGTATAGATAGATATATACATATACATACACACACACACACACACACACCACAAAGTCTGAGGGAATGAAGAAAAAGAGGGAATAAAACAGAGAAGCCCAAGAAAGAGAGACCTCAGTGGCCCTGGGAGAGACCAGACTCCGAGGCCTCCAGACGCAAGTGACCTCCAAGGAAAATGGGCACTCTCAGACTCTTGTCTCCCTGTGACTCAATAGCTTGGCTCTGGGTAGAGCTGGGTCAAAGCCTAGTGAACAAAGAGTCATCAGGGCACCTGACTTGAGAAGGTGATGTTGTCTGTATCCAAAGAGAGAAAGAGGAGAGGAGGGGACCCATCCCCAAACCCAGGAAAGCTGCCAGCCTCCAGAAATGTTGGTGAAATCCAGAAGCTTAGCATGGTATCATTGGGATATAGACACGTTCTCAGCCCTGGGCTCAAG
Source organism: Vombatus ursinus (assembly GCF_900497805.2). Taxonomy (NCBI): domain Eukaryota; kingdom Metazoa; phylum Chordata; class Mammalia; order Diprotodontia; family Vombatidae; genus Vombatus; species Vombatus ursinus. The sequence continues at coordinate 3,033,129 of NW_020954625.1, read as the reverse complement.
GATGGCGCATCCACCTTGGTGTCTGACACTGACTCTAGGCTCGGTAAACTGGAGTCTCTGCTCTTGCTAACCTGGCACAGAACACAGAACTAGAGCTGGAAGGGACTTCTAAAGGCCTCATCTGACAGGTGGGGAAACTGAGGCCTCCCACAGTTAGGAGGTGGCAGAGTCAGAACTCAAACCCAGGTCCTCTGACTCCAAATCCAACCCTCTTGCCACTTGTACCATGATGCTTCCCAGCGATAAAAGAGGTAAAGTTTATTGTGGGATCCTCCATGACCCTGTTCTTTCTTCTCCCTTTTCTCCCAGGCTTGGTGTCTTTGCTGACAGGTGACATCTTACTGTCATCTAGTTACTCAGAGACTAGGCTTGAGCCCAGGAAGTGCCCAGTTCCCTGGGTCACTCTCTGCGGCCTGTCCCATCAAAACCTACTTATATAATCTTCCTGAAAAGAAAAACTTGACTCAGTAAGTATCTATTAAGCACCAGAGATAATAAAGACAAAAATGAATATTCCTTGGCTTCAGTGGGCTTACACTCTACTGTGGAAAAACAGGACATAGAGAAGTACATTTAAAATGCAAAGTGACTGAGAGAGACAATAATGTTCCGGGAGTTGGGAGTCGGGAAGGTCTTTAGCAGAGCTTTGAAGGGAATGACTTCTGATGAACTTATTCATACATATAATGAATTAAACACCATGCCTTGAGCCAAAAAGACTGGAACCTCAGGCAAAGGCCTGCTGCCCTCCCGCCCAGGGCCTCGAACTCCTGACCAGCTGCCAAAAGGGCCAGAGCCTTGGATGCCGGGCTTGGCACAGACCTGGGAGCAGGATCTGAGGGAGGGAGGGATATTCTCTGAGTTTGCCACAGTTTCTGATTCTTCAGGATGTAACTGCTGAGCTGATGCCATGTGTGAATTCAGTCTAGTCTCTGAGGGCTGGCTGGAACTCCCAGATGTCATCACTACTGGCTTGGGGGGAATAGTACCTTCCTCCAATGGATCATAGATCTGGGTCTGGAAAGCACCTCGGAAGCCAACTAATCTCACCCCCTCATTTTACAGGTGAAAAAACTGATGCCCAGGAAGGTTCCATAACTTGCCAGGGTCACCTAGCCAGGATGTATCAGAGGCATTTAGGGTTAGACCCAAAGTTTCCTGACTATGAAGACTGGCTGTCTACCCACTGCTCCACACAAACTCTCCAGTATTATTGTGCCCATTTTGCAGTTGAGAATACAGAGGCCATAAGAGGTGAGATGACTTCCAAGTCTGAAATTCTGTGACTTATCCATTGACACAACTAGCAAGTGTCAGTCCAAATCCCAATCTCTCAACCCTAAGTTTAAGGCTGCACCCACAATTCCATGCTATTTCTGATGTGCTAATGACTGACGTGGGGCTTGGATGTGTGACCATCGCAGGACAATGTCAGCATTCAATACCTGCCCACAAGTTGGTTCTACTTGCTTTTAGCACTGCAGTTTCTTTCTGAGTGGAAGACAAACTGGTGTCCCATTAGGATGGCTGGTAGCAGCTGCGACCTTCCTGCCTCCATAGCTCAATGGAGCTGCCATCCTGATTGAGTTGACAGCTGAGTGCAGAGGGCAGCCCTGAACTCAAAGGGAGGAATTACTAATAGGGGGGAGGGGAAGGGATTTCAAACACCATGTGAGGAGGTAAGCAATCATCATCTCATTGATGCAGAGGGCTGGCCATGCTTCCGATATCAGGTGTCTCCCTGGCACACAAGACCGAGGACCAAAGCCCCAGGATCTCACTATTCCTTGCCAAAGAGAAGAGCCCACTTCTTTACTGAGAGCAGTGGCCAACATCCTACTCCCACAGGAGAAATACTTTGGCATGCTGGACAAAGATGGGGCCTGCATAGACCAGGAGATGCTCTAGTCCCAGCTCAGGAGTAAGTAAGTGTGTGTGTGTCAAAGTCACCTTTGATGGGTTCGGCCGTGATCAGTCATGATCAGTCACTGACAGATAAGCATTGCACAAGTCTGAATGGTGTTTGTAGAGGTCTAAGTAGGAATGTTTCCCCCTGGGGCCATGAAACATTTTGTAACTGTAAAGTGCTATATAAACGTCAAGGATTATTAGCATTAACCCTGCCAAGGAAAGCATCTTTATGGAAGTTTCTTCCCATTGGCAGAGTCCCCTGACCTCTGGCCTAGGCTCACCTGAGAGAGTGACCAAGGACACAACTGTCCCTGATCTACTAACGCTCCTGCGTTAGGGTTCTTCAGGCCTGATATCTTGGTGGCCCACAGCTTGGCTCTGCCCACAAGACATTCCCAGGGTCCCCTCAGCAGAGGAGGACCAGAGACACTGATGCAAAGAGAAAGCCAGCCTAAAGCACCCAGGCTGTGCCACGTAGCCACAAAAAATGCCCACTGACACAACTAGCAGAGGTCAGGTTCTCTTGTTCCCTGTCCTTCTAACACCCCCAGTTCTATACCAGTATTAAGGAGACCAACCTCAGGCTCTCTGCTCCCTGAATGTTACCTGCCCCCAAAGACAACTCCAGAGTGGGAGGAGAGTGGTGCCCTCATTAAGCCTATTGGCAGCATCTGCCACCTTTCTGCTCCTACAGCCTGATTTTCCCGATGATGACAATACCCAGTATCCCAAACATATCCCAAGCTCCAAACTCCTCTTTATCCATTAAAGGGCCAACGAAGACCCATCTGAGAGGGCCGAAATCAAGTCCAGAGGATGGGGAGGAGGAGTAAAGAAAGGGATCATACCAGTTCCCCTTTAATAGATTCGTCTTTTATCATGTTTTCATGACCTTTGTAAAAGGCAATTTAAATTCTAATTGTCCTGTGAGCACCAGAAGAATCAATTAGTGACAAGAGATGCTAATTGTGTGGAGGGGAGGGAGGCATCAACTCAGGCTCCAACATGGGGTTAAGGACCCAGGGGAGCCCCGATGACTGGGGCTTTAATCAATCCTCTCTCCTTAATAGTTACCACATTGGGTGGGAGTTGTCAAGGTCTATTAGCTTTCTGGAGCTCAGAGCCAAGTTGGAGGTTTTCTGCTCAGATTCTTCTTCTTTCACTTCTTCTATTCCTCTCCTCTCTTTCCTCCCTCCCTCCTCCTGTAACGTTTCCATTATTCCATTGGATGGAAGCAGGTCCCTTTCTCCCATCAGCCAGGCAAGGGAACCATGGCTGGGTTTCTTCATACTGATTGTCCTTGCTGATAAGAGTTCCTTTCCCCTGGCCATGGCCACCAGGTAGTCCCCAAGGCTTAAGACATCTTACTTCCAATTAGTTACAGATATTCAGTTCTGCCCTAATCAACAGCCTGACACATGATGGGGTGGGGGAGATGAGGAGAAGCAGGAGAGAGAGAGAAAAAGAGAGACAGACAGACAGACAGACAGACAGACAGACAGAGACAGAGGCAGAGTTTTTTCATTATGATGGGGGGGTCGGGGAGGCACAGGCAGGAATGGGACATAGCAGGTTAGTGGTTGCCTGGCAGCCTAGAGCCCACCCAGGTGTCATATGTCATATGTCGGCCTGCCCAGCAAAGTATTCTAGGTGTAAATCTGTGGTTTCCATAAGGGGAAGCAGGGAGGGTAGGGCCAGCCTATGCATTCAACATATAGCTGACACAAAGCAAGGAAAAGGAATCATGGGTGGAGGAAGGCAAGCCAAGAGGCCCTCAGGCATGCACACAAACACACAAAACTCTGATGCTTATGTGCATTTGCACACCCAGGTACTTAGAAACCTTGAAGGATGCAGGGTTCTCAATAACTACCTCTCAACATTATATCGGCACCCATGTGCACATCTACATATCTCATAGTTGCTCTCAGATGCCCTAGCTGTGTTGAAGGCCCAGTTCAGGCCCTCCTATGAGAGCCTTTGCCTGATCCTGTGCCCATAGATGATTGCGCAGCCACCCTGACTATAGTGATAGGTGCCTGAAAAAGGTGACACAGAACTCCAAGGGAGAAAGATCTTGTGAACAGGAAAATGAGCAGGGACCTCTCTTGGCTACTCTTACACATCCCTCCCCCCTCTACCCCACAAATATAATTACTTGGCATACGCTTTGGATGTCATTTTCTGTGTTCCCGGTCCTCCCACCTGCCCTGCCCAATAGAAGGGAAGCTGCTTGGTGGTGGGCACCATTTCATTATTATCCTCATATCCCCAGCACCTAGCATGGGACCCGGAATGTTGGGGAGAGGGGAGGGAAAAGAACCCCGTGATTTCAACGGTGTAGGGAGCTTCCAGATGGGAAAATTCCTTCCACTGATGCGGATCAGCACCTGCTCTGCAACCAATAATCTTAATTGCCCAAGACTCTCAGAAGAGCAGTGACTTGCTCAAGGTCACATACCCAGAGGAAGGAATTGAAACCAGGTGTCCCTGATTCCAGGTCTCTCTATCCCCCATGACATGCTGCCTCACACATAGACCTGGCCGTAATAGGTACTCAACAATCCTTGTTGACTCAAGTAGAATTCCATTGAATTGCTCCTGTTTCTAGAGTCCTGAAAGGGGAGCAGCCCTCTTTCCTGCAGTCCCAGTGGAGAAGGTAAATAACGCTCGCTGATATTTGTGTTGCCGTAAAGTTAGCAAAGCCTGGACAAAAGTCAGCTCAGGCAATCCTCACCACAGCCCTGTGAAATAGGCAGTGCAAATATTATTCTTCCCATTTTGTGGATGAGGAAACTGAGGCCCAGATGTCTAAAGTCACATAGCTAGTAAATATCAGAGACAGAATTCCATTCAGGGTCTTTCTGGATCCCAAGAGCAGCCTTCCTTCAACTACTACTCACTTCTTATTACACCGACATGTGCACCACACACACAAACACACACACACACACACCACACACCACACACCACACTATACACACACCCCTGACTTCAGGGGGCCCAAATCAGCCCATATTCCCATAGGATATAGGGAGAAGCCTCAATTATCTCACCTGGGTGTTTAGACTCCACATGGTCCAAACTGACTCATCATCTTCCCTCCTAAACCCACACTTCCTCCAAACTTGGGGGAACTTAATAATTATTGGTTGGATTGCATTGTGATGCCTAGTGGGGATGATATGTGTTTATGGGGAGGGACTTTCTTCAAGATTCCAAGGAGTCTCAGGATCCTGGAAACTTAGGTATGGGAAGGCAGAGACAATTCAACCTTGCAGGATCAAGCACATATTTGAGCCTGTGGGGATTCTCTGGGCATCTAGTCAATCTGGGAGTGGCTACTGCCCACAAAACACTAGGTTGGGCTTTAGGAGCTGGTCCAGGGACCATTAGGGGATCCCAGAGAATGATGTAAAAGAGCCATTTCCTTGGAGATCATCAGACTCAGATCAGTGGCATCATTCCCCATTTTGTGGGTGAGAGTTGGAGATACCTGGCACTGGAAGAACATATTTCAAGGCTATGCCTCCTCCAGGAAGCCCTCCCAGACCACCCCATACACAGTGACCATTCTTCTATGACCACAATTTGTCTTATGTTGCTTGACATCTTGCCCTCTTCCCTTCTCCTCCTCTTCCTGTCTCATCTTCTCTCTTCCCTCTACCAAGACTGTTAGATTTAAAGTCAGAGGGATTCAGTTCAAATCCAAGCTCTGATGCTTACTACCTTGCTACCTGTTTGGTGTGATATTAGTCACTTAGCCTTCCTGGGCCTCAGTTTCCTCATATGTTAAATGAGGAAAATGGACAGTCTCAAGCATCCTTTCTAGCTCTACACCTATGATTCTATAAGTCACTTATAAGTCAAAACACTCCTCCTCTCTGGGCCTCAGTTTCCTCAGCTGTAAAATGGCTGGGTTGGATTAGACGGTCTTCAAGTTCCTTTCCATCCCTGAATTTGTGATCCTGGCATCCTCTTCCCTGGCTCGCCTTTGTTCTTCCTCCCCTCTCTCTCTTCTCTTCCTCTTCTTCTCTTTCTTTCTCTTCTTCCTCCTCTTCACATTTATTTCTTTTCTTCTTCCTCTTCCTCATCCTTTATACTTCTCTTTTCCCATCCTCCTTATAATTTTATCCCTCTCCCTCCTTTTCACCTTCCCCCTTTTCTTCTAATCCTCCTGCCATGCCCCCAACCCAACCTCAGTCATCCCTCTTGGGTGTAAGGGGGCTGCCACAGCCCTCAGTGATCCCATATCTTCCTTCTTCCCCTCACCCCCCAGCAGGGGCTTTGCCATCACTTACGTGCCAGGAGAACAAGCCAAATCAGGGCCAAAGGAAAGCCTCCCCAGCCTCCACAAGGCCCCACCCAGCCCTCATCAACACATGCACCCACCGTCCTGGACAAATAGAGTTAGTAATAGCTCAGCCCCTCACAGCTACAAAGACCTCTTTGAATTTCCATTAAAAATAATAATGTATTTCTTTCTGTGCTTGGACAGAGGCCCATTGCTCACCTGCCCACTCTCTGTACCACAGCCCAGCGGGCGCCCTTTGTGTCTCCAGAGTAATCACTCCTGTCTTGCTTTTCTCTGTTCCATTGTGTGGGAGACTGTGGACACATTTGTCCCTAAGATTTAATAAACAATCCCATAACACCTTCTCCTTCTTCCCTACTCCTTTTCAAGAGAAGGCCCCAAACCCAGGTAGCTTATATGAGTCAAAGAGGCCTGGTTCTCTCTCTGGCACCCTCAGGAAAGGCATAGCAGACCAAGGTACAAGGATACTCCAAGTCCCTGCTCTCTCTCTCTCTCTCTCTCTCTCTCTCTCTCTCTCTCTCTCTCTGTCACACACACACACACACACACACACACACACACACACACACACACAATGGCCATAAGCCAACAGATGGGGGAAGAGACAAGCTCCCTTATCTCCCACTCTGCCATCATACGTCCCTGGGTAAATGGTGCCTCTGTTTCTATTGTGTTCTTGGGTGATTGAGCATTCTGAGATGGGAGCACCGAGTTGACTGGTAAGCCTGGGAAAACCACTGAAGGGAGTGTCCAGGTAACCTGAGACCTAAGAGAATGTAGGTTTGGTCTTCCCAGAGGGCCAAGTTCTAAGTCAGCCAGGACTACTTGGAATCAGACTAATGGAGCTGGAAGGGAGCCTTGGGCATCATGCAGTCTGATCTCTCCATTTTTACAGAAGAGCAAACCAAGGCTGACCTGACCAAGGTCATGAGGCTGGTTAGTGGTAGAGCTGGTGCTTCGAGTCAATGCAACAAGTAATTATTAAGCTCCAACTATGTTCTAGGCATTAAGGATATAAAGCTAGAAATGAAAGAGACTTTAATTAAACATGTACATAAATCAATAGGAAAAAGGGTAAAAAGCAAAGGGGACAAAGGAGAAATCAGACAACATACCCCAGAAAAGAATGAGGAGGAAGAAAGAACTAATAACTAGAAGATGAGGTCCTGGAAGGCTTCCCAGAGGAGGTGACATCTAAGCTGAGCCTTGAAGAAGAGCATTCTGAAAGTTGGAAATGAGGAGGGAGTGCAACTAGCCATGGGGAATGGCTTGTGTATGCACAGAGGTGAAGGGTCACAGACTCATGGCTTTAGAGCTGACAGGGACCTTAGAGGCCAGACTTGGCCTTGTAAGTCTACAGACTTGGACAATGAGGCCTGAGGAAGTTAAGTGAGCTGCCCAAAGTCACACAGAGAGTAAGAAGGTGAGTCAGATGTCATCGAGAACTCAAAAACCCCCGGTGACATAAAGAATCCAAAGGGAGGTGATGGGAAATAAGCTTCAGACATCTCACCTGGATGTCTAAACTCCACATGGCCCAAAGTGAACTCATCTTCTTCTCTCCAAAACCCACCCTTCCTCCAAACTTCCCCATCTCTGTTGATGGCTACCAGCCTCCCAAACCCCAGAGCTCTAGAATGATCTGTTGCCTTACTTTTTCTTACACATCATATTAAATCAATGTCCACTTTGTCTGAGACACAGAGTACACAAAGGAAGATAATATAAAATAATTCTGGAAGGGAAAGGTGGAGCGAAATGGTGGAAGGCCTTGAATGCCAAACTAAGTAAGGAGTTTACATTTTAACCTAAAGGCAATAGGGTATCAATCAATCAACCAATATTTATTAAGCATTTGCTACATGCCAAGTACTGTGCTTGGTGCTGGGAATATAAAGAAAAAGAAAAAGTAGTCCCTGCCCTCAAGGAGTTTACATTTTAATGGGGGAAACAACAGTATAGAAACAGGTCGATATAAGATACATATGTTCTGAGTAGATACAAAGTTGCCACAGAAGATAAGGCTGACCAGCTGTGGGGATCCGGGAAGTCATTCTGCCTAAGTTTTGATGGAGCTGAGTCTTGATGGAGGCCAGAGATGGCAAGAGACAGAAGTCGGGAGGGAAAGTATCCCAGACATGGGGGACAGACAGGAGATGAAGCCAGGAACAGCAGATGGACCGGGATGACTGAACCACAGAACCAACCAGGGAGGAGAATAATGTGTAAGAAGACTGGAAGGGTTTTGAGCAGTGGAAAAGAGAGTCACATGAAATAAGATTTAGAAGGTAGTGGGGGACCAGATCGTAAAGGGCCTAAACGCCAGGCTGAGGATTTTCAGTTTTATGCAGAAGCAACAGGGAGCCATTGGAGAATTTGGAATAGTTGGGTGTGACATGATCAGATCTGTATTTTAAGAACAGCAATTTAGCATCTGTGCAGAAGATGAATTAGAGAGGAGAAAGGTTCAAGACAAAAAAAAACATTTGAGAAGCTATCACAATAGAACAGGCCAGGTGGGACGATGACCCTGGACTAGGGTTTTGTTTTTCTAGGTTCTGCCTGGGCTGTCAGGGGGCGGAGTGGACAGAGTCAGGTTTCCTCATCTTTCCAGCTCTTAGACACTGGCCTCCTTTCTATTCTTCAAGCAAAACACTCCATCTCCCGACTCTAGGATTTTCACTGACTGTCTCTCATGTCCCAAATGTTCTCTCTCCTCAACTCTACCTCCTCCCTTCCCTGGCTTTCTTCAAGTCCCAGTTAAAAATCCCACCTTCTACAAGGAAGCCTTTCCCAACCCCCTTTATTCTATTGCCTTCCCTCTGTTAAGTATTTTCAGATTATTCTGTATTTAACTTATTTGTAACTACTTGTTTGCATGTTGTCTCTCCCATTAGACTGAGAGCTCCTTGTGGGCAGGGACTACTTTTTCTTCTGCCTTTCTTTGTGTACCTAGTTCTTAGCACAGTGCCTGACACATAGTAGGAACTTAAAAAATGTTCATCGATTGATTGATTATACTCCAAAGGTCATTGTGAGCCCAACCTCACAGAGGAAGTATGTAGGAGTGTAAAGGAATGATCTTCTTTACCCTCTAGTCATGCAAGAAGAAAGGGGCAGATTTTTATTGAAGATCCTATGGTGAATTGTGTCAATGCTGGGATTACAGTCAAAGCAATTCTACATGCAAGGTGCCATATTGGGGTCTAAGGAATACAAAGACAAACCCAAAAGAGTCCTTATCATCAAGGTACTTACATTCTACTGAGGGGAAATGATACGTGCACAGTCAGTTTCCTATTCCACCCCTCACTATGTTACCTCTTCCTCTTCTCCTTGGGCCTCAGTTTCCCCCTCTGTAAAAATAAAGACTGGGTGATTTCCATTCTGGCTAAAGTCCATCCCATATACTATAGTCTACAAGCTAAGAGTCAGACGCCATTTCCTGCCCTTCTTTACTGCAACAATAGCGCCAACACTACCCTTACCCCCACACCTCCCCACCTCCCACCCCCACCAAAAAAAGACTCTTCCTTTCTCATAGGAAGATGATGCTTCTGACTGAGTGGGATGAGCTGTCTTCTGGCAGGGGAAATGGCCTACAAGGGAGGTGACTGGCCTAGGATAGGGCTCAGTATGCAGTCAGGGTTCAGTCTATGATCTCAGCCTCCTGAGTACAAGCTAACCACTGACCCACCTGGCCAACATAGTCAATTAGCCCATCTTTATCCATCCCCTACCTTGTGCTCTGCCCTTTTCAGTGTGTGGTGGGGAAGAAAAGAGAGCAAAAGCTGGAAGAGACCTTAGAAAATATGCCAGCCCAACTCCCTCATTTTACAAAGGTGGCATCAAAGGACTCTATTTCCAACTTTATCTCTTGCCAACCTTAGGGAGTCTGAAAAAAACATTCTTCCCCTTCTCTGCCCCAGTTTTCACTTCTATGAAATGGGGTTGGCACTAAGCACTCCACGTTCTGTGGGACAGCTCTTGTCTTGTTACCTTGTTAACAGTTTTAAGGATCTTAAGATTTAGAATTTTCAGGACTTTGGAGATCATTTAATCCAGGGATTCTGAACATTTTGTGTGTCCTGGGCTCCTTTGTAAGCAGCCTAGTGATGCCTCTGGACCACTTATCGGATGAATGACTTTAAAGGCATAAAATAAAATACATAGGATTGCAAATGAAACCAATTATATTAAGAACAGTTATCAAAATCTTTTTTTTTAAAACAAGTTTATGGACCCCAGGCTAAGAATCCTTGGTCGAGCCCAATCTACTCATTTTACAAAGGAGGAAATTGAGGACTAGAAAGGAGAAATAATTTGCCTAAGCTCACAGGGCAAGTGAGTAGGAATGTAAAGAAATTCATCCAGCCTGCTGGGATGGAGACAGGCAAGGATGCTCAAATGGCTTCCTGTCCTCTGTTGCTGACCAGCTGTGCCCGACTAGGTAAGTTGTTTAACATCTCCAGTCCTTCCTTTCTGTCGCCCTTGCCATTTTTAGATTGGCAGAGTTCAGGCCTCTTGGCAAAGAGAACAAGGAGCCCCAGGGGACTGGACTCCTATCAGGTGGGAAAATAGTAATGTTGGAGCCAGAGAATGGAGCTAGGGATGGCAGGCATTTCATTGGCTGAGAGGAGGCTTAAATGGATTGGCTTCAAATGGCCTGAAATGGAGTTTGACACCAATTGAGCTCAAACGGCGTCATTATTTTCCAAAGCCATTTGGCCTGGCAGCCAGGGAATGCAGCAAGCTTTGTTAATCAAAAGGAAATAGATCAATTTCCAAGCAGGCAAAGCACTCCCTGGCTTCCTGGGTCTGGAAGGATCGACCGAGATCCTTGTGTCCCAGATGGCAGCATCAGCTCAGTCCAAAAGATCCCCAAAGAGAGTATAGTGTAATAGAAGGAGATTCAGGCTAGGAGGCAAGAGATCTGCCCATCTGCTAGCTGTGTGACCTTAGGGAAGTCACTTACCTTCTCAGGCCCCTACCTATTTCTCTGTAACCCTTGGCCTAGAACTGTGTTCAGGCTCAGGGATGGCTCACAAATCACTCTCTTCTTGGCTTGTGCTCCCACCCAGGACCTCCTTTGGGAACAACAGAACACAGTCCAATGTCAGAGTCTTTCTCCCATGCTCCTCCTTGGTTCCAACTTTTGTTTGGTCTCAGAACTCCTCAGTTCCATGCAAGAGCTCCCCCTCCACTTCTCCCCAGAAGGCTTAGCCTTGGAATCCTTCCACCTGTCAAGGACCATCTCACCATGGCCGACCAAAGACCCTGTGGTTTCTTAGAGGGGCCTTGCTAGTACCCATCTTCCCCTCTGGGGAACCAGGTTCAAGCCTCTGAATTCCTTCTCCTCTCTGGCTCTCTCAGCTATGGTTCCCTTCGTGCCCCTATCTACTCCCCTCTTAACAGCCTACTCCTCATGTGTCAGGCAGGCTCTACCCATGCTTCACATACTGACAACAGCTGTCTTGTCACTGGTCCTGTATCCTTCTTGCCACCAACTTTCTAGTTCTAAAGCCATACTCCAACGAATACCACCTTTGCTGCTGAAAAAGGGAACTCCAAGCCTCAGTACCCATCCCTGGCCACCACTGCCCAGTATGTGTTGTGTCCCCTGCGGGGGGGGGGGGGCAGGGGGGCTGCCTTCACTTTTGTTGTTATATTTAATGTTTAGCACAGCGCTCAGCATACAGCAAGGGCTTAACAAAGGATTTGTTCATTCACCTTGTCATTCATGGTGTCATGGGTCAGTAAGGACCCAGGTCAAGGGGATTCAGTGCATCCCACCATAGGAGACACCTTCACTACCAGAACAAAGGACTCATCCTGGCCACACCCAGAATTATGAAGCTCTGACCTGCTCTTAACCTCTCTCGGAGTAGAAAGTGGTCTAAAGGGCCACGCCCACACCTGATGTTCATCCCCATTGGCTGGGAGCTGTCCTGGCCTCTGCTTGGGGCTGTGCCTCATCTGCAAGTGTAGCTTTACTTTAGCTGATCCCATCCCTAATTTTTCCTCGTCCTAGAATTGACCCACCAAGAACCTGGGTTTTATAGCCTTCCCCACCACTGGGTAGAGTACTGCCTCAAAGAGGAAGCATGCCACCCCCCTAGATGGTGGCGCCCTAGGGTAAAGCCCCAGTCACCTCACTCTAGTTACAGCTCCATTAAGAGTCCTTAGCTTAGTCACAAACAAGAGCTGGGTACATCAGAGGGGAGGACCAAAAAGGCAACTGAGCAATCACGTGATTTAGGGAATAAACAGATTTTAGAGATTATCTAGTCAATCCCTTCATTTTACAAAGAAGCAGAGTCCTAGAGAGGTTGTGCCTTGCTCAGGATCACACAGGAAGCACATACAGAGCCAGGGTACAAGATCAGGTCCTCTGACTCCCGATCTGGGGCTTTTCCCACTCTGCTGAGTGCTCAGCCTTCTTCCTTCCTTTCTCTCCTGCCTGCTCCCAGGACGGAGGAAGTGTTATGCAATGAGCTACAAACTGTGCTGACCTTGCCACGAGAAGACCCGCATCATTGATCCAGATCTGTCCTTTCTTAGCCATGTGACCTTGAACAAGTCCCCTCCCCTTTCAGACCTTCAGTTTCTGCCACTGAGAAAGAAGGAGTTCCAGAGAATAGATAATGAAACCTGCATTCCTCCTCTGAGCAGAGGCTGCAGACAGAATGTTACAGATTCCAAGGGATACATTATTACTGTAGCTCTTGTTTCCGCTAAACTGTTACAAAGGCAAGGTCAATGTCAGGGGGTGGGAATAGGAAGTTTTATGTTGGAAAACCAGCAATATAAAGGCAAAAGATGTTCATCTAACTTATTTTAAAATGAAAAGAAAAATAAGATGAGAGGGTTAGACTGGATTACCTCTAAATTCCCATCTGGCTCAAACGGGCTCTCAGAGCCAGCATTCTCACCTACACAGTGACGAGGCTGGATGGAAAAGTCTCCACCGTGCATTCCAGGGCTAGAAGTCAAGGAGGCCAAACACAGTGCCAGCTAATTTCCTTGGTCACGAGGAGGAGGCCACCAAATGGCTTCAGATCCTTGGGCCAGGGCTGCAGAGAATCCCAGTCAGGTCCAGGATCAATATTTCTATTCATTTGGAAGTATAACAAGGTTAGAGAGGTGGGCAAAGGAAATAATTAACTCATTTGCAGCCTTTTTCAACAGAAACAGTCATTTTAATCCCTGGGGTAATTAGCTGGGTCTTGGCCATCAATCATCACAGCAGCAATTATTTGAAATATTTGATTAATCAGTGAGGGAAGGAGAGAGGAGAGGGACCTTCACAGCCTCGTCCTGAGGGGTGAGGGCACTGGCAAGGAGATCAGAGAATCTCAGAGCTGGAACAGCCCACTGAGGCCATCTCTAGTCCAATCCTCACCCAGGTGGCAGCCCCCTTGACAACAATTTCTTTGACAAGTCATCATCGGATCTCAACTTGAACACCTCTAGTGATGGGGAACTCATTACTGCAAAGGCAGCCCATTCTATCTGGGGATAACTAAGGTTATTAGTAGCTGAAAGTTGCCTCTTTGCAACTGCCCCCATTTGCCCCTAGTTCTGATCTCTGGAGGGAAAACAGAACAAATTAAAATACTTCAAGCTACGTCTCATTCCCACCTCCATGCCATTCCCAACAAGGCTTCTCTTCTCTAAGCTAAATATTCCCAGTTCCTTCCAAGGATCATCAGATAGCATGAGCCACCTTCACCATACTGGTTGTCCCGCCTCTGGATATTCTCCCACTTATCGATATCCTTCCTAAATGGCGGCACTCAGAGCAGACCACAGTGCTCCTTCTAGTTGTAGTCTGACCTGAACAGAGAACAATGGAACTGTCACCACCCTCGTTTTTGTTACTAACATCCTATTAGCTATTCCTGCAGTCTGAAAGCATGTGACCTAAAACACTAGTGGTCTGTGCTAATAACCAAACCCCAGAGGAGAGCCCTGGAAGCCCTCAGCTAAAGTACAGCAGGCTAGGAGATAGGGAAGGGGTAGACTGCTCTCCTGAGTGACAGAGTCAAGATTCCCAAAGCACCCAAGTATCAAATGAGATAATCATTTAAAGCGCTTAGCACAGTGCCTGGCACATAGTAAGCATTCTATAAATGTTAGCTATTGTTACCCATGTACCTCCGGCCACTAGAGGGCAACAGAGCACCAGGGACTACTGAGACAACCTCATAGTCTGCCCAGCAGGGGGCAGCATTCACATGCCTCTGCATCCCATCCTTGTCATTGTGGTTATAATTAATTATTATTATATGATGTGTCATGCATTATTTAATAACCCAGTTTGGCAGCCCCTTTCCATGGGTAGTATGACTATTAATACTCCTGTGGTGCTAATAAAAATTATAATGGCCTATTATTGAACCCCTGAAGTATGGGCGTGTCCTACCACCTATTAGGAGAAAGAGCTGGAAAGGACCCTTGGTCCTAGGGTCAAGGGATCTTAGGCCTGATTAAGTCCCTCGGTCATAGTGACAGCCCCTGAACCAGTCATGTGCCCTAAGATTTAGGACAGTCATCTGCCCTGCCATATTGGCTGCACCTCAGGGCACACTAGCGGCGTGACCCTGGGCTCTGCCCCATCTGAGCATGCCTCAGTTTCCATCTCTGCAAGATAAGGAGTTTGAAGTAGATGGCCACCAAAGTTCCCTCGGGGTGGATCCTGTTAATAATCCTGTTACCTTGGAGGGAAGGAGAGTTGGGAGGTGAGCAGGGAGCAGAGCTGAAGAGCCATAGAAAAAAATTTCAGAAGTGTGTTTATGTGTGTGAGGGACAGACAGACAGACAGAGAAACAAAGTCAGACAGATGAAGAGACAGAGAAAGATGAAGGAAGAGACAAAGACAGAGAAACGGAGCCTGAGGGGCGTGTGTGTGTGTGTGTGTGTGTGTGTGTGTGTGTGACAGTCAGACAAATTCAGATTTATGGAGACACAGAGAAAGATGAGAGGAGAGACAGACAAAGACAGAGAAACAGAGCCTCTGTGTGTGAGTGTGTGTGAGTGTGTGTGTGTGCACGCGCGCGTGTGCGTGTGTGCACTCACATGTCCCTGGTGGGACTAGCAGCCCTAGAGCATCCCTAAAGGAACACCAGGGACTGAAGGGGGAAAGGAAGAGGGAGGGGGAACGGTGCCAACCACATTTGTATACACCCCACACCAGCTCCTGGGCTACAATTTGAGGTTTCAGAGTTCAAATAGATGCTGAAGCTGGGATGGGGAGCAGGGACAGAGAAGGAATACTTAATCCAGCCCTTAGCAAACCCAGGAGCCTGCCTCCCCACCCCCTCCGGCCTGGCACAGGGCCTGGGCTGGCTTCCTCTCCAGAGGAAGGCCCCTCCTGGGCAGCAGGGACAACGACAATAACAATAATCAGGATATTAAGAACAGCCCCGCCCATGTCTTTAGCACTTGGAAGGTTAAGGTTTTCCTCTGAACAGACCCTGTAAGGCAAGGAGGGCAAAGCTCTATTCTGCCCGTTTTACAGAGAGGCAGAAATGATCCTCAAAGAAGTGATTTACCAAGGGCCACAGAGTTAGTGTCAGTCCGAAAAAGGTGCCACCCTTCCTGTCTTACCCCTAATTCCTGTTCCCAAGCTGGCGTGCTACCTGTGTGTCAGGCCAGGCTAATTTGAGAGGGTAGAGAATATTGTGCCGTCTTGGCTTGGGTTACACACACACACACACACACACACACACACACACACACACACACACACACATACATACACACACAAATGTGGGAGGAAAGTTCAACTGGACAACCCAGCTTTTTTTTGTTTTGTAAACAAAGTGCTCATAGAAGAATCTTTTATGAAAGACTATTTAATACATTAGAGAGAAACTTCAGTGGGAAAGATTTCATTCCACCCATTTTCAGTCATGTCCCTCTCTTCGTGACCCCATTTGGGGTTTTCTTGGCAGAGATGCTGGAGTAGTCTGCCATTTCCTTCTCCAGTTCATTTAGGGTTACAGATGAGGAAACTGAGGCAAACAGGATTTAGTGACTTGCCCAGAGTCACACAGCTACTAAGTGTCTGAGGCCACATTCTTCCTGCCTCCAGACCCTGCACTCTAAACACTGCACCACCCAGCTGCCCAAGCAGAAGATTACCTCCCCCTTTTACCTCCAGGATAAAGTACAGCCCCCCTAGCCTGGCATTCAAGACCCTTCTCCAACTGCTCCCCAACCCCCACATATCTAGCTAAGCTTAGCTCCCACTGCCTCCCCACATTCCCCTTTGCGTCAGCCAGCCTCAGTATCCCTTGCTCAGCATCCACCAGCCCCATCTGTATCTTGACACCTTCTCTCAGGCAATTTCCTCTCATTTTTACTCCCGACCAAATACTACCCTTCCTCCCAGGCTCCTGAAGCTTCAAAGAATTCAAATCCACAAACATTTATTAACATTTATTACTGTGTGCAGGGGGCACTGGGGTGGAGGCTGAGAGATTAAAACAAAAAGAGTCTCAATAAGACAGGATCTCTGCCCTCGTGCTTAGTATACAAGAGGGATGAGACATCGGCACACGTCTGGCATAACCTGCCATGGTAGTCTGCCTCTCAAAATCTTGATCTTTCTATAAAGCGTGGCTCGGGCGCCCCCTTCTCCCGGAGGAGTTAATGCCTTCCTTGAACTCCTTACCTGCGTACCTGTCCTGTTCCTCCTCCACCCCAGCATAAGGTCCTTAAGGGCAAGGCTCGTTCTGTGGATGCCCTAGAGAGAGTGACCCCTTAATGTCTGCAGAATTGAACTGAGTAACTATAAGAAAGCCAGTTTGACATAGTGGAGAGAGAACTGTCCTCTGAGCCAGGAAGGCCCGGGTTCAAATTCAGCCTCTGAAGTGTACCTGGCTGTGTGTAAGGTAGAAATGGCTAGCCACTATTCCAGAGAACCAATGACGGAGCATTCTGCCTGCTTCTTGACAGAGAAGGGAAAGGGAATAAGCATTTATATAGGACCTACTATATGCCAGGTACTGCACTAAGCACTTTTTAATAAGTATTATCTCATTTGACAGACACATGATGGACTCAGGGTGCAGAGTGAGGCATACAGTTTTTGGACACAGCCAACACAAGATTTTGTTTTGTTTGACCATGAACATTTATGATGAGGGTTTTCTTTTTTTTCATTTTTCCAATTTTAGGGGAGGGGTAGGAAGGAGAGGGGAAAAAAAACTATTTTTGTTCATTGAAAAAAATTTTCCTTATAAACAAAAAGACCTTAAGTTGCAGAGAAGGTATCAAGCTTCATTAGTGAAGGGAGTTTCCTTACCCAGAGTCCCAACTGTGAATGAACTGCCAGATCTGGTCTTAGGACCCTCCCCTGGATCAGATTGCCCCCTATCTTGGAAAGGTCAGTGCCAGTGGAGGGGGGGGCTGCAGGTTAGGGCAAAGGCGGAGAGGATGTTATGGGCATAGAAAACGGCAAGAGGAAAGGGGGCAAGAAAGAACGGTCTGGAAACAGGAAATTGACCTCTGGAGAGGGAAGCATGACTCATTCGTGGTCACTTGGTAAATAGGCAAAGCCAACCATCCCCCACCCCATTCCCATTTGTGTGTCCTTGGCTCTGTTTTTAAAGTTCTGATATTGGGTTCCCTTGCAGCAGAGGCCCCCCTAGATCAATCTTTTGGATCTCTTCTCTGCCACCTCTTTCCCTCAGTCTGACCTGCCCACTCTGCTGCTATGCTCCATAGTAACTGTTCTGTTTCTTTTTGACTTCTCCAGAAATCCTTTGAAAGAAATCAGCCAATCAGAAGGGACCTTAAATTCCCTCATTTGACAAAGGAGGAGACCAAGGTTCAAGGTCACACAGTGAGCCAGACCCCACCCCTCCTATACTTCCATTATTTCTCAATGCTCTAGCACACCCCCAACTCTCTCCCTCTGCCCCCCATACACACATACAGAAATCACCCCTGTCCTCATAATAGCTTCCTCTGGCTGCCCTTCACCCATCCCTCTATCCTTTCCCAGAAGCTAATCTTTGTCTCTCACCCCCCCCCCAAATATCAGCCCCTGGGAACACAGAAGGGAATAAAGGCTCAGATGAATCGTCAGGATGTGGGTCTCACTGACCTTGGGACAAAGTTACCACTGCCCAGCCCTTCGGTGCATTCTGGACCTAAGACCTCAAGCAGCTTACAGCACAGCACAGCCTACAAAGTCTCCTTGGGAACGCACAACACCCAGAAAGCAAACACAGGCACACCCCCAGATCCCCAGACTCCCTAGAGCTGTGCTGCTCTACCACCCAGAGGGCTCCCCGACTCTCTTGTCCTCCCTCTTTCTAAAACATGTAGCTCAAACACTGCAATATAATGAGCCAGCCAAAAGCCCGGGCCCTCCTGCTTCTTAACCCTCCATGTCCGGTGCTCTCTGTAGGGCTCTGCAGTAGCTGCAGCTGCCTTCCTGCCCCCACAGATCAGCTGCCCTGCCTCCCCCCATTGTGGGACCATAGTGAGGACTGGCCAAGCTGGAACATTCTTTTGTGGCCCTGCCCTGCTAGAGACTGCAGGAAGCCCAGGCTCACTAATCCTGTTGCTGTGTGGATGCGTCTTATTTAAGCAGTAATGGGAATGCTGCTTCTCCTTCAGTTGGCAGTAATCAGGTTCCCAAGGAGAGAATGAAATAATTACCCAGCCAAACAGCAGGTGCCTCTATTACCGCTATTATGCTACAAGTCTTTTAAAATGGCATTTATAGGGAGTGTCGAGATAACGAAGGCCCTAACAGGGGCCCCCGCAGAGGAGGTAGAGGCAAGGGAAGGGGGGAGGCCCCTGGGTTCGGGCGAGCAGTGTCCCCTGCACACCCTACTTTGGGACAAACCACTTCCTCCAAGCAAAAAAGAGAAAGGAAAAGAAAGAACAAAAAGACATTGGAAAATGAACGAAATTTTGTCAGAAAATCTCTTCCCATTTCTACATCGACATGCCAGCTCCCTGTATCCATGGTTTTTCCCTTTTATGGTAACATCCAGAAGTAATATCTCCTGAGACTGTTCCATTCCATTGACATTATCTCTTAAACAGCCCTCCCGATGTTTAAACATACATCACTTAGATGGACACTTCGGAATTCTAACCATGAAAGCTTGGTTGAAGTTTGGGGAGAAATTGCAAAATATATGGGCCATGTATTCATTTGTTCCAATAATGGGAGACTTTGGAATAATAATAGCAAGTCCCATTTCTATCAAGATTTAAGGTTTACAAAACACTTTCCCTGAGACAAGCCGCAGGGTGGATCATAGTACGTGTATTTCTCTTGTCATAAGGAAACTGAGACTTGGAGAGGGACTTTCCTATGGTGACAGAGCCAATGTCAGAGCTGGGGCCCAAACTCCAGGCTTCTGAATCCATGATCACTTGAAGAAAGAATACTCTTTCTCCCAGACCTGTCACCACCACCACCATCACCAAGATCTGATGTGGCTTCTTACATCACAGGCTGAAACACTTGGGGGAGGGAGGATCACAGGAGTCTAGAGTTGGAATTTAGAAATTGTCTAATCCAACTACCTCATTTTAGAGAGAATGGGGGCCAGGGAAGGTAAGGGACTGGTTCAAGGTCACTTGGCAGTAAGTGAAAAAGCCCAATAAGTTCTCTTGATCCAAATCCATCACTCTATTTACACTATGCTGCCTTATGTAGAAGAGAGATTCCTTGCAACCCTACATATCCATTGATGGCCCAGACACCAGGACCCTCACTACCCTGGCCACCCAGACCCATCCCAGGGACAGAGCCTCAGCCCAGACCCTGGGAGGGAATAAAATCAAATTAATACCATAGCTAGTTTACTGGGGGGAGGGGCGCAACTATGGTTAGCAAGCTCTCTCTTCTCCATATCCCTGTGGTTTAGAGACAAATACTACCCAGGTGAAAATTCCCTTCTCTTGTCCCATCCATTTCCCATGTCCGTATCCTGCTCTCTCCTTCCCTTTAATTGTGCCTTCTGGAATGCCCATTCTATCATTACCAAACTGCCTCTCCTATTAGACCTCTTCCTCACACACTTCCATCTTCATACACTCTCAGAAACCGGATAAGGATCCAGTAGATTCTCTGTGACCCTGGCTAGCCTCGTCAGTACTAAATATCCCTTCGTTCCCGGCTCTAGACATACCGAGTCATACTCCTTGCCTCTTACTGCCATTTCCATACCTTCTTTCT
Source organism: Vombatus ursinus (assembly GCF_900497805.2). Taxonomy (NCBI): domain Eukaryota; kingdom Metazoa; phylum Chordata; class Mammalia; order Diprotodontia; family Vombatidae; genus Vombatus; species Vombatus ursinus. The sequence goes on along the minus strand of NW_020954625.1, from coordinate 3,012,691 downwards.
GCTGGCATCATTTACAAACTTCACTGCAAGATGCACCCCATCCGTTTCTATCACCAACCCTGATCCTGGCTGCTCTTATATAGCAGTTCCCAGGTCATTCTCGCTGCTTTCTTGGGGAGTTCAGCGTCTGCCCCACAGTCTTCCCTGCCAGCCTCACCGCTACCCTCATATTTGGAAATGTCCAAATGCAGGTTGATGCCCCTTCCAACACCTTGGCTTCCCAACTCATCAAATCCCTTAATTCTCATGACCTCATCTTCCCTCCAGCTCAGCCACACATGGGAACATTTGGCCTCTTCTTCTCACCAGCACTCATACATGTTCTCATTCATGATTCAGAATTCTGAAATGCCTCCATCACTCGCCCTTCCATTTCTTCCCCTTAAACCTCCTAATTCTATTCTTTGCCCTCACTGTGACCTCATCAGTTAACCCTTTCCTGCTCTCCCAGTTCATTGCCACTAATGTTGCCTCACTTTCTTTCCTTCATGATCCTGAACCTACAATTGAATCACTTCAACTTTAAACTGTTCCTTTGCCTTTAGGCCTCTTGGCCCCCTGTTCTATTGATGCTTTCCCCTTATCTAACCCCAAATCGACATTATCCCCACCAACTGTTTCCTCTGTTCCTTCTCCCATGCTGCTGAGGGCTGCTGAAGGAAATCTTCCACCTGTACTGATTGGGTCTACTACAAGTCTTTGTCATCTGATCTCAGGCGGGCCCTCGCTGCTGCACAGCAATCCCTTCATTCTTTTCTGACCATCTCTATATCACACAGTGGGTGTTCTAAGTTTTGCGTCCTTGAAACATGCCACTGATACCACTCTCCTCACCTCTCGTGAGAAGATTTATCTTATACTTCCCAGGAAAATAGAAGCTGTCCATTGTGAACTCCCTCTTCTCCACCGCTCTATGCTCTTAGCAGCATCCCCCATTCTTTCCACCTTTGCTCAGTCTCCAAGGAAGAAGGGGCTTTTCTCCTTGCTAAGGCCAGTCCTTCTACTTGTGCTTTGAATCCTGTTCCATCCCTGCCCCCCTCCTCTTCAATCTTTCCCCTCCCCTCATCCTCAATCTCTCTTTATCCACTGGTTCCTTCCCTCCAATCTACAAATGTGCCCAAGTCTCCCCGTTCCTACAAAAAGGTTCACCTGACCCTGCCAATCCTTCAAACTCTCCATCTATTTATAAGGGATGACCTCACTCCTATGCAAAGCTATCCCTGTTGATTGTTTCTACTTCTTCACCTCTTAACCCCTCACAATCTGGCTTTTAACCTGGGAAGACAGACAGACAGATAGATAGATTAGATAGATATAGATAGATAGATATGTATATGCATGTGTATATGTATATGTATGCATACGTGTATATGTTTTGATTGACTATACATGTTTGTTATGAGAGTTTTCTTTTATTTTTTTCTATTGGAGATGGGAAAGAAAATACATTTTTGTTCATTGAAAAAATAACATTTAATTTTTTAAAATCTGGCTTCAGACACTTGACTGAAACTGCACTCTCCAAGATAACCAAGGAATTTCTTAATTGCTAAATCCAATGGCCTTCTCTCAGTACTCATCCTTGCTGACCTTCCTGCAGCTTTTGCCATTGCTGACCACTCTCTCCTTGTTGATTTTCTGAATTTGCTCTTTTCTGGTTCTCCTCCTCTCTGATTGCTTCTTATACGTGATCATTCAGAGGTCGATGTGATTGTGCAGATCCCACCCCCATGTATGGGTCTGCCCCCAGCTCTGTCCTGGGCCCTCTTCTCTCCTCTCTTGCACTCTTGGAGGCCTCATTGATTCCCCTGGGTTCCACAGTCATCTTTATGCAGATGTCTCCCACATCCAACTCTCCATCTTTAGTCTCTCTCCTGAGCTATGGTCTCATATCACCAACTGCCTGCTTGACATCACCTGGACATCATCTTCCAAAGAGGGGAAGAGGGAATAAGCATTTCCATAATGCCTACTTTATGCCAGGCACTATGCTAAGCACTTTCCAAATATTATCTCATTTGAACCTCACAACAATCCTGGGAGGTAGGTGCTATTATTATCCCCATTTTACAGATGAGAAAACTGAGGCAAATGACTTGCCCAGGGTCACACAGCTAGTAAGTGTCTGAGGCCAAATTTAAACTCAAGCCTTCTTGACTCCAGGCTCAGGACCCTACCCATTCACTGTGGCTGCCTCTTAAGGGATCTCACATTTAACTTCTCAAACTCACCTTTCTCCTTTAACCCATTCCTCTTCCCACTTTCTTGATTTCTGCCAAGGTCACCACTGTCCTTCCAGGTTTCCTAGGCTTGAAACCAAGGCATCATCCATTACTCTGCCCTCCTGGTCACGCAAACAGTTACCAAGTCTTATCATTTCTTGGCCCACAGTATCTCTCATATCCATCCCCTTCTCTCCACTCACACAGCCTCTACTCTAGATCAGACCTTTATCAGCTCTCACACCAACTATTGCTATCGCCTCCTAATCATTTTCCCATCTTCTCTCTCAATTCATCCTCCACATGGTTGACAATAGTGATATTCTAAAGTCACGTCTCATCACGTTATTCCACTGCTCAACAAACTTCAAAGGCTCCCTGGTGCCGCCAGGATAAATTACAAACTTCTCTGCTTATCCTTTAAAGCCTTTTATTTCTAGCTCTGGTCTATTGTTTTGGACAAGGGTTTCTCAATCATTTTTGTGTCATGAACCAGTTGGGCAGTCTGGAGAAAACTAGGGACCTTTTTTCCAAATGATGTTTTTGAATATAAAAAATAAAATAGGATTACAAAAGAAACCAAACACTAGAGAAAATAGAGATGTCATTTTATTCCCACCCAAGTTTATGGACCCCACTGAAATCTATCCATGGACCCCCAATTAAGAAGCCCTAGTCTAGACTTATTTCCTATTACTCTCCACTCTGCATCTTTTGTTCCAGTCACACTGGCCTCCTGGCTGTTCTCCATAGACAATTCCTGTGGATTTGATGGCTAGGACACTCTTGCTCCTCACCTCAGACTCTTGGAACTCCTGGATCCCTTCAAGATTTAGCTCAGATGTCACATCCTTCAAGAAGCCTTTTGGGTCCTCCACACCTCAATTTTGAATGCTCCAAACCAACACAGCCAAAGCCCTGAATTTACTTTGTGTGCATTGCTTATCTCTATCTGTTATTTCCCCCTTCCATCCTCAGTAGCATGTACAGTCCTTGAGGATGTGGTCTATTTCATTGTATATTCCCCGAATTTGGCCAATAGTGGACTCTTAATAGATGTAGTTGAGCTGAACAGGGATCTCCAGTTCCTAGCCGGGCTGAGCTCAAGTACCAATTCCTCCCTAAGCCCTTTTCTATTCAGGATGTCCTGAATCCATTTCCAAAATCAATCCTTTGGTTTTTATTTTATATCTATGTACTAATTACTTATCTGTGTTCATGTTGCTTCCTCTGAATAAACTAGACATCCCCAGTCAGGTTTATTGGAGACCAAAAACAGAGCCCCAGAATTTTCAAAGAATTAACTCAAAATTGCAAAAAATATTAAGGACTTTTGACAATAAAATGAATAAAGCCTCTTTCCCTCTGATGATTCTTCCCTCTGTAGGAGTCTATGTAGCCACTCTACCACTCCAGGGGCTATTCAGTTCTGCAGTTTTATGAGTATATAACTCATAGCCCCACCCTGTTGCCTGGGGCTAGCATCTGGGGTCCTTTGGAAGTCAGCCCTTCTCCTATCAGACCTGCACAGTCCAACTTACTCACAGTGCTAGGGAAGGACACATGGTTCCAACTCTTCTCTCTAGGAAGCTGCGCCCAGAAACTCATTGCTGTCCAATGTTCTCTTCTCTTTCTAGGTGTTTAGGTCCAGCACTGTAGCTACTACATCATGCCACTGTATCCAGACTTCTACCACTTCTCAGGCCATACGGTTTCTTCTCCATGGGCCACTTACATCTCCTCTCCATGGCCACGATTACTAGGGCTAAGAAGGTCTGCCATTGCTTCTCCATAGCTAGGTTCAGGATTTCAGGGGCCCAGGCACTTAGATCATTCACCCCTTCCCCTTATTGCTGGCATTTCTCAGGCTAAGGGACTGCCACTGCCTCTCCATGGGGCAACTCTTCCAACTCTGGGACCATATGGGTCCTTCTTCTCTGCAGCAGGAGGGCAAAGTCCTGGTTTGTTCCTCCATATCATGGCTTCTCTAGCCCAAGTCATGTGCTTGATTCTCTTCTTTCTAAGAGGCTTGGTTCAGGAGCCCATCCCTGGGCTAAACTCCCCTTGATGTCTTTAGGAGGCTGTCTAGGACTCCCTAATAGCACTGCCCAAAACTCTCACCCCTTCATCCCATAAACATAAATAAACAAAAGAGTAAACAGAGTAAATACAAAGTAATCTGGGGAGGAGTGAGCATGAACTGGGTGTGGAGGTGATGAGTGGGGATGGGAAACAAAATCAGGGAAGGCCTCATGTGACCTGCATTGGACCTAGAAGAAGATTAGGGGTCCAAGGAGGTAGAAATGAGAAGGGAACAACCCATGCAAAACACAGAACAGCAGATAGCCTATGAGGTATGGGATCATTTAGCCCGTGAGTTTGGTTAGAATGCAGAGTGTATGGACAGGAGTGCATGGAACAAAACTGCAAAGGATAGGAGCCAAATTTAGGAGAACTTTGAATGCCAGAGAGAGAAACTTGTATTTCATCTCAGAGGCATTAGTGACACACTGAAGATTGCCCTTTAGAAAACCACTTTGGTAGCTGGGCGCCCTGAAAATTCTATGATAAATAATAGGATTGGAGGGGGTAGAGTTTGGGCAAGTCACTCAACCTCTGCCTGACTCAGTTTCCTGATGTGTCAAAAGGGGGATAATAATAATAGCACCCACCTGCCAGGATTATTGTGAGGATTAAATGAGATAATATTTGGCAAGTGCTTAGCACAGTGCCTCGCACAGAGTAGGTACTCAATCAATGCTTTTTCCCTCCCTCCTCCAACTCCCCCATTTTACAGAGAACACTGAAGCCCAGAGAGGATCCTAGCATCACAGGCTTAAAGCTAGAAGAGGTGATCATATCCAACCCTCTTATTTTCTAAGGACGAAGCAGGACTAGGGAGGTAGTAATTGGCAGGACAGAACCAGGATTCAAACTCAGGTCTTCCAGACAAGTCCTATGATCGATCCATGGTACCTTTCAAGGCCAAGCATCCTGCCCCAGGTCACGTGGGAAGGGACTGGCAAAGGCGGGATTTGAACCCAGGGGCTCAAAGTCCAGAGGCGGTCTTGCTTCCAAGGAGCCAGGATGCTTGGGGCTTCCAGAGGTCAGGGGGCAGGAGGAGACAACAGTGCCCGGGCTGACCCAATCAGGTAAGCTACACCAGGGGAAAAAAATAAGAGAAACACAAGCTCCCAGCACTCCCCCTTGTAATTTTCCCACCCTAGACAGCTGTAATGGGGACGGGATTGAAATTTAAATCACACCTCGGCCTAACCCCGCCTGACAGCCCGCCAGCACAATAATCTGGGCCTGGCTATCTCCTCTCCCGGAGCAGACAAACCAACTAAGAGAAAGTGATAAATTTTCAATTTTATTTTAAAATATACCAGATGGGAGATTTTATTGGAGTCATAAATATGTCAAGAGCAATGTTGGTGTGTGATTGGAAATGCCACCCCCCTCAGCCCCCCCAAGCTGCTCCTCAGCCTGTTTAGAAATTCCATCAGTTTCTTAATAAGAGGGTCCAGTCAGAGTGCCGTCAAATAGTCTCTATATTAAACCAATTGAATTTCCATTTGCCAGACAGCTTCTGCTTTAAGCTCCCAGGTTCCAGGGGTGTAGGGTGGCTAAACCAGCTCTAAATGAACCTGAGCTAATAACTGCACAGCCCGCTGGCAGGCAGGCAGGCGGGCGGGCTGAGTGGACCTGCCAATCAAGGCCCTTGGTTCAAGCTGCCCGCCTCAAGGCAGGAGGGGGTAGGGAGGGGAGGGCAAAGTGCTCCATCTCTGCCAGAGAAGGGTTCACCCTCCCCTCCTCCTTCCCTTTCTTCCTCTCCTCTCCTCTCTTCTCTCCTCTCCTCTCCTCTCTTCTCTCCTCTCCTCTCCTCTCCTCTCCTCTCCTCTCCTCTCTCCTCTCCTCTCCTCTCCTCTCCTCTCCTCTCCTCTC
>NW_020954625.1:2972434-3006421 GCF_900497805.2 Vombatus ursinus | reverse complement strand
TCTCTCTCTCTCTCTCTCTCTCTCTCTCCACCTCTGTCTCTCTCTGTCTTATACTTCCTCTCTCTCTCTCTCTGTCTGTCTCTGTTTGTCTGTGTCTCTCTCTCTTCCTCTCTCTCCTTCTTCCCCTTGCCCTCTGCCTTACTCTCTCTTTGTCTCACTGTGTCTATCTCTCTCCTTTTCTCTTTCCCCTTGTCTGTAATGCATTACCCCTTGGGTGATTCTCAGCTTTAATCTTTCTAAGACTGTAGGGTTATATGATTCTCAGCCATATATTATCTGTGGAAGAATATTGGCTTGTTTTTTTTTTTAATAGGCCTTTGTATCAGGCAGGAATTTGGGGTTATTAGGAGGACTTTTCCATTTCTCAAAGGATCATACTCCTATTTGAATAGACACAACTCATTGTACTGTGTCAGTGTCTTTCCAAGATAGATGCATGTACCCATGAACCAGCTGCCAACTACCATGCTATAATCTCAACCTAAAGGTGACAGCCCAGGCTGGCAGCATCCATTTCTCAGGATTGCTGATCACTGGCTAATTCCAATCCATTCACCAAATACCAGCCATATGACCCTGGGTAAGTCATTTCATTTCTCTAAATGTTAGCCTCTTCATTCATAAAATGGGTCCAATGATACTTACATTCCCCATCTCAGAGCCATCCCGAGAGGTGTAGCATATTAGATAGAGCACTGAATTTAAAGTTGAGAAGAACCTCAAGTACTTACTATCTGTGTAACCCTGGGCAAGTCACTTAATTTCTGAGTCTCAGTTTACTCATCTGTAAAGTGGACATCATAATACCTGCTATTCTTACCTCTCAGGGCTGCTATGAGAGTTAATTGAAGCAAGAGATATAAAAGCACTTTGAAAAAGACAGCTCTGTGGGCAGTAAGAGATTGTTTTATAAGTATTGTATGAGTGGAGGGAATAATTTGTATTACAGGAACTTCCAGAGAACACATTTTCAATTTAGTAGGGACTTTCAATGTCTTAATCCAAAGGAATGACTAATATTGAAATGTCAGGTTCTGTGGCTGGTTGAGAAAAAAATTTTAAATGACAAAGGAAGAGAAAGGAAAAAGCATTTATATAGCACCTACTACATACTAGACATTATGCTAAATACTTTTCAAATATCTCATTTGATCCTCACCACTCTTCAAGGTTGGTGCTATTACTATCTCCATTTTACAGGTGAGAAAACTAAAGCAGAGGTTAAGTGACTTGCCCAAGGTCACACAGCTACTAAGTATCTGAGGTCACATTTGAACTCAAAACTTCCTGGCTCCAGGCCCAGAGCTCTATTCACTGCACCATCTAGCTGACTTAAATCTCAAAATTAGAAGAGAATTCAGGGACCATTTACTCTAACCCCGAACAGACTCAGAATCTTATAGCATCCCTAGCAAAGTGTTTGTCTAACCTTCATTTGAAAATCTCTGCTGACAGGGTACTCATTACTTCTATTAGAGACAGAGTGTAATAGTGATGCAGCAAGCACTCCAGAGGGTGCTGTTAAAAGGGTGGGTGCATCTGGAGTAGGAATTTAGGGGGTGGGGCTGAGCTGGGTGGAGAATGGAGACTGTACCATCATAGCCAGAAGTTTAGAATTACTGAAATAGAGAATGGTAAGGACGTGAGAGTGTGTTGACTATTCAGGAGGGAGTCTAGGCAAAATATTGGTGGTTAGAGAAGGGGTCTGCTGAGAGATGCACATGATTTGATGATCCTTTAAGACTCTCCCTCAAAATCCAGCCTTCCGGAAGATGGTGATGTGTCCTATGAGTCCCCAGGAGGCCAGGTTCACAGCAGTCAGCAGTATAGGATAAATGCATGCTGGGTCTAGAGGATGCTAGGCCTGCTTTGGGGAAGGTCCTGGCCCTAGAGGTAGAGGAGTTCTGATCTAGGAAAGCTGGAGAAAACCTGGGACGGAGGAAGGCCACCCCTTCTCAGAATCCCAGGCCCCACGGGAACACACTGGCTGCCTAATGAATTGGATAGTATCTCAAAGGGCTTTGAAGATGCCAGGCACTGCAGGAGTGCTAAATGTTATTAACAGGCAGACAAAAGACTTCAGGAGGTGGTTTAATAACCTCCATTACTGCCTGCGGCTGGATTTGTTTCTGGGCTTGCTGGAGAATCTCGCATCACCTACCCAGTAAAGGCCAGGAACCAACCACCCAAAGATGGGAGGAGGGGTTGTAGCCATGGGGTCCCCTGGTCATTCCAGAGCCACACAGGGCCCAAAGAAGGATGGAATCAGGCCTGAAGATTTATTAATGGAGATCCAGCAGGGTGCAATGGGAAAGACTCAGACTTTTCTCTCCTATGAAATGGGAAGAATAGTGTTTTCACGATCCACCTACAAGGCTGTGGCGAGGAAGGCATTTTGTAGGCTGATAGGATCATAGCTTTTGAGCTGGAAGAGACCTCAGACTCGCTCTAGACTCGTTTTACAGAAGAGAAACTGAGGCCTGGAGAAGTTGTCTCATAGGTGTCTGGGGTGGTCTGAGCTCAGCAGGCCTTCCAGATTCCAATTCCATTGTTCTACCCGCTCTGCCTCTACTAAGCCTTTCCTAAACCATAAAATAAATCATTATATGAGAGGCAAGCATGGGGTCAGGAATAAAGGGCTGGCCTTGGAATCCAAAAGACCCGGATTCAAGTGCCACTTCTGACACGTACTAGCTTTGAGGTCATGGGCAAAGTCACTTACCATAATAATAAATAATACTAATCAAATGTAGTCACCAGTCTCCCCCGGTGGAAGGGATCTCCACACTGGAAGTGCCCTACAGTGAGGTAAATCGGATCTGGGACAAAACAAAAAACAAAAACATTCAATGCAAAGTGAACTATCATTATCTTAGATTCACAGATTTGTAGATTTAGAGCTGGGAGGGACATCAGAAATCATTTTTTTTTTCAATCCCCTATTTGTACATATGAGAAAACTGAGACCCAAAGAGGTTTAAGTGACTTACCCAAATTCACATGGTAGTAGAGATAGGATTTGATCCAAGGGACAACTAGGGGGCGCCAAAGTGCACAGAGCACCCAACCCGGAGTGAGAAAGACCCAAGTTCAAATATGACCTCAGATACTTACTAGTTGTGTGACCCTGGGCAAGTCACTTCACCCCATTTGCCTCAGTTTCCTCATCTGTAAAATAAGCTGGAGAAGGAAATGACAACCCCTCTAGTACCTTTGCCAAGAAAACCCCAAATGGAGTCATGAAGAGTGAGACGCAACTGAAAAATGACTGAACTGAATTGAACCTAGGTCCTCTCTCCCCCCGTGATACAATGGAGAGCACCTTGGAATCTGATTCAGGCCCAAACCTTAGTTCCTCTTTGTGCTACTGGTCTGGCCTTGACTGAGCCATGCCAAACTCTACAGAGATGACTTTTGTGATCTCCCCAGCTCTCTATCAATGACCCTCCAACTTTCTCAGCCTTGGTCTCCTCATCTGTGAAATGGAAATGATCATGTTTGCACTAGCCCCCTGCCGAAAGCTTACAAACCGTAAAATATTTTATAACCGTTCCCTTCATTAATGCGATCCCTGAGGTGGTGGGTATATAGAGTTGAACGGGAGACAATGAAATGTTTGTGTCTGCAGCGCCTGAAGGGCCTTCTCTCCAAAGGCGGAACACAACTTCGAGGGAGGTCTGGCTGTCCCCAGCCAAGGGCAGATTCTTCCCTAAATCATCCCCCCAAAAAAATCCATTTTAGGTCGTTACCACAGAAAGCTGGTTCCTCCTTGGCCAGAGACCTTGACTTACGGTCCGTTGATTGCCAAGGGCAAATTCAGTGAACCAAACTGCTGCTCTGAACAGCTTTTTAATCTGATGGAGCTGATTGAACGGGAGGAAGCCCAGGCAGCTGGCTGGCTGGTGGAGAGGGGAGAAGCAGCTGGCTTCAGGGCTGCCCCGAGGCTGTTCCCAAGGTCAGTTGCTACAAGCCTGGTAAGGGGCCTCCCTTGACCTTGAAGCTCTGCCTCCCTGTCTGGCTTGGCCCGAGGGCTCTAATCATAGCTCACACTTCTACAATAATAACAACTCATGTTTCTATAGCATTGTGGAGAGCCCAGAACAAAGGAATTCTAAGGAAAGTCAGGTATAATGACATATAAGGAGACCTGAATTTAGAACCAGCAGACATGTTTGACGCCCAGCCCTGTCACTTACTGTGGAACTCAGACAAGTCACTTCTGCCTCGGTTTCCGCAGCTGTAAAATAAGGGATGCGACTAGATGATCTCTGAGACCTTCTTTAGCACTAGGGTTTACAAGACTGAGGTTCAGAGAACAAAAGTAACTTACCCAAGGTCACCAATCTTGTGACAGAGCCAGGACTAGAACCCAGATCTCCTCATTCTAGACCTAGCATGCTTTCCACTGCACCATATTACCCTAAGAAATGCTGGTAAATGTTGAACCACCAGCTCTCCAAATGTAGGCCTGATACACTTTTAAGTTTAATCCACATTATTATAATATTATTAACATTTTCTTCTTTCTTAAGGCTAGACAACCAATAAAACAATAAAACAAGCTGTAATTTGAGCATTTATGAATTTCTAAGGCGCAAATACTCCCACTGAAAATTTAACAATCAGCTTTCACATACAGGTTCAAGCTAGCTAAGGACATATCCTGGACAAAGAATCATTCCTTTTTTTTTTTTCAATTCTCCTTTTTAATTTTTTTTTCAATTCCTCATTGTAAGAGATGGCTTACTGGGAGGGAGCAGAAGAAGGGATACAGGGGGAAAATTAGATGATATATGAACAAAAGATATCAATAACTAATTTTTAAAAGAAAAAATAGAAAAGGGGTTTCCATGTGAAAACAAAAGATATCAATAACTAATTTCTTAAAGAAAAATGAAAAAAAGGTTTCCATGTGAAAACAAAAGAAGGCTCTGAAGGGGTCAAAGGGAATCTTGCGTCCAGTGGTTAGAGGCAGAGAAAAGTGACCCAAAAGGAAGAAAAACCATTAGAGCTCTGACCCAAATAAGTCTCTTCCCCAAGTAGAGGCAGCTAGATCCTCTGAGGAGGGAGCAGCTGCTGTCCTCTAAGGTAGGAAGGGTAGGGCTCCAGATAGGTGCTGGCCGTCAGGGCCAGAGGAAGAAGAGGCTGGGTTGGGGGTTATTGACACCCTGCTGAGGGCTACTCTGTCAAGCCAATAATAACATGAGCGACACCTGCTTCCTTCCCGGGGCATGTGTCCAGGATGTGACATACACCCTCCCGAGACTTGTCAAAATAGACAGCTACTACCCACTTGTGGTGATTTGTGTGGGCACAGACGAAGCTGCCAGGAGTCAAGAAAGTATCGCTAAAAATTAGGAAGTGGAGCAAGAAATGAAAGTCCGTCAGGGCACAGGTGGTGTTTTCATCCCTGCTGCCCAGGGAAGGCAGGGGCTTCAGAAGAGCAAGGGGGCTTGGAAAAGGGACAGCTGCCTAACAAGGTGACGTCTGAGAATGCGATTTGGATTTCTGGACCATAGCTTAACTACAGAAATGACAGGATCTTTGCAGGGATGAAGGATACCTAACAAGGACTGGTCAGAATCGATTTGCCTGCAGCCTTGCAAATCTGGTCAAAAGGAAAGAAGGAGAAAACCACCATGGCAGATCTACCAATGTATATCCCATAGAGGGGAGCTGAACCGTAAGAAGAAGAATAAGGTGCCCAGAGATTCATAGTGAAAAAAAAGTGAGAAGGAAAGCCTGGCCTCAACTGTCTCTATACAAATACACAAAATTTATGAAACAGATGAGGTAAACGAGGGGGTCTTTTACAAGGAAGCCAACTTGATCTCCTAAGTATCACTGATACTTGGTAGGAAGGCACTCATTGCTCTGGGAGGATATGCCTTATTCAAAAGGGGAAAGATAGGTAATATGATACTAGCCACAATTTATATGGTGCTTTAAGTTTTGTAAAATGTTTTACAATTATTATCTTGTTTGATCCTTACATCAGCCGGGGAGGGGGGTGTTTCAGTAGAGTCTGACTCACCATGACCCCATTTGGGATTTTCTTGGCAGATACTGGAGTGGTTTGCCATTTCCTTCTCCAGCTCAGTTTACAGATGAAGAAAATGAGGCAAACAGGGTGAAGTGACTTGCCCAGGGTCACACAGCTAGGAAGTATCTGAAGTCAAATTTGAACTCAGGTCCTCTTAACTCCAGGCCCAGTACTCTATCCACTGAACCAACTGCCCAACTTTCAGAAGTAGGTGCTATTATATCCTCATTTTACAGATGAGGAAACTGAGGCTGATAGAGGTTAGATGAATTTGATAGACTTGCCCAGGGTCACACAGCTAAGTGTCTAAAGCTGGACTTGAGCTCAGGTCTTCTTGATTCCAGGCTAAGCACTCTATACATTTCAGGAGAGGGGGGAGAGTGGCAGGAAGTTTTAGAATAGCTATGTATAGCAAGAAGCTAAACTCATGTGCGGAAATCTAGGAACCAGTAGGGGGTGGAAGGCAGGGAGCATTTGAGCTAAGGTGGGCAGGGACAGAAAGAGGAATTATATTGTCATTGGACAAGACCACCTGGACAGAAGGAGGAAATAGATGAAGAATTCATAAAAACAGATCACAAGCCTATCATGCCAGCATGATATAGTAATGACAAGAGACATCAGTTATCCAGTTATCTTGAAATCTTTGGGAGCTCTCTCTGTCTCTGTCTGTCTTTCTGTCTGTCTATCTGTCTATCTGTCTCTGCTTCTGTCTCTATCTCTCTGTCTCTGTCTCTCTCCCTACCCCACCCCCACCTCAAAACCACAGTTAGGAATTTCTTGACCTGCTCTTTCTTCAAAAGGTAAGGGAACCAATGAGGAGAATTTCTATTTTAAATGTGATTCCCACTAACAGGAAGAGATCAATTACTCTGGTGGAAATGATGGGAACCTTGGGGAAAATTAACCACTGCATCTAAGAGTTTGTAATACAGAAAGAGAAGAAAGTCTGCTTGGACTTTAGATCTGTAGAGTGCAGATTTCAAAGGTTTTAGAGAAGTATCTAAAGGATGCCATTGACTAAAATTCATATAGGGGAAGTCAGACCAGGAGGGATTGGGGAGCTCTCAAAAATGAACTTCTAAAAACACGAGGAAAAACAATTCCAGTGACAAGGAAAAGGGAGATTTCTTTACAACCAATGTAGCTATACAAAGAATTCATTAACCAACTTAGATTTTTTTTTGTGGGGGGAGGCGGCGCCAAGGCAATCAGGGCTAAGTGACTTGCCCAGGTCACATAGCTAGTAAGTGTCAAGTATCTGAGGTCAGATTCGAACTCAGGTCCTCCTGACTCCAGGGCCCATGCTCTATCCACTGCACCTCCTAGCTACCCCAACTTAGATTTCTAAATGACATGTGCAGGGAGGATAAGCCAAGAGCAGTCTAGCTCAGCTGTCCAAACTATTCCAGCAATAATATAAGAAGAATTCTAGGCCAAATGTGATCAAGAATTCAAAGGACAAACGATCGTGGATCATCTTTCCAGGCCAATGTCACAAATTCAAGAGTTGTTTTTGGATGTGGCCAATGTGGGAATTTTTTTTTTTTGCTGGACTATGCATATTTGTTTTAAGAATTTCCTTTTTTTCTCTTTTATTGGGGAAGGGGGCAAATTGGGAGGGAGAGAAAATAAATGCTTGTTAATTAAAAAATGATCAAATTATTTTTTTAAAGCTACATCAGTGACAATCGCCTACTAAGCCTAGATGAGTGGCCCCCTAAGTGCACCTTAAAAGGAGTAACTCTGGTTCTCACTCCTTTCCTAGCATCCAATCATGGCAGAATTCATCTGGCCTCTCCTCTCCCTGGAAGAAGTGGCTAGCTGTTGGCATGTGGCAATCAGTGCATGTGGTAGCCACTGGAAGTTTGTGGCTGAATCCCAGAATTCTAGCAATTTCCTCTGCTTTGTGCACATTTGTGTGTGTGTGTGTGTGCGCGTTTTCAAGTCACTTACCCAGATAAACTACTGAATGTGATTGCTAAACTACTGTCTGTGGTCTTTGAAGGACCGCGATGAATAGGAGAAGCACCACAGGCTTGGAGAAGCACACATGGAACTCTGTGCTGGCAAAAGTTTAACAAGTGGCTCTTCAAAAACTCACAATTTTCTTTTTTAAGTTTAATCTGCATTATTAACATTTTTCTCCATTGCTTTATCAAGTCTAGAAGTCAACAAAATGTTAAATGCGTCCCTGATTTTTAGCATTTGCCAGTTTTGGAGACATAAATGTTCACACTGAAAATTTAACCATCGGCTCTCACAAGCCTGCACAGGCTGGCTCCAGTCCACCCTGAAGCACGTGTCCCATTTTCCAAAAGGGGAAGAAAACAAGGCCTGCAAACTATAAGTCAATGAGTTTGGCTCCAATGCCTGGCAAAATTCTAGAATATATTATTAAAGAGATAGTTGATGAACAACTAAGAAAAGTAGCAGTGAGCATAAGGAGCCATGATGGGATCACCAAGAAACCAACAACAAATCCTGCTATGCTGTGCTTACTCTTTTCTTGACAGGGTAAAGGTAGGTTGGGGAAATGTTATAGATATGGGTTACTTAGATTTTAGTGAAGACCTTGATAAAGCCTCTCATGTATTTCTTGTGGAAAATCTGGAAAGATCTCGGTTAGACCATTGTACGGTTGGACGGATTGGAAGTAACTGAGTGACCAAACCCATTGGTGTAGTCATTAATGGGTTGATATCAACTTGAAAGGAGGTCTCTAGTGGAGTGCCCCAGGGATCTGTGAATGGCCTCGTACTCTTTAACATTTTTATCAGTGACTTAGATAAAGGCAGAGATGGCATGTTTATCAGATTAGCAGATGATACAAAGCTGGTTGTTGTTAAATCATTTTAGTTGTGTCCTATTCAAGACTCCATTTGGGGTTTTCTTGGCAAAAGATACTGGAGTGGTTCGTCGTTTCCTTCTCCAGATCATTTGACAGATGAGGAAACTGAGGCAAATAGAGGCAAGTGACTTGCCCAGGGTCACACAGTTAGTAACTATACCAAGTATAGTAACTATACCAAGAAAGCTGGAAGTTATAACTAATACAGCTGCTGACAGAATCAGGATCCAAAAATTCTTACTGGGCTAGAGAGGTAGACCAAAATGAATGAGGTAAAAATGAATAGGAATACATGTAAAGTCCAATATTTAAGCTTTAAAAACTCAATTTTATAAGTACCCAAAAAAATCAAACAACCAAGTATTTATTAAGCAAGTGCCATGTGCCAAGTACTGTGCTAGACGCTAAGGAGATGGATGAAAAGAATAAAACCACCTCCACCTACCATGAGCTCAAATGCTGATGTGGGAGACAAGTATGTACATACATACTTTCATACACATATATATGTGTGCATGTATATATATTTTATTATATACATAATATACACATATCATATTACATCTAATTATACATATGTTGTGTTACATGTAATTATACATATAATAAATGTATATTGTGTTGCACATACATGAACACATACATACAAAATAATTCAGTACAAGGTACTATGTGAGAGAGGAAGTGGGGGGACAGGAAGGGCCTCATGCAGAAGATAGTGTCTGAGCTGCATCTTAACGAACGTTGTGAGACAGAGTAGTTGGGGAGTGCATTCCAGGCATGAGGAACAGCCAATGCAAAGGCATGAAGGTGGGAGATAAAATGTTGCGAGTGAGGAAAAGAAAGAAGACCAGTTTGGCTATATCACAGGGGCTAGGAAGGGGGATAATGTCTGGTGAGGCTGGAAAGGCAGGTTTGGGCCAGGATCCATAGGACCTTAAAGGTGAGTTTCCATTTATTCTACAAGCAATGGGAAGCCATTGGGATTGGTTAAGTAGGGGAGTCACGTGGTCAGATCAGCGCTGAAGGAAGATTACTCTGACAGCAGATGATGGGATGGACCAGTAAGACACTTAAAGCAGGGAGGCTCATTGTTGCAATAACCTCAGTGAAAGGCAATTTAAGGTGGTAATTGTGTGAGGAGAGGGAAGGGGTCAACTGTGGGAGATGTTCTGAAGGTGGAAACAGCAAGATGTGGTAACTTCCTGGATCCATGGGATGAGGGAGAATGAAGAGTTGAGGATAATGCCAAGATTATGAACCCAGCAAGATGATGGGTAGGACCTTTGACGGAACCATGGAAGGTCAGAAGAGAGAAGTTGGGGGAAGAGGCGGTCAGTTTGGGATGTGTCTTTGGGAGTTCCAGTTTGGTTTTTTGATTGTGTGCGTGCATGTGTGTGTGTGTGTGTGTGTGTGTGTGTGTGTGTACATGTTTAGCCCTTGAACTTTTTTTTATTTTTACACTTCCACTTATATTGATTTTTTTTATTTTATACTGCAACCATTTCCAGATTACTTCCAGTTCAAGAGAGATCTCTTTTACTCAAGTAAAACAGTTAGGTAAAATTTCAATAATAGAAAGACCTCATCTGGAAATTTATGCCACATTCACATCTGTAGCATCTCACCACCTCTCTATTTGTTAAAAATAATCTTTTCCCCAGTTACGTGTAAATCACCACCTCTCTATTTAGATCTATTTTTCTCCCTGTACCTCCTGTCCCATTGAAAGAAAAAGAAAGAGGAGAACCAGTTTGAAATGTCCAATAAGGAATCAGTGACAATAATAGCTAACATTTATGTAGCACCTACTTTGTGCCAAATACTGTGCTTTACAAATATTCTCATTTGATCATCACAACAACCCTGCAAAGTAGGTTCTATTACTATCCCCATTTTACAGATGAGGACGCTGAGCTTAAGTGACTTGTTCAAGGTCACAAAGTAGATGTCTGAGGCTGGATTTGAACTCGGATTTTCCTGACCCTGGGACCAGTGTCCTATCAACTGTGCCACCTAGCTATTCCATATGGGACTGGTGAGAGAGTGAGACTGGATATATAGTTCTGGGAGTTATCTATATAGAGATCATAATTGAGCCCATGGGTGTTGATGATGTTACCAAGTGAGAAAATAGAGAAAGAAGAGAATGCCCAGGATAGAGTCTTGGGGGAATACGCATAGTTACGGGCTGTGGTGGGAATGAGCAGCCAACAAAGGATAACGAGTAAGAGCCGTCAGGAAAGTTGGAGGTGAACCGAGAGTGAGCACAAAATACCAGAAAGAAAGATTATTCAGGAAGAGAAGACTGTCACCATGCCCCAATGCAGCAGGTAGGTTCAGGAGTAAGGACCAAGAGACTGAGAGAAGACCACCAGATCCCAGGGGACGTTGGAGAGAGCAGCTTCAGTTGACTAATGAGATCGAAAGCTGGGATGCCAAGGCGTGAGGAGTGAATGACAGGAGAAGAAGTAGGGGCAATGAATAAAGATGACTTTTTCATGGAGTTTGGCTGAGAAAAGGAGGACAGAAGAGATTTGGGTCTAGTAAAGGTATTTTTCTGTTCTTTAGGGGCATGTTTGAAGACTAGTGAAGGATCCCATTGACAGGGAGAGGCTGGAGATCTGAGAGAGAGAAGGTTAGAGGATGGGGTTCTAGATATAAACTCATCAGAAAAAAATCTGGAGTTTGAGCAGTCTGGGAACTCAGTGTGAGTCACCAGCAGCCTACAGAAGCCCCAAATCCCAATGGATCCCAGGCTGCATCAGAAAAGAGCTCCAATGTGCAGGCTTAGGGAGGCACTCCTTCTGTGTTCCCTTGAGGTTTCTCATTCTGAGAAAAACATTAATGAGTAGCAACAAGTACAGGAGGACGGAGAAGGACCTTCATGACGTCCAACATGAGCATCAGCTTAAAGGAACTAGGTGGTAAGAAGAACCCAGGGGAACAGAAGAGTTGTCTCCAGGAATCTCTTTGCAAGGGAGATTACAGAGACTCTGAGTGACCCCAGAGGGCAAAGGAAAAAGAAATGACTGGAAGTTACTAAGAGGTGTTACTATGAGGGCCACCTTGGGAGGTAGTGAGCTCCCCATCACTGGAGGTATTCAAGAAGAGGCTGGATAACTATTTGTCCAGACTGATGTAAAGGACCATTTTGTTTGAGTGCAAGTTGGGCCTGGATGGCCTTTGAGGTCTCCTGGGACTCATTGGCATTAGTGTCACCAAGACTTAGACCCAAGTTTTCTATCTTCCAATCCCTCCAATACTGCCATGCCAGGGATAAGGTTTGTCCAATAGTCCATAAAACCGCCAAAATGCTGTTTAATGAATCAAAAAAAAAGTTGATTTGGGTTATTTTTGGCCTTCTTTCCCATGCCCTTCCCCACCCTCCTATCTCCCTCTCATACCAACTCTCCAAAACCCAAAGGGGATTGAATTGAGAAAAAAGATGTAATAAAAAAGGTGTTAAAAGGTTAAAAGCCTGTGGTAGAATGAAAGGGAAGAGGCACCTGGCTGTAATGAGAGATGGGCAGGATTGAGGCTGGCCTGCTCTTCCTTGTGTTCTTGCGCACACACACACACACACACACACACACACACACACACACACACAAACACACCCCTGTGGTAAAACTGAGCAAAGCCCCCAAAGTACAGAAGATAAATTGCTTTCTATCCATTTCATCTCGTCACCGGCTCCCCAGCAGGTAAGCTCTGTTTCCTGTGTCCTACAGATTAAAAAAAAAAATCAGAACTGGTTACCTTAGAGATGGCTCAATTATCAGCTCTGAGTAAAGATGAACGTACCTGTTGGGGGAATGGGCTGCTCCCTCTCCAATTCCACCCCCGCATTAGAGAGGGCGTGCTGGCACCCCTTCCAAGCCCGTTTAGACGTGGATCTGACACAAAAGCCCCAACCCACCATTTTTTGTGTGTCCGTTCCCCCCCAGCCCCCCGCTTCTGGCCGCCCTCAAAATGGGCAGAAATCAAGATTGAGGTCATCTGCCCTGCTTTCCGAGGCTCCAGAAGGACCCAGCATCTAGACTCTGCTGGGGAAAGGTCATTATCAGCCTTCAGGCCAGGGCAGCGTGCCTGCTGCTCAGGTCATATCAGGTCTTTGATCAAGGTCATTGGGCAGACTACGTTTCATGGAAAAGGACAGCAGGTCCAAAGGAGAGGATGTGGATCTGTGTGTCCTCACAGGGCAGTCAGGGTGCTGTCCCACAGGATTGTGCCCCCCCATGGGGGAAGGGGCCCAGCTCTCAAAAGGCAGAATGACAATACCAGAGTCTTAGGGTCTCAGCATTTTAAAATGTTATAAGTGGAAGTATAACCTTAGAACAGAGAACAGACAAAATAAAAGGGGCCTTTGAAAAGAAAATATCGGAGCTGGGAGGAACCTCAGACCCAATCAAACAACTGGCCTTTATTAGGCACCTCTCACATGCCTTGTGCTGTACTGGGTGCCCAGAATACTCCTAACACTAATGCTAATAGCTAACCTTTAGAGAGAGCTTTCCAATTTGCATAATTATCTCACTGGAAAGACAACTATGCCAGGCTCTGACCTGGGCCGGTCCCAGCTTTTCTCTCCACACCCTCTCATTCTCAGTGATTTCATAAAAATCTCTGGGGTTCAATTATCATCTCTAGGCCAACGACGTCCAGATCTACACACCCAGCCCCTAATCTCTCTCCTGAGCTCTCGTCCTGCCTTGTCTATTGAACATTTCTAACTGTACGTCCCACAGACACTTCAAACTCGACGCATGCCAAGCAGAACTAATGATCTTTCTCCCCAAATCCATCCTTCTTCCAAACTTCCCTGTTTCTGCCAAGGGCACCACTAGCTTTCCAATAATCCAGGTTTTTACCCTCTAAATCATCCTTGACTTCTGACTCCCTTCCACCACCCTCCCATCCAATTTTTTTTTTGGCCAAATTTTATCCAGCCTGCCTCCCTGACATCTCTCGTATTATATCCATCCACTCACATGGCCCCCAGCCTATCTGATCCGCCGTCCTCGCTTCCTAATTGGCCTCTCTGCTTCTATTCTCCCTCCCGTTGTCTGGTCCATCTTCCATCCAGGGGCCAAACTGACCTTCCTAAAGCACGGTCTGGATAAAATACAAACTGCCCTGTTTGGCACCTGAGGCCTTTCACAATCTGGCTCTGGCCTATGTTTCCAGGGTTGTTGGCCATTACACCCCTGAACAGATGCCACGGTCCGGTCAAATTAGCTTACTTGCTGCTCCCCTGACATGACATGACATCTTTCATCCACATGCCTTTTCACAAGCTGTCCCCATGCCAAGAATGTTCTCCCTCCTCATCTCAACCTCTTAGAATCCTCATGAAGTATCCTCTTTCTGGAGCCATTCCATTGGCTGTCATTCACACTGCACGTGTGGTTTCAGATCTCCAGAAAAATGTTCACCACTTACTCTCAGTTTTAGAGATAGGAGATCATTTCTAGTGTTGTTGTTCACGAGCCCCCAACCCTGTATTGCCCATTAGTAATCAGCCAGTAGACTGCCAAGAAGGCCATTTAGTAAGATGGTATAGTAACAACAGTTGTTATAAAACATTTTCCCCAAAGTCTGGGGCATAGTCTTACACAAATATACTCTGGTCTATGAGAAAAGTGGGGTTCAATTAAAACTATTAAGCGGTAGAGATGCACACGTCTAGGACGTACATGTGAAAGGGGGAAATTCACAACACTTTGATGTTATGGCCTGGAAATCCTTTCTTGAGTCCATAGCATACATGATTCTCTGGTGCCCCTTGAAGCTTTCTCCCTTCTCTTAGTGACTGCCTATCTTTCCACATTCACTTGTCTTTGGTGCTTTTCACAAATGTTATCTCATGCAAGCCTCACAATAAACCCTGTGAGGTAGGTGCTATTATTATCCCCATTTTATAATTGAGGAAACTGAGGCAGGCAGAGGTTAAGTGACTTACCCAGGATCACACAGCTAGTCAATGTCTGAGGCAGGATTTGAGCTGGTCTCCCTAACTCCAGCCCAGCACTTTATCCACTGTGCCGTGTAGCTGCCTCAAAGAGGTTCCCACCTAATAAAGAGATCACAGGGCTGTAGACCATCATTTATATACATTTAAAAATTCATCAGAAGCTGACAGTGGTTACATTAATTGAGGGGGAAGGTGTGGGACCCCTTCCTTTATACTCAATTTCTTTTAATGCTAAATTCAAGTGTCTCTTTCAACATGGAAGCCTATACTGATCTCCACCAGTTGCTCGTGCTCCCTGCCCTCATAATTACCTTGTATTTATTTTACTCATATTTTGTACTTATTCATCTGTATGCTGTGTTTCTGCCATACAGAATGTTAACTCCTTAAGGGTAGGTACTATTTCTTTTTTGTTTTGTATCCCTACCAAGCACTCTGCTTGAAGGCATTTAATAAAGATTTGTGGAATGGCTAAAGGAATGAATGAATTAGATTGTAAGCTCCTTGAGGGCAGGGACTGTCTTTTGCCTCTTTTTGTATCCTCAGCACTTAGCACAGTGCCTGGCACATAGTAGATGTTTAATAAATATTGATTGATTGACTGATTCTGATCTGGGAGAGCCCTTGGTACATAGAGCCTAGAACATCATAGCTGGAATGGACCTCAGAACATAGAACCTAGAATGTCAGAGCTAGAAAGGACTTTGGAGCACAAAACGTCAGAGCTGGAAGAGAACTCAGAGGTATCAAACACCAGACCCACAGGCCACTTTAGACTGACTATGCTCCCAAGTCCAACCAAACTAGACTAAAATATAATTGGGAAATATTTAGCAAAATAAATAAAAACATAATAGAGCGTAGATAATGTTAATATGTGGTTTTTTAGTATATGCCCCCCTCACCCCTATATGCTTTAGTGCCCCTCATTTCTGGCTGAGTTGGCCACCACTGCCTCAGAGCACAGCATGGCCAAAACGAAAGGAACCTTAGTGCACAGGAAGAGTATCAGAACTGAAAGATTCATTAGAATGTAGAACGTGAGAACTGAAAGGAACCCTAGAAGTGTATCTTGTCCGACTATTTTGTTTTACAGATAAGGGAACTGAGACTCAAAAGAGAAGTTAACTGCCCAAGGTCATGCAGCTATTAAGTATTAAAGAGCAGGACCTGAAGTGAAGCCAGGCTTTCTGGCTCTCAGTGAAGGGATCTTTGCACCAGCGAGGTAGGTTCCAACAGAGCAATTTAAGGGCAGGTCAGATAACACCAAAGGTATGTAGATCACAAGAAGGTGAGGGCCGAAATACAGAGGAGGGGACAAGGAAATAGGACCGGGAATAGAGAGCAAGGTGGGAGGCAGTGTGCCTTCCTTTCCAATACCCCTTCTGTTCCTGGCCTGAGCCAGTCCTTAGAAAAAAAGAAAGGAGGCAAAGTCAATGAATAGATGGAGGCCCTCCTGGGCCTTTCCCTCGTTTTAGCCCAGCCTGGCCAGCCTCCCAACAGGATCTCAATGTTTTGTCCCTGGTCATCATACCGAGGAGTTAAGGAGGAAACATCATCCCCCAGGGTGGAAGAAGAAAGCTCATTTTGGTTTTGTTTCTTTGTTTTGTTTTATTTAATTCTTTAATCCAAAACGGAGTTCAAAAAGACTCAATACTAAAGACCTTTGAGCTAAAGTCCTTTCATTGCTAAAAGGCCTTGAGAAAGAACTAGTAAAATTAAATTTTAAAACTTTCACTGAGTTCAGTGAACCATGAGACTTTTATTAACTTATTAATTAATAGCTCCTTTTTGTCCTGTATGCCATGAATACTTAATATCTCTCCAATTATTAATTTTATTTATGCCTTTTTAGCATCGGTCATTCCCCAATATAATCCCCATCCTCAATGAATCTTCCCTTGTAACAAAGACCCAAATGACAAAGCAACCATGTCTGACAATATACTCAGCTTTCTGTACCCATAGGCCCCCACCTCTCTACTGAGAAGGAGGAGGTGTGTTTCCTCTTTCATCTTGGCCCAAGGTTGGATATCACCATTAATATGAGTTTGGTCACATTTAATGGGTTGTGGGTACTGTTCTTTGGGTTCTTCATTTTGTGGGGATGGAAAGCCATTGAGCCTCTGCAAAATGGGGGTCTTTGGGGACAGGGACCAGGCCTTTGCTTTTACTGGCATTGGCAATTTCTAGTAAAGACGCTCCATCCATGCAGGTCAATAATTGTTCTGCAGCTTGTAGTCCTAAGGGCTGCCCACATCACCAAGAAGTAAAGTAATTTGCCCAGGGTCATAATTCTCATGTATCAAAGGCAGGATTTGAACCCAGACCTTCCCTACACTGAAGTCAGCTCTCTATCCATTAAACTACCATGGCTTCCTAAAATGAGAATGTCACTTGAAGATGACTTACACCCCAAGGTCATTGTGAAGAGGAAGCAGCCTTTGAAATCTGCTAGTGCCTGGATAAGGCTCGGTGGTTATTACCATTTACCCAAGGAGAACGGTGGGATTGCAGGCATTGGTGATAGAGCAAATGAGGACCCCAAATGGAGCGGGGTGCCCCGGCTCCCTCCACTGTGATAGGACGTTAGACTGCACATCTTGTTTCTTAAGGTCAGCTCAGTTCTAGAGAGAAGACCCTAAGTACATAGGCTCCTAGATTGAGAGCAGGAAGAAATCTAGTCTGACCCCTCCTGCCATTATGCTCCTGGACAGATGAGGAAACTGGCACCCAGGAGGGATTAAGCAACTTTCCTCATGTCACATGTAGGAAGAAGCAAAGCTAGAGATAAACCCTGGTCCTCTGACTCCAAACGCAATGTTCTTTCTGCTGAATTGGGTGACCATTCTCTGGCTCTATTCCTGTTGGGGCAGAGATTTTGTGGGGTGGGAAGGGTGCCTCCAGGAATCCTACAAATGACGCGAGGTGCATGAGCTCACGGCCAAGGCTGACCCTGCAGTCTGGAGGGATTGGGGTGCCCCTGACTCCAGGCTGGGGAGGCCTGAAAGCTCCAGAGGAACGCATGGGAAGGCATGGGAATGCAAGGCCCTCCTGGGGTCCTCCAGCCGGAGCCCAGACATTCCCACAGCCTCACAGGCCCTGTTCCCAGACCAGGGCACAGACATTCCCATCACCCGGTTGGACTGGAAACCAGAGCTGCGTGTACAAATGAGGGGGTGGGAAGGCAGAGAATAAACAAAATGCAGAGTCTCCAGGACCTCTGGGCCTCCTGGCCCACAGGCAGTCCTGCAGGAAGGCAGCTGTTGGGTGGCTGCAAATTTCCCCAGCCTGGACTTGTCCCTGGTGCCCAGTGACTCACCCTGTCAACAGGCAGATTAACATAGTTGTAGTTTGTCCCCATAACCACCCTGGGATTGTAGGCACATGAATGTTCAGGACGGACTATGGAGAACTCAGGGTCTTTGAGTGCCTGACCTGAGAGAGGAGAGTTGGGGATGAGACCAAGACAAGAGAATTCTGTTACCCCACAGGGAAGGAGCGGAGGTCAGGGGGTACAGTGGAAAGAGAACTACTCTGGAGTCTGAAAATTGACAGTCCTCATGGAGGTCATCAAGTTCAGTGGAGATAGGGCTAGATTTGGAATCAGGGGACCTGGGCTCAAATTCAGCTTTTCCACTTAGTATTTGGTCATGAGGACACCATTGAATGAATGAACAAAACCTGAGGCAAAGCACTATACCCAGCAGTATACTGGTAAATGTTTAACAACCAGCTCTCTGGGAGGGGGGGAGTACGTTTGACAAATTTTAGCTTAGTCTGCATATTAACACTTCCTCCATCAATTTCTTAAGTATGGACAAAAAAAAAACAAAAAAAAACAAAAACAAATCAAGCCCTAGTTTGTAACATTTGCCAAGGTGTAAAGGCTAACGCTAAAAATTTAACAATTGGCTCCCCCCATCAGGTTAAACTGGCTCTAGCACAGTCCAGACTTTACCCTTCTGGGCCTCAGTTTTCTCACCTGTAAAATGAGGGGGCTAGACTCAATAGCCTTTAAGGGGTGCCTTTTGCAGTCTCAGAAGTGATTTCACTCTTTGACCATCCCCCCCATACACACCAGAATCCAGGACTCCAACCCCGCATCCCACCCTGGGCTCTGATACATAGCCATTTCCCTATCTAACCAGGCAATCCAACTTCTTGCAGTCTCCAGTCATGCTCCTGGGGAGGTGCCCTGTCCCTCCTTCTTTACCCCTCACCAACACTCCTTGGTATGTTGTTTCACTCAGTAGAATGTAATCTCTTTGAGGGTACAGTTTGTCTTTTATAATGGGTCCCAAGTGGCTGTTACAGCATCTGTCACATAATTAGTTTAATAAATCGTCTCTCTCTCTCTCTCTCTCTCTCTCTCTCATTCTCTTGCCAATGCAGAACAGTAAGGAACCATCCCAAGTGGAGTCATGATTAGGGTTTTTGGGGGTCACATGGAGAAGTAAAGGGTGAAGTGTCTCTTGTGGACCTCTAGGCTGACCAACATGAATGGAGTTGGGAAAATTAGCATTTCTCCTCCTAGAAAAGGAGGGGCTCAGACCGCGTGGCTTCTAAGTTCCCTGGTCTGATTTCTGGACTTGCTCCTGGTCATGAGGTCATGGGATTATGGAGCTAGAGCTGGAGCAGAACTTGGAGATCTTCTAGTCCAACTCTCTTATTCTACAGATGAGGAAACTGAGACCAGAGAAGCAAAATAACAATAGTAACTAGCAGTGCTTTGAAGTTTACAAAGCCCTTTACAGAAAGTATCTCATTGGGCCCTCAGCAGCCCTGCAAGGTAGATGCTATTATATTATCCCCATTTTACAGATGAAGAAACTGAGGCAGGCAGAAGTTAAGTGACTTGCCCAGGGTCACACGGCTAGCAAGTGGCTGAGGCCAGATTTGGACTCAGGTTTTCCTGACTCCAAGTCCAGTGCTCTATCTATTGTGCCCCCTAACTGCCTCGATGGTTTGCCCAAGGCCAGACAAGTAGAGTATGAGGGAGAATTAGAATTTGGGTCCTTTGACTCTACATTTACCACGCTTTCCTTCTCCCCTTTTTATTTGTTTTTATTTCCTTGTCTAGCTTCCTCATCTACAAAATTGGGGGAGGAGGAGGTACGAGGTAGCACAATATAATGAAAAGAGTTCTAGATGTGGAAGGAAATAAGTATTTATTAAGTTCCTACAATGTGCCAGGCACTGTGCTAAGTGCTTTACATATGTTAGCTTATTTGATCATCGTAACAACCTGAGAGATGGGTGCTATTATGATCCCCATTTTACAGTCGAGGAAACAGAGGCAGGCAGATTAAGTAACTTGCCCAGAGTCACACAGCTGTGTCTGAAGCTGGATAAGAACTCTGGTCTTCCTGGTCTTCAGTCCGCTGCATCACCAGAAGACCTGGGTTTGAAATTTGGATCTGCTGCCTTCATGACCCTGAACAAGTCACTATACCCATCTGGTCCTCAGATTCCTTCTCTGTAAAATTCAGGAGCTGGATGAGAGAACCCCGAGCCTCTGGCAGCTCTGAGTAATTACAGATCAGGTCCTTCTAGTTCTAAATCCTAAAATCCTATCAAGTGAGCTCAAGTATTAGGCAGCTTTCCTGGAAAAGCCTCTGTCATCAGGAAGCTTCCTGATTGGCTGAGAGGAACCCAGGATCAGATGAATGAACTGATGAGTTTTGACCAGAGACCCTGGATGAGCAAATTCCAAATGTACTTTAGGCAGGCCCAGGAGACAAGTTACCTTCCTATCCTTGATCTCAGTGGGCTAGACCCGGGCTAACCTTAGTTCAAGATTAGGAATTAAGAAGTCTAGGGTCAGTAGTCTAAAACAGGCTAATTGTCTCTGAGATGCCCTTCGCAGGATCCCAGAGCCTCAGAATAGAAGAGGGATCTACGAAGCCATCTGGTCCAACCCATCCCTAAACACAGATTTTCTCAAAAACATTCCCAACAAGTGGGCACCCAGACGCTCACCAGGAGGGAACCCCCCACCCCCTGGGGCTAGCCAGGTTAGCACAGCTAATGAGTCTGCAGAACCAAAACTGCGGCTCAGGTGCCCTGCCTCCAGGTACCTTAATGCAAAAGTTGCCCCTTGATACATTCCCATCTCAGGAGGCATGACTCGATTGGTGTCACTGGGCAGCTAGCTATCCAAGGCGGGAGTGTGGAAGCAAGAGGAAGCGAAAGGGGGAGGAGAATAGAAAAAGGGGTAGAGCCCCGAAGACAAACTTCGCGGACGATCGAAATCGAGAGTTCGCTGGGAGTGTTCTATGGGCAGGCACTGGACCCAGACAGGGGTCCTGTCTCTGCCACTTACCAGCCAAGTAAAAGGACACATGCCTTCCCTTCTCTTAGCCTCAGGTTCCTCATCTATAAAATGATCTCAAACTCGATGATGTCCGAGGTCCTGTCCAGTCCTAACACTATCGATTCATCAATCAACAAGCTTTAGGTCAAGGTTTGCTTTTGCCTTTCTTGTATCCCCAGTGATTAGCACCTAGTAGGCACTTTAAAATGTCCGTTGATTGAACAATTGATTAAGCATCTCCTATATACCTGACTCCGTGTTAGGTGCTAGGGATACAAAGACAAAAATGAAATAATCCCTACCCTCAAGGAGCTTACAGTTTATCAGAGGAGGTAACAGGTATGTATGAAAGCATTTTCAAAAAACACGTGAAGTCAAGGTCATTTTTTTTTGGACAGTGATTCCTCCCAACTCAGACATTCCATCTAAGATCCTTCCGGCTCTAGTATTCTGTGTTCTATGTGGTAACCCTACTCTGACATTCAACATTCTAAGGGCCCTTCCTGTTCTGACATTCTCTGTTCTAAGATTCCTCCCAGTTCTGACAGCCTGGGTTCCAGGGGCCCTTCCAGCTCTGATAGTCTGGGTTCTATGTTAGAATCAGCTCTGACATTCAATGTTCTAAGGCTCCTCCCAGCTCTAGGATCTTAGGGCTCTCCCAGGTCTGACAGTCTGGGTTCTGAAGGCCTTCCTAGTTCTGATAGTCTGGGTTCTAGGGGCCCTTCCAGCTCTGATAGTCTGGGTTCTACGACTGCAGTAAACAGCAGGGACCCATGAATAAATGAGTTCCTCCTCCCCCCCTTTAGCCCCCATAAATGGGGTTTCAGGCTCCCCTGGGATGGTCTAGGTGCAGCCCCAAGTCAGCTCCCACTTCAGAAGCTTAGACCCCAGACAATCTGCTACTGCCAGCAAGGGGGCACAGAGCCCCACACATCTCCCCTGCCGGGGCGGTGGCGGCTACAGCTACGGCTGCAGAAGCAGCAGCAGCTCGGTGCCCCAGCCAAGGAGTCTTGAATAACACCCCTGCAGGGTTCTACTGCAGCACACCAGGGCAGTGCTGACAGCAGTTATCCTTGCTGAATGCCTTAATCCAGTTAGGCAAAGCTGAATCTTTTAAAGGAGATGTGAGAATGTGTGTTTGGCAGGAGGGCATGGCAGAAAAAAAAGTCTTTTTTTTTGGTTTTGTTTGTGTTTTATTAATTAATTTATTTTGATTTATCAACAATCATTTCCATAAGCTTGAGTTTTACATTTTTCTCCCCCTCCCTCCTCACCTCCCTTCCCAAGACGGCATGCAATCTGATATAGGCTATACATATACATTCCTATTAAACATTTTCACATTAGTGATGCTATAAGTAAGAATTAGAACCAATAGGAACCACCAGAAAGAGGAAACAAAACACAACAGAAGGAAAAAAATAGAGCAAATAGTATGCTTCAATCCACACTCAAACTCCATAGTTATTTCTTTGGATGTGGCTGGCATTTTCCATCATGAGACTTTTGGAGATGTCTTAGATCTTTGAACTGCTGAGAAGGGCTAAGTCTATCAAAGTCAGTCATCACATAGCATGGCTGTTTCTGTGTACAATGTTCTCTTGGTTCTGCTCACTTCACTCAGCATCAGTTCATGTAAGTCTTTCCAGGTTTTTCTGAAGGCCACCTGCTCATCATTTCTTATAGCACAATAGTATTCCATCACATTCATATACCACAACTTGTTCAGCCATTCCCCAATTGATGGGCATCCCCTCAATTTCCAATTCTTTGCCACCACAGAAAGAGCTGCTATAAATATTTTTGTACATGTGGGTCCTTCTCCTATTTGTATGATCTCTTTGGGATACAGCTCTAGAAGTGCTATTGCTGGGTCAAAGGGTATGCGCAGTTTTGTAGTCCTTTGGGTATAGTTCCAAATTGCTCTCCAGAATGGTTGGATCAGTTCACAACTCCACCAACAATGCATTAGTGTTCCAATTTTGCCACATCTTCTCCAATATTTATCATTGTCCTGTTTTGTCATGTTGACCAATCTGATAGGTATGATGTGGTACCTCAGAGTTGTTTTAATTTGCATTTCTTTAATCAATAGTGATTTAGAGCATTTTTTCATATAACTATAGATGGCTTTCATCTCTTCATCTGAGAACTGTCTGTTCATATGCTTTGACCAAAAAAAGTCCTTTAAAACTGGCTTATTCTACTGAGGCAGAAGTGGTCCTTTGCAGTGAGCCAAGGTATGAAGCCCCTCTCCCAGCCTCTTTTTGCCCAGGCAGCTTCTTTTCGTCTGATACCATTCTTCTCCACGCCTATCCTTCCTCCCCATGCACATATAACTGTCTCCGAGATGGGTGAGAAATGAGCAGAATTCTCCCTGGTTCTCTCTCCTCTCAACTCCTCAAGTCAAGGCACCAAAGTTACTTAACCTCTCATGGCCTTGGTGGTCTCATCTGTCAAATGGTCTCCATGATTCCATTCAGCTCCAAATCTTAGACACCAAGATTCTTTTTTTGGGTCTGGTTATTCAACAAGTTTGGAATCCATTTAATTGTATTAGGATCTAGCTCACCTCTTTCCATCTTGTCCACAATGATGTACTTTAAGACTTTATCAAATGACCCAGGCTAATGGTCCAATGTTCTATTTCTAGAATATTTCCTGGGCTTACCAGTGTCGTAATCATGTTTAAAAACGGAAAATATTTGTATGACACAATCTGTTTCTGATGAGTCCATTCTGACTTCTGGAAATTTATTACCTCTTCATTTTTCAAGTATCTAAAAATCATCCCTTTAATTGCTTTCTAGAATTTGGCCAGGTACTGAACTCAATCAAGCTCACCAAGCCTGTAGTCTGGAAAATGTACTTTCTTTACTTTTAGGAAAATTAGGGCCATCTATCCCCAACTTTCTTGAGCCCTACACCCTCTTAACAGTCCAGATGAGAGAGCAACAGCACCCCCTACCCAAACCCACCTCCCAAGGACCTCCTTCCACTTAAGAATGCTTCCAGCAGCAGGGCTCTCCTGATTAGCTGAGGATCCTTAACTATGCAAGCAAAAGAAATCAGGTGGGCCTTATTGGCCAAGTTCCTATACACAAGCACTGATTGGCTGAAATTAAAATGCCCCAGAATTATTAATTATTTCGATTAGTGGCAGCTGAGCTGTTTGTGGAGGGGGAAAGGTGCCTACTGCAAAGACAGACTTGTATGGAGAACAGGTCCTCTGACAAATTGGTACATTTGTCTTTCAAGACCCTTTCATACTTTCTGTCCTCTGCCCCATCTTTTAATGTCCCCTCTCTACTCTGCATATCCAAGCCTCAGATTGTCCCAGCTCCCGGCTCTCATAGCAGAAAGAAAAAAACAGAAGAACAATTTCACAGTGAGGTGTACAGAAATAAGTAATCTTTCTATCCAAATAACTTATATGTTTAACAGAGATGCCTGGGGAGGTCAATGCTTAACCCAAAGGAATGTGGCCCTCAGAGTGGAATTTTAAACATGAAGAAAAGATATTTTTGTATGGAAATCCTTCTCTGTTCCTCTCAAATTATACCACTACGCAACTGTCCATTTGGCCTAAAGCCAAGCCAAGACCCAGAGCAGAGATGTGGCCAGGTCTTTCGCAAGCCAATAAAGCAACAAAAATACAAAATCTCAGAGCTTGAAAAGATTTCCAAAGCAAACTAGCACAACTCTTTCTTCAGCAAAATAAGTGGTCCTAACGATGGTCATCCAACTTTTTCGGAAGACTTCCACTAATAGGGAGCTCACTACCTATCAAGGCAGCTCATTTTTCCACTTAGGATGCTAGAGCTTGAAGGGATTCTGGAATTCTCTACTCCCAACTTCCTCATTTTCTGTTGGGGAAATTAAAGTCAAGCAACTTCCACACAGTCACATAAACATTAAACTCGGACTCAGAGGGGCCCAAGTTGGAATCCTGCCTCAGATGCTTAGCAGCTGTGTATGCCTGGGCAGGGCAAGTCAAGTCCACAAGTATCTTTGTAAACCTTAGAGCAGCTATACATATGTCAACTGTGAAGATGATTCAGAAGAACCAGAATTTGAACCTAGGGCAAGGGAGGATGTCGTGGTGATGACTGAAGGGCAATGTCCATCCCAGCTACATTCCAGAAGCCATGGGATTTGAGTCTCTTAAAGATTAAAGCAATCCTAAGGGGAAGGCCTCCAAGGCTCAACTCCAAACGCTGCCTCAGCCACTCCTGGGTCCCTATTTATAGCCTCCTAAGAAGGCTCCAAAACCGGCTGAGCTTCCTGAATGAGGGACCTCTCTTCTAAGTGAGCCTCAAGCATCCTTCACCCCAGCAGACGTCTGCCAGTGTAATTAGATTCTTCATGGTTCAAGGATGTTTCTGGAGTCTCTGCTTCTGGTTTCTATTCCCTTAAGCAGAGCGGGAAGCCAGAGAGGGGAGGGGAAGAGAAGTCCTAAACTGGAGTGGGGGGAGGGAAGGGGCCTCAGAGATGCTCTGAGGAAGCTACTGTAAACACCCATTACTGGCTATTTGTCCAGTCATAGAGAGAATCTGATGTCACCAAGAGAGTGCAGGAGCTGGGTGGTGGGGCCACGGTTTGGATCTATGAAATAAAGATAAGGAGATTTCTCCTGTTAACCTATCTCACAGGCAGGGCCACAGCCAGCAATTCTGTGCCTAGAGCAAGCACCAGTGAGCATCCCTTCAAATCCGTAACTGACTGAAAATGACTGAACAACAAAATGAAGCGGGGGAGGTTGTGTTGATTGGACCTGCTTGGTTGAGGTAGCTGACGCTAGCTGTGAAATTCCCCCACACAGGAGGAAGACTGGATACTGCGGTCATCAGAGGCAGCTGCACTACGTGCCTCAGATGGGGCAAGAGAAGCTACCCCAGGACCCAGACCCTTCATGTCTGGTGACAGGCTGACTTGTGAATTGCAGCAGAGTGAAGAAGGATGGCCTGAAATTCTCTCCTCCAGTGTCTGGCTGAGTGACTGTAGAGGGAGGCAAAAGTGGAATTCCTTTGCCTCTTGGTGATAATAATAACACCGATGTCCCAGGTGTGTTGTAAGGGTCAAATGAGACAATGTTTGTAAAGTGCTTAGCACACTGCCCAGCACACAGTGGGCACTATACAAATGCTGTTGGTGTTGTTGTTGTTATCATTATCATTGTTATTTGAAGGGAGGAAGAGACCCCAAGACACTATTCTTGTGGGAGAGACAGAGACTTCTGCCATCATCACTGCTAAGGTATTGTTACTCCCCGAATAGGATAGAAGCACCAAGACCTATTACACAGTAAGTGCTTGATAAATGCTTGTTGATTGAGAAGTATACCTGAGGGAGAAGTGAGAGAAAGAAGCATGCCATGGAAAAGTTTAGTATTTATAACTAACATTTATATAGCACTTTAAAGTTTGCAAAACACCTCACTTTTATTATCTCATTTGAGCTTTGAAACAACTCTGTGAGATAGATGTTATTGTTATGCCCATTTTACAAATGAGAAAACTGAGGCAGACTGAGGTTAAGAGACTTGCCCAAGGTCACATAACTAGCAAAATGTCTGAGGTAGGATATGAACTCAGGTCTTCCTGACTCCCAGTTGAGCACTCTAATATGCCACTACCTAAGTGTTCCAGGCATTTCCTACTTTAGCTAATTATTGCTGCTACATGCTCAACTCAATTGATTCTAGCTGCTCAAAGAATATAACTACTGTCAGCACTCTCTCAAATGTAGAGCCCTAGTTCAAAGTCCTAATCACATCACCCTAGTTTAAACCCTGCTCAGAGTTGTTGTAAGAAGGTAATTTTGTGAACCTTAAATCACTGTAGAAATATTCACCTTCCAGGAGTATTTATAGCTTCTCCCTTGATTCTAACAGATTGTAACAGCCTTAAGCCATGGGGTATACTCCTATGGTGGAAATTCAGTGAGATTGAACCAGTGGGTTATCGAATCCACTGAACCAGTGGGTTATGAAAGCTATATGGTATTTCTCTCCTCCAATCCTACCAGGAGGAGGATCAGCTGGCCTATGGTAATATACTCCGGATAAAGAGCACATTGCTTTTACCCAACTCTTCTTAACCATACTACTACGAAATATCCATTCTAAATATCCATTTCTAAAAATAAATAAACATCAACTGATAAAGAGGGAGCACACCAGTGGGGGCTCATAAGTGATAGTACTAGAATACCTCCCAACCACTCAGGGAGTACAGTCAGGAGCTAGAGTCAAGGGACCTACTATTGAATCCCAGCTCTGCTACTTACACAGTGTGATCTTGAGCAAGTCATTGAACCTCTGTGGTTTACTGTTCTTCATCTGTACAAGGATAGGGTTGAACTAGATGGTCTTTTTTTTAATTATTATTTTTAGGTAATTGGGGTTAAGTGACTTGCCCGGGGTCACACAACTAGTAAAGTAACAAGTGTTTGGTCTGAGACTGGATTTGAACTCAGGTCCTCCTGACTTCAGGGCCGGTGTTCTATCTACTGTACCACCTAGCTGCCCCTAGATGGTCTTTAATGATCCTCCCAGGTCTCAATACTGTGATTCTGAATATAAAGTGGAGAAACTAGAAGGAGGCAAAGGAATTCCATCTTTACCCCCCTCTACGGCCTGGAATTGCGGGAGAGAATTTCAGGCCATCCTTCTTCACTGCACTCGCAGTTGACAAGCCAGCCTGTCACCAGAGCTGAAGGGTCCATCTTCTGGGGTAGCTTCTCTTGCCCCACCCAAGGCATGTAGTGTGGGTGCCTCTAATGACTGCAGTAGCCAGTTTTCCTCCCATGCTTGGGAATTTCACAACTGGTATTGGTTGCTTCCTTCCCCTAGACTGATGCCCAGGGGAGAGGCTGCCTCCACCAAGAAAGTACAGTCAACCTGACCTCCCCCACTGTTCAGTTGTGTCTGACTCTTCATGATCCCTTTTGGTGAAGATACTGAAGTGGTTTGCAATTTCCTTTTCCATCTCATTTTGAAGATGAGGAAACTGAGGCAAACAAAGTTAAGTGACTTGCCCAGGGTCACACAGGTAGTAAGTATCTGAGGCCATATCTGAACTCAGGAAGATGAATCTTCCTGACTCCAGGCTCAGCATTCTATCTATTGCACTGCACTCTATTGCACTAACTGTACACCCCCCACCCACCCTTCATAGACTCAGACAAGACAACTCCCCTAACTTAGGGAGATTTAACCAGCTCCCTGCAGGGCTCAGCTAATTGAGACTTCATCTTTGACTTGGTTCAGTAGGATGGTAGCCCAATAGGACTTTGAGAAACAATTCAATTTAATTCAGTAAAGAGTAATAAATAAATAAATAAATAAATAAAAGCACCTATCATGTTGCTGGGGTTACAAAAATAGGCTAAAGAGATTCTCTGCCCTCAAAGAGCTTATAATCTAATGGAGGAGATAATATGCAATCAAATATAGATAAAATAAGCTATATACAGGATAAAGATAGTGGGGAATCTACTCTGGCAAAGCTGGAGGGAGACTCTTCAAGTCATGGACAGCAGGAGATCTCTTTCATCCCAGACTGAAAGGAAGAGGCACTAGGAATACGAATCAAAGATAACATTAGAGCAAAGTGAAATTTTCAAAAATAAAAATGGATGTTCCCTGAGGGCAGGGTCAGTATCTGCATCTTCAAGGTTTAGCATAATGACTGGTACATATTAAATGCTTTAATAAATAAATATGTGTTGACTTGCTGATTGACTGAGGAAGCAGGGATGAGAGTTGGAGTTTTCTTGGCTCTGAAGCCAAGCCAATCTCAATCTCTGTCTCTGTCTCTCTGTCTCTCTCTCTGTCTCTCTCTCTCTGTCTCTCTCTCTCTCTCTCCCTCCCTCCCTCCATCTCTCCCTCCCTCCCTCTCCTCTTTCTCTTCTTTCTCTCTCCTCTCTCTCTGTCTCTCTCTCCTCTTTCTCTTCTCTCTCTGT
This sequence comes from Vombatus ursinus, assembly GCF_900497805.2. Taxonomy (NCBI): domain Eukaryota; kingdom Metazoa; phylum Chordata; class Mammalia; order Diprotodontia; family Vombatidae; genus Vombatus; species Vombatus ursinus. The sequence continues at coordinate 2,977,269 of NW_020954625.1, read as the reverse complement.
CTCTCTCACACACACACATACACACAGAGGATCACATGTTTTAAATTGAGAGGGGCTTTTAGAGGTGTAGTATCCCCTCCGAGGCTGGGCAGTCATCAGTCATCTTGACTTTTGTCTTGCCACTGGACTCTGATTGCTCTGTAAGAGAGAGCGGTGACTTTGCACAGCTCTCCCTCACTTAAAGCCAATTCATTCACAAGTCAAGACCTCACCCTCACGATACCATCCTATCCAAGAACAAAGAACCACCACCAACAACAACCCCCTCCAAGGCTACTTTCTCCAACTCCTGCTAGCCACTGGGACCCCAAAAGGTGGCCCATTATTTCTACCCTCAGGGGTCTAGGGGTAACCTTGAGGGTTTGGGAGGTTTTTGAGTACTATCACTTAGCATCCTTGCCATTATTAGCTGATATCAATTTGCCAGCCAGAACTAATTGGCTTTTTAAAATGGGTATTTATTAAGGTACTATTGTAAGAATAGTTGATTCAAAAACACTCCCCAAAAGCATGGAATACACTCTCCTACCAGTGATTACAGAGTCCAGGGGGAAGTACATAGGCTCAAACTTAAAGACCATGTGACAAAGGAGTGACTCAAAGGTTGGATGGAAGTTCTTTCCTCCCTTTGTGGAGTTCTTAGGAAGCTCATCTAAAGTCCAGTAGAATTCTGAAACTGTCCTTATCTCTACATGTCCAGTTTGTCCTCTCTTATCTCCCAGCTAGATGCATTGGTTGTTACTGGTCCAGCTTCTCCAGTTTTGTGGTCAATGGGAGAGAGAATGGGACATTAGCCTTCTCCTCTCATCTCCCATTGCTGCCCCATCATATAGGTGTCATAGTCCTGCCTCCTCAAAGTGCTATCAAAGCTTTAATCTCAAAGTAGCTGCTGGAATGTTTTTGCTTGACTATACATAGGCTTGGAGGTGTATCTAATTCTTTCATCCAATCCCAATAAACTTCATCAATTGATTTGACCCACTCTTTCCCATCTTGATTGACTAAGTTGTTAAGAACCTAGCTTATGTTTTGATTGACTGAATAATTCAATAGAGATGTCTAAGAAATTATTGCATCTATTTTATACTTATGATTGATTCTGTAATTCAATCAAAGAAGCATTTTCATCTGATTAAGGTGTAAGAGTTTAGAATATCTTCTTAGTTATATTAATTGAGGTCACATTATGGGACACATACCTCTTACAGTCATCTAATTCAATTTCCTCATATTTCAGAAGAGGAAATTGAGGACTTGAGAGAGTATGTGACTTGCCCAAGCTAACACAACTGTAAATGTCGGAGCCATGATTCAAATATAAGTCTCCTGGATCAGGAGGCAGCATTGTTCCCTTCCTTCCATACTGCCACCAGAATAGTGTGTGTATGTGTGTGTGTGTGTACAAGTTGGGTAGACCCACCCATGGTGAATTTGTCAGAGAACATGTACAAAAATTGTGAAACATGGATTGTGATATTCACAGTTGGAGGGGATAGATTTATTTATGAGAGAGAGAGAAAAGAGAGAGAATATGTATGTGTATGTCTATAAAAGTATGTATGCAGGTAGTCTCCTGCACAAAAATCATATATCTCCTAGGATATGTAAGACTATGGTTTCCAAATTTTTCCATTGTCTGATGTGCATGTACATTTCTAAATGTGATCAGTAGGCCAAGCAGGTACTCATTTATTCATTCAGTAGACATTTACTGACCAACTATTATCTGCTGACCCCTAGACCCCTGAGGGTAGAAATAATGCTATCAATGAAATAGCTTCCGCTCCAATGTTTTTTCCAGAGAGGGATCATGGTGCAATGAACACAGACTGAGCCAAACATCAGAAGACAGTGTTTCACCCACAAGCACTTGCTGCATGTTTGACCTTGGACTTATTTTAGCCTCCCTGGACTTGAATCTCCTCGTCTGTAAAATAGATGGGATAATCCCTTACCTGTTCGGAGGCAGAGCCATGTCAGATTTGGAAATCCACACGTAAGCCAGAAAGCGACAGAAATTGGTGAGCATTGTTTTACTTCCCCGAGGAGACATCTCACAATCTGTGACCCTGGGAAAGTAATTTCATTTTCAAGTCACTAGGTCTCAGTTTCCCATCTGTGTAACAAAGCCCCATATGACTCTCCATTAATGATCCCATAGTCCTGTATATGTTCAGATTTGAACAAGGGCACACAGGTGGGGAAATCCAGGGTGAATGTTCAGGGAACAAGTTGTCCAGCTGGGATGGAAGGCAAAGTAGGATCCTATAATTACAGAGCTAGAAGGGACCTTAGAGGTAGTTCAACCCCCTCCTTTTATGGTTGAGTAAATTGAGACCCAGAAAAGGGAAGTGACTTACCCAAGGAAATACAGGAAATAATTAGCAACCACATTTAACTCTCTCTCCATTATGTCAGCATGTATAAGGAAACACTTGGGAGATAATGTTGGAAAGGTAGATTGGGGAGAGATTTTTATCTCAGAGTTTCCCCTCTATCCTATTTGCCCTTCAGAGTACTTTCACATCCATCCTTTAATATCATGCTTGCAACAACTGTGTAGTATCAGGGCAGCTACTATTGTCTGCATTTTATAGATGGGAAAACTGAGGTATAGAAAGGTAAAGTAGACTTACCAAAAAAAATGAAGAAGCATTTATTAAATGCTTGTTATTTGTCAGGTTTGGAATACTAGGAATACAAATAAAAATACAGAGTCCCTGCCCTCATGAAGCTTACATTCTAACATGAGGGAGGCAGTCAGTGGTTAGGGAAAGGTGCTCCAGTTTGGTAAGTTATAGGGCAGTTTATTGTTACCTTTTTCAGAAGAACATAGTGGTGATTTGATTACTGCTCCCAGAGCAAGAGATGGAAAGTATATATGACACATGTCAAGAAGAAAAAGGTGAAGCATTGTTGGGGGTTGGGGACCAGCTGGATAAAGAAGGTTACATGAGTCTGAGCTTATGCACTCACCCATCAAGATACTATGGCAGGGAAAGAGAAGGGAACCAGGGAACAAGCTTTTATTAAGTGCCTACTATGTTCTAGGCATCATGCTAAGCACTTTACCTCATTGTTCAGTCGTTTTCAGTCATATTCGACTCTTTGTGACCCTATTCAGAGTTTTTTTGGCACAGACACCAGAACGGTTTGCCATTTCCTTCTCCAGCTCATTTTTACAAATGAGGAAACTGAGGCAAACAGGGTGAAGTGAGTTGCCCAAGGTCACACAGTTAGTAAGTGTCTGAGGCCAGATTTGAACTCAGGTCCTCCTGACTCCAGGCCCAGCCCTCTATCCACTGTGTCACCTAGCTGCCCTATGTTCTATAGAATAGTCTGAAAATAACTTCAGAGGCTTTCAGAAGATTCCACTCATCGAGTGCCTACCATGTGCCAGGCACTATGCAATGCGCTGAGGGTGCAAAAAATCCAGGTGAAAATTGAGGAAAATTTAAGGAGGGAGAGGACCCTTTCAACTGGGAGGAATCAGGGAAGACTTCAAGGAGGAGGTGGTGCCTGAACTGAACCTTGAAAGTGCAGCTAGGTCTCTATTACTGCAAATAATGAATCCCATAAAGTGGTCACATTATTTGAATTCACAGGGTGGGTTTCCTTCTGGCTGGAACCAATGACCATATTTTACAGAATGATAACTTCAAATAGCACCAATTCCAATAAATCCAGGGGACCGATTCTCGGCATGCGTTATTCACACTAATTGGGACCTAGCTGTAGTTCAGAAATGAAGCGGGACAGCGCCTTTCATTGACACTGAATGTCCTGAATGCTTAGGGCCGGAGAGGGCCTGTCAGATTCAGGAAATAAACAGCCATATGGTTTGGCTGGAGCATGGCATGAGTGAAAGAAAATTATGTTAAGATAAGGCTGGGGAGGTAGCTAGGAGCCAGATTATGGAGGGTTTTAAGTGCCTGACTAAAGAGTTTATATTTTATCCCAGAGGAAATGGGAGCCTCTGAAGGTTGTAAAGAAGGGGAATAATAATCAGCTCTGCCCATTAAGAAGATTATTTTTGGCAGCTGTATGGATTATCAACTGCAAAAGACTGAGACAAGAGGTAGTGGTGAGACCAGCTAAGAGCCTATTACAGAAGTCTAGACAATTAGATATTCATTAAATCCATACCCAATGAATGCGTGTGTGTAGCTGTCTATATATGTGTATACACATAAATATAGATATCTACACACACACACACACACACACACACACACACACATGCTTATTTGTATTTTTTAGGAGAGAAAAGAGTGTGATAAAATGTAAATAAAAACTAGAGGATCGAGCAATTCCAGAAAGGCTTGCTATCAGCACTTTATGAAAATGGAAAAATCTACTGTTGCTGGAGCCCTGGGAAAACAAGCCTGCTGCTTCATTGCTGGTAGAGATGTAAACTGGCCCATCAGTCTTGGAAAACAATATGGAATTATACATGAATAGTTACAAGATTGTTCATACCCTTTGACCTAATGATTCCGCTTCTGGGTTGATACCCCAAGGAGGTTATGGACAGGAAGAAGAAATCTAGGTGTGCCAGGATGTTTGTAGAAACACAACTTGCAATAATAAGATGTTTTCCACAATGCTTGATTGATTGTGAGGAGCGAATGAATAGACTGTGGTATATGAATGTAATTAAATATTGCTTTCTGATAGTGGAATGGGCTGCCTTGGGAAGTGGTGGGTTTCTTCCCACTGGGGATCCTCAAGCAGGGGCTGGATGATAAGCTATTTATGGGGATTGTTTAAAGGGGATTCTGGTATAGGCATGGTCCCTGAGATCCATTCTCAAGCGATTTCAAAGAAACATGGAA
>NW_020954625.1:2937929-2972424 GCF_900497805.2 Vombatus ursinus | reverse complement strand
CCCTCAAGGATCTTATAGTCTATTAGGGGAAATAATGTGTGTGTCTGCATAAATAAGTACGAAGTAAATGGGTGGTGGCACTAGCAGCTGGGGTAATTAGTCTAGACTTCAGAAAGGAAGCAGTCCTTAAGGTGAATTCTGAAAAAAAAAATATTTTAAGAGGTGAAGGTAACAAGGGAGTATATTCTAGACGTGAGGGCAAGGGACACAGCCCTCACACGAAAGTGGAGATGAAAGATGGAATGGCATGGGAAGGGTAAGAAGATTGGTTTTGCTAGACCATGGAATTCTCAAATAGAAATCATGTAAGCCCAGGAGGATACCTGAAGCCCAGATGGATTTTGAAGGGCTTCAAATGCCAGGGGATTTTGTATTTTATTCTAGAAGCAATAGGGAGCTACTGGAATCTTCTGAGCAGGGGAGCGTCACAGGGCACAGAAAGAAGAAAGCAGATCTAGAATAATAATATATACTCAGACTAGAAGAATGTAAATAAAGACCATGTTATGCTGCAACAGAACTCTGTTTAAATACACTGGGGGTCATAGACACTACCTTGTTAAACTCACATAAAAGGGGATGGATGCCCAATAGAGGCTGAAGGTCTGGAAGGCTAAAAGAGACATTGCAATTTAAAGAGGAAGGCCTTCTGTTGAAAAAAAAATAGCTATTCCCATCCTAGGAAGGATCTGCGGCTTGAGTAGCTCAATTGTATATTTAAAGGTGAGGAAAGGGGCAGCTAGGTGGCGCAGTGGATAGAGCACTGGCCTTGGAGTCAGGAGGACCTGAGTTCAAATCCAGCCTCAGACGCATAACACTTACTAGCTGTGTGACCCTGGGCAAGTCACTTAACCCCAATTGCCTCGCTGAAAAGCAAAAAAAAAAAAAAAAGATGAGGGAAACACTGAATTTGTCTGCAATTCACAGATGGAATTCTAGCCTTTCGCTCTAGATGTTCATCTACATAAGATTCCCAAAGGAGTGTGGGAGGTGGAACTGAATTGAAACTGATCACCCTAAGGTAACATGGAGAACTGACTGAGGAAAGGGGTTTGGCGGCCAGGAGGTCTTTTGGAATAGGAACAAACAGACCCTTCCCATCTCCTGACTGTAGGTGGCAACCTTAAAGCTAAGACTCTGATAGACACAAAGGGAAGAGTTTTTGGCATTATTGCGCCAGCTGAAGGAGCTCTGTGGCACTCCAGATGAAAAGAATACAACAAAACTCCAGCTAAAAAAAAAAACCTAGTAACAGCAAACCAACCAAGTGGATAAAGGTGGGAAAGATGGCAGCTGCCCAAAGAGTTCAGTCAGAAAGTCCAGCCCGCCAACCTGTCCAACAGAGAGGCCACACCTGAGAAGAGCTCAGTGACTACTAAGCAATTTGCATGAGCTGGCTAGTGACTTCAGAACAGTCACTGTCCGATGGTAGTAAATCCCGCCCAGCACCATCCAGCAGCCAATCTAGCCTCTATCCAATGGGGAGATGATGCAGCTTGCCTAGCCCCCACCCAGCAGGCACAGATCAGTGGCGGATTCAACCCAGCCCATCTGGGCATCCCTCCTCATCCCACAGTAAATGTCGTGAGGGTCCTCAGAAGACACTGAGGCTATGAAGTTGTGGACTTATAAGCCTCCTTGGCCACTATACATAAAACTTGCCACCATTGTATTTTAAGCATGTACCCACTCTTGCTTTCCTGGGATCTGGGCGAATCTGTGGGAAAGTAACTGTTGGGACAAATGCCTTGTTAGTACTATTCTTGCTATACCATTTGAGTAAATGTCTTTGCTGAAAAAACTGAGTCCACTGAATAATTGTTAAAAACCCACCAACGGGGGCTTAGGCACTGCTGTTCAGTCACTGTTCTTCAAAGAAGCATTATACTTCTGACTGAAGTATATGTTGGCATAGACTGTTAGGCATAATCAGTCTTTTGTATTGTTTTGCTTAATATCTGCCGTTAAAACAAAACTCATCAATTAAATTTAAAAGAAATCAGTGCCTTAAACCAGGTGCAAAGTAAGAAAGGAAAAAAGCAAAAAAGCCGAAACACTGTAACCAAATATCTGAGCTGTAGCCAAAAATTCTGGCAGTGTCATCAATTTCACTCCCTAGGCTAGTCTGATACAAAATTTCCGTGGGCTGGTCAATGTTTGTTCCTTATTTCCATGGCCGCGTTAAACCTTTAGCAGCAGTTTATTTATATCTGGTTCTCTGTGACATGCCCCCGAGCACCAAGGTGATAGGAGAAGTGTCCTTATTTAAAATTATCTATTTTCATCATTACATTGAGTTCTGTTCCCAGCATCTCTAAATGTCGCTCTCCATTGAGTTTCAGAGACAGCTCTGCTGATTAGGCACTGCATGGTAGGAGGCTGAAGGATCGGTCTGTTTCAAAGTATACCAGGAAAAATCAACAGGAGGAAAACAGGGCTAGGACAAACCGTTACTATGTTATCACCACTGATAGCCTCTTGCCGAAGGTATCTGGTCTCATTGCATAAACTTTAAGTTAAACAAACAAATAAACAAACAACACACTGGCTGCTCTGATTATACAACATGACGGATTGATTCTTTAGTTATCTCTGCCCCGGTGTCCATTGCATAGAATTTAGGTCCAGAAGGATCAGAGAGATTATCTACTCCAATCCTTCAATGTGAAGTTGAGGAAACTGAGGTTTGGGGCATTTGGGGGCTCCCATGCTCCAGACCCTTCAGTATTCCAGCTTCTACTCTGGGGCCCTGGGCTCCTGATGTGTGAGATTTCATCATATTTAGCCCAACCCAGACCCACAGGGCTACTCCTGAGTCATCTGGATGCTGTGTGACCACAAAGACTGCCCCATGTCTCTCTCCTCTCCTACCTCTAAACTCTGGAAATGGTTATCAAATCCAGCAACCCTGGAAAGGATGTGTCAAAGAAGGTGATTCCACTCTCATCCCTGTGACTTTCCTGAACACCACCACCAAAAAATACCCTTTCCTGGCCGCCAGTCACTATAGGTGTAGTCCTTTGTGTTAGAATTTAAACTCCCTGAGGGCAGGGACCACCTTCATTTTTGTATTGTATTATCTGTATCCACAGTGGTTGGCACCGTAAGTTGTCAATAAATGCTCGTTGATTCATTTATTTCTTCAAGATTGCTTATGAATTCAATTACACAAGCATTTATTAAGTGTTACGTACCAGGCACTGCGTGAGGTGCTAGGGATACAAGGACAAAAATCAAACAATAATGCCTGCCCTCAAGGATCTTTTATTCTACTTAGGGGTTACAACATGTATGCACACAGGTAAGTGATTTCAGCGTCATCTGAGGAGGGAGAGAAGACCAGTCGCTGGGGAGGGTGGGGATAAAGAAGGGCTTCATGGGATGAAGTGGAGGGATTTGTCCATTTCAAAGTGCACCAGGACAAAGCAGCAGGAGGAAACTGTGGGAGGGATGGTCCAATCTGGTGGTGAGAAGGGAGTGAATTGCAGAAGTGGGGGAAGAGATGACAGCCCCTTAGAGAGGGGATGCTGCTGAGGTGGAGGAAGAGCTAATTCAGTTTGGCTGGAATGTGCAGTGAATTAAGGGCAATGAGATGAAATGAGTCTCCAAAAGCAGGCTGCAGCAAGATTATGGAAGCCTTTCAATACCGGGCTGAGGAGTTTGTATTTTGTCCTGGCATCGATAGCCATTCGGTGAAGATTATTGGAACAGAGGAGCGACATGGTCAAACCTGTTTTAGAAATATTAGTTTGGGATTAATAGTGCAAGCTAAGTGTCCAAAATCAGGAAACTGCTCCGCAGTCAGGCAACATCTGGACTACTAGGGTGTGTGGGTGCTACATGTCAGTATATTGACAACACAGGTTAAGTCATGGGGCAGCTAGGTGGATAGAGCACTGAGCCGTCAGGAAGATCTGAGTTCAAATCTGACCCCGGGCATTTATGTGACTAGGTAAGTCACTTAACTTCTGTCTGCCTCAACTATAAAATGGGGAAAATAGTAGTTCCTGTCTCATGGGGTTGTTATGAGGATCAAATGAAATACTATTTATAAAGCACTTAGCACGGTGCCCAGCACACAGTAGAGCCACATAAATGCTTATTTCCTTCCTTCCAAACTGGTATCCATTCTCTCTTCTCCTTCATACTCCAAACTTTATGAATACAATTTCTGGGGATTTTTCATAATCAAGAGAAGCCACGTGGGATGGTGGATGAAGAGCTGGCCTGGAAGCCAAGAAGACCTGGCTTTAAGTCCTTCCTAGAAGACATACAGGCAAATCACTTAACTTCTCAGTGGTTTAGACAACTCTCTAGGACTTAATTGCACAAAAGATGCTGACCTGCTTTGGGAAGGAATATTCTCCCTGGGAGCACCTTCTATCTTGTCTCCTATCCACATTCATCAATAAAAAGAGAGTGCACAAGAAACCAGAAATAGCACAGCTGAGTAGCACTTGAATTGTCCAGCCGATTCATTCCAGCTGGCATTACCTGGGCGTTGTTTTGTCCAGGATTCTCTCCAGACCTAGAATTTCTAGCTGCCTGTTGGCTCCAGAGAGAATGGAATTTTCCACATCAGAACATCCAGTCTGATTTAGAACTGGCCCAGCTGGGCAGTTGGATTGAACTCATTCGTCTCTTCTATAATCCCAGGCTTGCTCTCAGCCAATCAGGAGCCTCCTGCTTGCGTGGCAGACTTTGGGTGCTCTGCCTACATTTTACTCACTACGCTCATTTGGCTAACTAGATATTTCTTCTCCTTCCCCTCCAAAACAATTGCACGGAATTCACTTTCTTAAATACCTGCACAGTGGAAACAAACATTCTTCCAAGGTCAGGAGATCTGGGATCAGCTCCTGTCAATTGGCCACTTGTTACCCGAGTGACTGCATAGTCCCTCATTTTCCTTAGCTGTAAAATTAAGGGGTTGGGCCAGCTGGTCTTTGAGATTCTTTCTAGCTGTGATGCCTCAAAAATTGAATATACTGCAAAGAAAAACAGACAGAAATAAGTGTCCCTATCCTTCACACTACAATATTGCAGAGCAGAAATTAGAGTCTGAGCACCTGGGTTCAAATTACAGTTTTGTTACTACTAGCTGTGTGACTTGGGAAAGTCACTTTACATCTCAAGGCCTTTGCTTCCTCATGTTTAAAATCAGAGGCCGAGTGTAGTAGCCTCACCTGTAATCCTTGCTACTCAGGAGGCTGAGGCTGGTGGATAGCTTAAGCTAGCACGTTCTAAGCTGCAGGACTAAAGTCAGTCTAGTATCCCAAGTCTGGCACCTCTGAAAGAAGGGGGCCAATTGTAAGACTTGCCTGAAAGGGACAGTAACTGTTCTTTTTAAATCCTGTTTTCAGAAGAACCATGTGATGGAGCTGGAAGGAACTTAACTAGATGATCCACTAACTCAGCATTATCATTTTTTTTTAGGCAATTGGGGTTAAGTGACTTGCCCAGGGTCACACAGCTAGTAAGTGTCAAGTGTTTGGTCTGAGGCCAGAGCTGAACTCAGGTCCTCCTGACTTCAGGGCTGATGCCCCATTCACTGTGCCACCTCCATGCCCCCTAAACACTATCATTTTAAAGAGATGAAAACTGAGGCCCAGAGTCAGCCATGGGGTCGACAGCAGAGCCAGGACTGAACCCCAGACCCCTCTGGATCCAGACCCAGGGTTCTTACCACTGACCCATATTGAGGAAGATTCCCCACCCACACCAAGCGTCCCACTTGGGAAGTCCCCTAGGTCTTAGTGAATCTGTTTTCATGAGGTTTGAATGGGAAAAGGTTGGATGGCTGCCCACTAGATGGTTATCAGGGGGTTCTCTAGAAGCTGCCAGTAGCTGGAATCTCTGATATCAGCCCCTCCCAGGCCCACCCTGCCTCGCCCAACTCCTGACCTGCTGCCTGCAGGGGCTGCTTTCTTGCCCCTGCTCTGGGAGCCCTGAACCTGGCAGGGAGTCAGGAATGTGGCCAGAGAAGAGAACTGGGCCTCTCCCAGCCAGCTGGACCCCATCAGGGACAGCCAGCGCTTCAGGCTGGAAACTGGAAGCTCTCCCTGGAATGTCCTCCTTCCCCTTCTTGGTCTGTTGTATTCCTACCCACCCTTTAAAGGCCAATTCCAAGGCTTTCTCTTCCAGGAAGCTTTCTGGGGCTGGAATCTTGGGTTAGTAAAAAGTGTCTTGGTTTGAATCCTGACTTTTCCACTTAATCCCTGTATGTTCTTGGGCAAGCCTTCCTAGGGCTCAGTTTCCTCATCTGTATAATGGGAGGGTTGAACTAGTTGACCTTTTAGGGCCATTCCGGCTCTAAATCTATGATTCCTCCCCTTGGAAACAACCAGGGCCATTCTGGATTCAGCTCAAACCCACTTATGAAAGCTGATGCCAAGTTTTCATCCAGAACACTTATACCTTAAGCAATTGGCAAGCACACCAAATCAGGGTTTGCTTTGTTTATTGTTTATTGTCTGTACTTAAGAAAGCGATGGAGAAAATGCTAAGAATGCAGATTAACCTTCAAAGTGTGTTCTGTATACATACCGCCCAGAGAGCCAGTTATCAAACATTTACCAGCTTGCCCTTGAACAAACTTCTGTTCTCCATTTCACAAGGTACTCTGCTCTAATCCTAAATTCATTTCCCTAATACACTTGGAATTACTCGTAATTCCTGCTAACGTTTGTGTAGTGAGTGATGGTTTGCAAGACTCTTTACATGTTATCTTATTTGATCCTAAAAGCAACCTTGTGATGTAGGTATTGTTATTATCCCATTTTACAGATGGGGAAACTGAGGCTGAGAGCCACCAACGGGCTTACCCAATGTCATACATCTAGTGAATGTCCAATGATTAGAACTCACATATTCCTGTCATGGGCTGCCATTTGTATTAGAGGATTGCAGATCCAAGGTTGGAAGGGGCTTCAGAAGTCAGCTCATCAACTCCCCATGAGAAAACTGAGGAATTGGGGGTAAGTGACATGCCCAAGATCACATAGATCATGTCAGAGGCAGGATTTGAACTCAGGTCTACTGACTCTAAAACCAACGCTTTCATCACTATAAGCTCCATGAGGGCAGGGCTGAATCTTAACTAGACTTTGAATCTCTCTGAGTTGAACATGGTGCTCTCTCTGTACATAGTAGCTACTTCCAAAAGGTTTGTTAAATTGAATGAAACAGAATTGACTGGGGTTCTGAGCCCTCCGTTAAATAGATAATTTCCTTCTTCCTTCCCATGGTTAAAAGATACAGAGAAACACAATTAAAATGGTTAAAAGGAGGGAGCAGCTGCCTCGGTAGGACGGCCATGATCACGGCCATTTGTGGTAGTCTCTCGTGTGCTGGGCTAGAGATCAATGGCTCTGCTTCCCTGACTGTGCTAACATTCTCCCCTTAAAAGAAGTTGCATGAAGTACATCAGGAAAATAAAACCCACGACAACTACAACAATGCAGATAGAAAGAATAGGGGAGAAAACAATAAATAACAAAACTGAACATTAGGTAATTATAATAAACAACCTTGATCTCACAGAAGAAACCTAAAAAAGCTTCTCTCCTGTTCTCTGAAGAAGCATTTATTTTCAGACTTGGTTGAAAGGTCTGATAGCTTTGCTGAACTGCTCTGGCTTAATGGATAGAACTCTGGACTCAGAAGCAGGAAGATGAGTTCAAATCCTGCCTTAAACATTTATTAGCAGTGTGACCTGGGGCAAGTCACTTAACCTCAGTTTCCTCATCTGTAAAATGGGAATAATAATGGTTGTCTACCTCATAAGGTTGTTGTAAGGATCAAATGAGATAATATGTGAAAAATGCTCTGTACACCTTAAAGTGCTCTGCAAATGTTGGCTATTATTATTCTTTGTTACAGGGGGATGGGTCTCTGAGCACAAGAATGGGAGCACGTTTCATCTGTACAACAGGTGCTAATGAGAGTGCCTATTTCACAGGGTTCTGAGGATTAAATCTGATGCTATAAAAAGTGTTTATAAACCTTAAAGATACACACACACACATACGTATATAGGTATGTGTGTATGTATATGTGTATATGCTAACTATTGTTGTTGTCTGTTGTTTATCGTTCCTTTTCTAAGAAGATCACTGATATCCCGGGGTGATGTCTTGACTTACACATGAATTGAATTGAAGGGAGGCAGAGTTGCACAAAGTTGTCGGCCTCACTCTCTCTTCCAGAGTCATCCAAGTCCAATAGTAAGTAAAACAAAAGTCAGAATGCCTGGCGATGGCCCAGGATGCAGTGAATGGCCTTGGCATCTTCCATGTCTCATCGAGCTTTAAGCATTCCAGCCGCCGTCATGGCCATTGGAACAAACTGTTCTCATCTACCCATTCCACCAAGGAAAGTCTTCACACGCCTGGGGTAGACACCCCCTTCATTCACCAAAGGGTTTGAGGCTCATCGGTCACCCTCAACCTGGTCTAGCCTGTCTGCTGAGACAGTTTCACTGGGTGTGGCCCCTGTGCAGGCTACAGCTTCTTGGAACCACAGGTGAGAGTTGGGTGAGAATTGAACATCAAAGGTAGATGATCAGCCCTGAAAAGGGCTCAGCATGCCCTCACACCAGAGCTTCTAGTCCTCTTGAATACCCCATATGCCCCTATTATTTATTAATGTTAAAACAAAAGATATTCATACATTTTTAAAAAGGAGTTGAAATGGTTTCCTGCCTCCTCACTCTCTTCCTTTTGCCTTGCTCCAAGTCTTCACATTTTTTTGTTATAGTGTGTCCCCAGAAAACTCTAGTCCTGGGCAGACCACTAGGTGTTAAGGATCCATTTAGAAACAAAACTTTCAGTTTGGAAGAACCCTGGAAACCTCCAGGTAGGAAGCCAACACCTTCATTACAAAATGTACACAAACTTTGGGACAAAGGGAAGCCAATACCAAACACCAAAACAATAGTGATGATAAAATCAGAGCCCCTAGCATTATTGGAGTGGTTGGATCTGATGGACCTCACCCAAGATGGTGCCAGTATATCATCACAAGGAAAGCCTGGGAAACAAAGGGAGTCAACATCAAAGAATCTTGGGGAGACAGGTTGAAGGTGACCACCATTTCTTCTAACAGAACTCTTAACTTATCTCCTGATTTGGCACTGACCTCAGGCCTGAATTTCTGCTCCGTCAGTGGAATCCTTTCTTCCTCTTGACTCTATCCCATGGATTTCCAGGGCATAGGGGAAGAGTTCCCACATGGACCAAGGACCATATGAGAGGAAACCCTAGTGCTGCCCCAGCCTTATTAGCCACATAGTTGAGATTAAACCCTTCCCACTAAGGGAGGTAGGAGGTAACTGTGATCATCTGGTATGAACCTTAAAGTCATGTAACTATAACCAGATGGGGCAATGATTGGTGACATGTACAGGATGTGTGATTACCTGAACAAACACACCAACCTCCATTGTCCATTTCTACGGGCTCATTTCCTTATTAAATCTTTCTCCACATTCCAAAGCATTTGGAGGTCTGAATATGTCAGAATTTCAGAGTTTCTAGAATTTCTTTGTACATACTTCAATCTATGCTGAGGAAAATCTGCCCCTTCTGAATTGCTTTCCCCCCATCTCAATCTAAAGTCATTTACTCATTGACTTGGACTAAAATCATTGTAAATGGATATACACTTTAATAGAGATAGGGATTTGGACCCATGATTTCACTGGTACGGGGGATGAATGGTTGAGGAAAACTCCTTCTTCCGATGCAGGTCACCACTTTCTCAGTGACTTTGAACCTGAAAGAGCTACCTAAGGCACTATGCCCATCATCACACAGCCAGTATGTGACAGAGGCAGGTCTTCCTGTCTCTGAAGCTGATTCTCTATTCACTAGACCACATGGCCTCTCGTGCTTTAAGAGAAATTTCAAACAGCATGGGAATGCAATAAATATTTAAAACAGGGGTTCTTAACCTTTTGGGGGTCATGAGTCCCTTGGGCAGTCTGGCGAAGTCTTCTCAGAATAATATTGTTTAAGTAATTGAGGGAAATGAAAATTTTCATTTAGAGATTAGTGAAAACAAATATGGAATTTTTCCCCCCATTCAAGTTCATGAACCCCTTGAGACCTCAAGGGGATAAGAGATTTGCTCAAAGCGTAGACTGAAAACTGGAAGAGACCTCAGAGGCCAGATAGTCTAAGAAACCCCTTCTTCCGGGTCACAGAGGTGAGTTGGGAGAGCTGGGAACTAAAATCTAGGTCATCGGATACCAATTCCAGCCCTAATTCTTCTGCAACTGTCCCAGGATTGGCCAGGGTAAGATCTGGGAATTGGACCCAGGTGGGCTGACTCATTCCAAGTAGGGTCTCTTTCCACTGGACCACCCAGCTCTTAGTGAGGAAGTGTGCATAATGGACTTATTGTTATCTGCCTCAGACAAAAATAGCTTTTGAATTGAAATTCCACAGGGGGCAGACTGGGTGGAGCGGTGTGTGAAGGGGTAGAACACATGCCTCACTTTTTCTGGGAGACTTCATTTGCTGAAAATGGAACCTCTTAATCTGGCCAAAAGTCGCCTCTCACTGCGGATGTGTCTTTGGGAACATGAGGGGCTCTGGGTAATCTGCCCTGACCCACAGATCCCCGCCTCTCTCTCTCTCAGCCCTGCCTCCTCCTCCAGCCTGCACCGTTTCCCTGAATTCTCAGCCTCTCCCCCTTCCCACCACAACGGTCTCAGCTTGGACTTTCTGATTTAAAGCTGGAAGGGACCTGAGAAGTCGCCTCACTCAACCCACTGCTTTTTGACTAATGAAGAAACTGAATTCCTAAGAAGAGAAATAATCC
Organism: Vombatus ursinus; assembly: GCF_900497805.2. Classification (NCBI taxonomy): domain Eukaryota; kingdom Metazoa; phylum Chordata; class Mammalia; order Diprotodontia; family Vombatidae; genus Vombatus; species Vombatus ursinus. The sequence goes on along the minus strand of NW_020954625.1, from coordinate 2,961,600 downwards.
ATCCAAAGTCATGTGGCTAGTGAATAGGAGAGTGAGGTCTTCTGACTCCAGAATGTGGCCTTGAGTCAGGAAGATCTGAGTTCAGATCCAGCCTCAGACATTTGGTAGCTCTGTGACCCTGGACAAGTCACTTGATCTTGTCTGCCTCAATTTTCTTATCTGGAAAAATGGGGATTACAATAGCACCTACCTCCTGAGGTGGTTATAGGAATCAAATGCGATATTTATAAAGTGCTTAGCACAGTGCCTGGCACTTAATAAATACTTGTTACCTCCCCTACTCCACCCCCATCCTCAGATGACTATCCTTCTGCATCTGTCTGTGGTCATTTCCACTGCCATCTGCTATTGCTCTGAACCTCGGTTTCCTCATCTGTAAAATGAGAATGATGATAATAATAGCACCTACTTCACAGGGTTGATTAAATAAGAAGAATAAGGTTAATCAAATAAGGATTTGAGCATCAAATAAAATAATATATAAAGTACTTTTCAAACCTTAAAATGCAACATAAATTTTATTATTGTTATTCTTTATTTTTAATTATTTATTGTTTGTTGTTTATTATTTGTTGCAATTGTCATCATTGTTGTTTCTATTCTCTTTCGTGGAGATCCTAGACATGAGCTTGAGATGATTTTCCCTAGAGTTCCAGGGTGGGGGCATAAAAAGTCAGAGAGCTTGGCCACTCTCTTTAGAGGACAAGATCACCCATGACTGAGCCTGGGACTTCTGTGAGCTCAGAGCTGAAAGGCCCTGTCCTGAAATAGTGGATCTGCAGCCTCCCTAGACTAGCAGGTGTCTTATCACAGAAGTATCTGGAAAACAAACTCTGTAGTTCCAATCTGCCGAATTTATCTCTACACTCTTCTCTGAAGCTTCAGGTCCCTGGATCTAACCTGGCCCCTCCCCAAATCCTTCTAAGCTGAAGCAACTCCTTCCTGGTAACACCCACAAGATGATGGCACATTCTAGACTGGACCCCCCCTTACCACTGTTGGAGAATTTTCTTCAGAGGACCAAGGGGTCCTCTGGATTGAACTCATTGGTTTGTTCTATAATTTGGGCTCATCCGCAGCCAATCTGAAGTCCATTCATTGCATGGCAGCCTCTGGGTGCCTGGGACCTTCTTATGTCATCATTTAACTAATTAGGTATTTTCCCTTCCTCCATTCAAAGTATGTGGGGGGGGGAAGCTGGAAGAGGCTTGGGGAGTGGGTAAGTAGAATGAACAATCATATAACATCAGTTGTTATCCTATCACTTCAAAAATAGGCTCTGGGGAAAGCCAAGATGGTGGAGTACAGACAGCAACTCAGCTGAGCTCTCCCAACATTTTCCTCCGAACAACTTTAAATAACACCTCAAATCAAATTCTGGAGTAGCAGAGCCAATGAAAGGTCAGAGTGAGACATTTTTCCAGCACAAAACAACTCGGAAGGTCAGCAGACAAGATCTGGGACCTGGGGGAGAGGGGCTGGCCCAGAGCTCAGGCACCAGCAGCACCAGTGGTGGACCTTGGAAGCTGCTACAAACAGTGGCAGCAATAGCTTGGAGAACATTCAGCCCAGAGATGATGAGGAGGTTGGACAACTGGTCAGAAAGAGATTATAGTGGACCTTTTGCTGTCACTGAGAATAGGACCTATTGCCTAGACACAGTTCTGGGTCATAGTCCCAGGGCAAGGAGAAGCATCAGAGCTTTCCACTGCAGGGGAGCAGGGGCCCTAGTCACAGTTCCAGGATGGAGAAGAGGCCTTGTGGTTGCTCACAAGGGATCAGGGACCTGGTCACAGTTCTAAGACAGAGAAGAGTGCTAATGCCTGCATCCACAGGAGAGCAGGGACTCTGGTCACAGTTCCAAGATGAAGAAGAATGCTTGTGGTTTATCACAAGGGAGAGGGGGACCTGGTTACATTTCCAGGGCCTGGAGGAGCACTAGCACTTGTGGCCACAGGGGAGCAAGGTCCCCTCCTGGGTAAAGACCAGAACACAGGCTAGGAGAGAAGCATCCACACCTCTCCTTGTATCAAACCACCTTGGAAGCACTGAAAACTTAAAGAACTCCCAGAACTAGCTCTGAAACTGCAGCATGAAAAACCTGAAGCTTGAGACAGTGGCCCCTCCACCCTGGGAGTAGAGCCCAACTTTAACATAAAGTTAAAAGTCAAGAATAGGCTGGGAAAATGAGCAAATAAAAACAGCCAAAAAAAGAACCTGATGATAAAAAGCACCATGGTGACAGGGAAGATCAAGATACAAACTTAAAAAGAGACATCAATGTCAAAATAAATACAAGGAAAGCCTCAAAGACAAAAAAAAAATGTGAATTGGGCCCAACAAGAATTCCTGGAAGAGCTCAAAAAAGATTTTTAAAATCGAATAAGAGAGGTAAAAGACCAATTGGGAAAGGAAATGAGAGTGATGGAAGAAAATTATGAAAAGACAGTCAACAGCTTGGTAAAAGACACACACACACACACACACATGCCACTGAAGAAAATAACACCTTAAAAAAAGAATTGGCCAAATGGTAAAAGAGGCACAAAAATTCACTGAAGAAACAACTCCTTAAAAAACAGAATTGGCCAAGTGGAAAAAGAGATACAAAAGCTCACTGAAGAAAATAATTCCTTTCCTACATGTACAAAAATATTTATAGCAGCTCTTTCTTGTAGTGGCAAAAATTGAAGGGATGCCCATCCATTGGGAAATGACTGAACAAATCATGGTATGAACGTAATGGAATACTATTGTGCTATAAGAAATGATGAGCAGGTGAACGTCAGAAAAACCTGGAAAGACTTGTATGAACTGATGCTGAGTGAAGTGAGCAGAACCAAGAGAATGTTGTACACAGAACAGCCACATTGTATGAGGAATAACTTTGATAGACTTAGCCCTTCTTAGCAATTCAAGGATCTAAGACATCTCCAAAAATCTCATGATGGAAAATACTATCCACATCCAGAGAAAAACTATGAAGTTTGAATGCAGATCAAAGAATACAATTTATTCTTTTTTTTCCTTCTGTTTTGTTTTGTTTCCTCTTTCTTGTGGTTCTTCCTATGGGTTCTACTTCTTCATTACAACATGACTAATGTGAAAATATGTTTAATAGGAATGTATATATAGAGCCTATGTCAGATGCTCACTATGTTGGGGAGGGAGGCAGGCAGGAAGGGGGAAAATTTAAAACTCAAAAGCATATGGAAGTGATTGCTGAAAATTAAAAATAAATTACTAAAAAAAAAGAAAATAATTTCTTAAAAGTCAGGATTGGGGAACTGGAAGCTACTGTATAAGACAGTAAGAAACAATAAAACGAAGTCAAAAGAATCAAAAAATAGAGCACCAGCCCTGAAGTCAGGAGGACATGAGTTCAAATCCAGCCTCAGACACTTGACACTTACGAGCTGTGTGACCCTGGGCAAGTCACTTAATCCCATTGCCTAGACAAAAAACAAAACAAAACAAAAGAATCAAAAAATAGAAAGAAAATGTGAAACATCTCATCAAAAAACATCTGACCAGGAAAATAGATCAAGGAGAGATAATTTAAAAAGTATTGGACTACCTGAAAACCATGGTAAAAAGAAAAAAGAGCCTGGACATAATATTTCAAGTAATTATCAAGAAAAATTGCCTTGATATCCTAGAACCAGAGGGTAAAATAGAAATTGAAAGAATCCACTGATCACCTCCTGAAAGAGATTCTAAAATGAAAACTTCCAAAAATATTATAGCCAAATTCTAAAGCTCTCAGGTTAAGGAGAAAATAGTGCAAGCAGCCAGAAAGAAACAATCCAAATATCATGGAGGATACCACAAAATTTAGCAGCTTCTACATTAAAGAAGCAGAGGTCTTGGAGTGTGAAGGCAATCCTGACGGCAAAAGAGCTAGGATTACAACCAAGAATAACCTACTCAGGAACACTGAGTACAATCCTTCAGGGGGAAAAAATAGAAATGTAATGAAATAGAAGACTTTTAATCATTCCTGATGAAAAGACTAGAGCTGAATGAAATTTTTTACTTTCAAATTCAAGTCTCAAGAGAAGCAGAAAAACATAAAGATAAAAGAGAAATCATAAGGGACTCAATCAAGTTGAACTGTTTACATTCCTATGTGGGAAGGTGATACTTGTAACTCCTCAGAACTTTGTCATTAGGGCAGTTAGATGAAGTATATAGAGATAGAGTGCACAGGTGTGAGTTGACTATACTGGGATGATCTCAAAAAAATTAAGAAGCGGGAAAGAGGGATGCACTGAGAGAAGGGAGAAGAAGAATGGGACAATTATTTCACATAAAAGAGGCATGAAAGAAAGAGATTTTACAATGGAGAGGAAAATGAGGGGGAGGATGACAGGCAATGCCTGACCCTCACTCTCTTCAGAATAGTTTCAAAGAAGGAATAACATACACACTCAGGTATAGAAATCTGTCTTACCCAACAGGGAAGTAGGAGGGGAAGGGGAGAGGAGTAAGGGAGGGGCTGATAAAAGGAAGCATGGATTAAAGGAGGCAGTGGTCAGAAGCAAAATAGACTTTCAAGGAGGGACAGGGGAAAGAGAGATAAGGATAAACAGAAAAAAATAGAATGGAGGGAAACACACTTAGTAATCACAACTGTGAAAGTGAATGGAATGGACTCACTCATAAAACGGAAGCAAATAGCAGAATGGATTAGAAACCAGAATCCATTAATTTTTTTTTTTTTAGGCAATTGGGGTTAAGTGACTCGCCCAGGGTCACACAGCTAGTTAGTGTCAAGTGTTTTGGTCTGAGGCCGAATTTGAACTCAGGTCCTCCTGACTTCAGGGCTGGTGCTCTATCCACTGTGCCACCTAGCTGCCCCCATTAATATTTCTTTTTTAAAAGATACACACTTGAAACAGAGAGACACACAATATTACCATAAGGGATTTGAGCAGACTCTATCATGCTTCACATGAGGGGAAAAATAAAGGTAGGGGTAGCAATCATGATCTCAAACTAAGCAAAAGGAAAATAGAACTAATTAAAAGAGATAAGGAAGGAAACTTCATTTTGCTAAAAGGTACCATAGACAATGAAGTAATATCAATATTAAACATACATGCATCAAATGGCATAGCATCCAAGTTATTAAAGGAAAAGTTAAATGAGTTACAGGAGGAAAGAGTAAAACTATACTAGAGGGAGACCTCAACTTCCCCCTCTCAGAACAAGATAAATCTAACCACAAAATAACTAAGAAAGAAGTCAAGGAGATGAATAGAATTTTAGAAGAATTAGATATGATAGACCTCTGGAGAAAACCAACTGGAAATAGAAAGGAGTATACCTTTTTCCTCAGCTGTACGTGACACCTTTACAAAAACTGACCATGTGTTAGGGCATAAAAGGCTCACAAACAAATGCAGAAAAGCAGAAATATTAAATTAAATTTTCAGACCATAATGCAATAAAAATTACATTCAATAAAGGACCTTGGAAATAGAGATTAAAAATTAATTGGAAACTAAATAATCTAATCCTAAAGAATGAGTGGGTCAAATAACAAGTCATGGAAACAATAAATAATTTCATTAAATATAATGACAACAATGAAGCATATCAAAAATTTATGGGATGCAGCCAAAGTAGTACTTAGGGCAAATTTTATATATCTAAACACAACAAAAAAAATTTTTTTTAAATCAAAAAAATAAAGAAAGAACAGATCAGTGAATTGGGTAATTTAAAAAAAAAACTAGAAAAAGAACAAATTAAAAACCCCCAATTAAGCACCAAATTTGAAATCTTGAAGATCAAAGAAGAGACTAATAAAATTGAAAGTAAAAAAGCCATTTAACAAAAATAGGTTATAGCCCCTCCTTCAATCAGTCAATAAGCATTTATTAAGCACCTACTATGTGTCAAGCACTGTGCTAAGTACTGGAAATACAAAGAAAGGCAAAAGATGGTCCTCATCCTTGAGGAGCTCATAGTCTAATGGGGGAAACAACGTTCAAGCTGCTACATACAAACAAGACATAGGAAATAATCAACAGCAGGAAAGGGAGAATTAAGGGAAAACCAATAAAGATTTCCAGAAGTCCTTCACAGGACTTCTTAAATGATTTCTATTCAGATACTTCCCAAGAGGTTATCTGACCTACAGCTGAAGGTGACCTTGGGTCATTTAATTGTTTTGTGACTCCCAAGGTATAGTGGAAGAATGCTGACCCTGCACCTGGACCTGGATTCAAATCCTGTTTCTGACACTTGCTAGTTGGGTGACCATCCACAGGTAGGTCACTTGGTGATCACATTACACACCCCTTTCTCTCCTCTGACACTGTCCCCCACCCTGGTGCAGACCCTTATTATCTGATGTCTGGTCTACTGAAATAGCTACCAGTGAGTATGCCTGTCTCAAGTCTCTCCCACTCCATCTATCCATTCAGCTACCCAAGTGATACCTAAAGTACAAGTCCGAGCTTGGCGCTGCTCCCCACCCCCAACTAATTAAACTCCATCGACTTCCTCTCACCTCCAGGATCAAAGACAAAATCTTCTGTTCAGTGTTTCAAGTACTTAAAGTACTTCTTGTCTGACTCTTTGTGACCCAATTTGGGTTTTCTTGGCAAAGATACTGGAACAGTTTGCTATTTTCTTCTCCAGCTCATTTTTTAGATGAGGAAACTGAGGCAAACAGAGGTAAGTGACTTGCCCAGGGTCACACAAGCTAGTAAGGATTTAAGGCCAGATTTGAACTCAGGAAGATGAGCGTTCCTGATTCTCAGTCCAGTGTTCTATCGGCTGTACCATCTAGCTGTCCTGCCTAGTAGGTGTTTAATAAATGCTTGTTGACTTGACTTGCCCAAGATCACATAGGGAGTTAAGGGCAGATCTGGGAACTTAGGTGGCTTGATTTCCAGACTATTGCAGTGATTCATTAAAAGGTAGTGAAGTCAGGCAGCTAGGTGGTGCAGTGGATAGAGCACCAACCCTGGACTCAGGAAGACCTGAGTTCAAATCCGGCCTCAGACACAAAAAACACTCTCTAGCTGTGTGACCCTGGGCAAGTCACTTAACCCCATTGCCTAGCCAAAAAAAAGAAGTTAATGAAGGGAGACCTGAGCTTCACCCTGAGCAAATCACTTAATCACTCTCAGCCTCCGTTTCCTCATCTTTAAAAAGGGGATAATAATAGCATCTACTTCAAATGGTTGTTGTAAGTCTCCAGTGAGATAATGCATACAAATCACTTCGCAAAACTTAAAGGAAGACAGCCAAGATGGCAGAGTGAAAGCAGTGACTTGCTTGAGCTCTCCTCCAAATACCTGTAAAAAATGGTTCTAAACAAAACTTAAAGCACTCTATACATACTAGCTGTTATTATTATAATTACCTGTGTGACAATAATAGTAATAGCTAGCATTTGTATAATGCTTTAAGGTTTGCAAAGTGTTTTACAGATATTTTATCCTCAAGCAAACCTGGGAGGCGGGTGCCAGTACTATTACTATTTACAGATGAGGAAAATGAGGCAGAGGTTCCTGGGTCATGTAGCTAGTGTCTAAGGTCGGATTTGGACTCAAGTTTTATTGACCCCAAGCCCAGTGTTCTAGTCACTTAACCTCTAAGACTCTCAGTTTCCTTATCTGTGAAATGGGAATGGTAAGAACCCTTTAGTGCCTACCTAATTTTGGCCCAGCCCCTCCCACCCCACACCCTTTGCCAGGGAGTCAGAGCCCATGTGCCTGAGCCCATTCTCAGCCCCATGCCGGCGGTCTCTGTGTGTGTGTGTTGGGGGTGTGTTGGGGGTGGGCGAGGGCCAGGGAATGTTCCCAGGCAGTAGTTGGGGAGGGGGAGGGGCTTCCTTTGATAACTCTCATTATGTATAGAAGCCTTTGCAAACCTTAAAGAGCTATACAAATGTCAGATATGATTCATTCAAATTCAACAAATATTTATTGAGCACCTACCCTGTGGATGGCAGCCTCGCCTACTAATTACACCATGCATTACTCCCAAGACCTGGAGAAGTTTCCTCTTCTCAAGACCCCCTCATTCCTCCTTTCACCTCCAAGCCATGTGCCCTGAAGATTTTCCCTCGAGGCCCTCAGAGCTGCTACTGAAGGTCCTTGTCGTCTCACCCTCAACCCAACCCTGGGAGCTCTCATAAAGCAGCCAGGCCCCAGCCTCGATGGAAGAAGAACACAGGCCTGGTCCTTCAGGAGCTTAAGGTGCAGTGTGGGAGGGAGGCTTGGGGCACCTCTATAAATAAGTGTGAGAAAAGGTAGAGCTGTGGGTCATGGAGGAGAGATCTGGACAAAGCCCTAGGAAAATGTCTGGAGGGAAAGATTTTCAGCTGGGGAAAAAACCAGGAGAGAGTCCCTGGAGGGGTGGGGGGACCTTGAAGGACAAAGAGGATTTCAGTGATGTGAGAAGGTGAGAAGGTGGGAGGGGATAGAAAAAGATCCAGTCACGGCTCCTCCCATTGGTTCTAATTCTTCTTTACAACACGACTAATGTGAAAATTAAAAAAACAAACAAACCTGTAACTGATGGGAGTCTAGTCTGATTAGAACATAGCATGTGCAGAAGAGGAAATTAGTCTGGAAAGCTAGGTTGGAAGCAGATTGCGGTGGGGAGATCCGCTTTACGTCCCCAAATACGGAGTTTATATTAGACTCTAGGGGTAATAGGTAGACATGGAAGGCTTTTGAGAGAGAGTCCTAGGAGCAAACTTGTGCCCCGAGACCCCCCAGACACTGTGTGTCGGCAGAACTTGAGAGACAAAGGTCTTGAGGTAGGGAGACCAGTTTCGGGGGTGTTATGGTATCTGAGGGAGAAGTGATAGAAGCCTAAACTCAGGTGGTGGAAGCAGGGGAGGCCGAGAAGAGACAGATGGAAGGGAGATTTCAGACATACTCTTGCTTTCCAAACCTCTTCCGCCCTGGGCAGAAAACCCCTGGATCTCTGGGGCAATCCTCTTCGAGAGTCTAGAGGTAACCCTTGCATTCTGAGGCTTCCTTGAATAGCATCACGGTGTTCCAGACCTACATCCCACCACATCAGCTGTGATATCATGGCTCTTAGAAATGAGGGCCTCTGCCCAGGCCTTCCCCAAGAGAAGAGCTCAGAAGGCATCATCCTGCCGTCACCCAGCTGGTGTTACATCATCATCACTGCCTGGCCCCTCCCTCAGCTCCGCCTGTGGTCCACGTCTCTACCCAGACTCACACAAGACGAATGAGAGGGCAGCACAAATCTACCCCCACTTTCTTGTTCTCTTTCCTTCCAAGATATACAACTCGACCCCCACAGGATAATGGGCCAGCCTGACACTAGTCCAGAGGCCTGGACTCTCCCTGCTTTTATCTTCTCCCTACAGGCAACCTCAGAGTGGGAGAGAGGAGAGGAGAGGCTGAGGCCCTCATTAGGACTGTTGGCAGCAGCTGCTGTCTTTCTGCATAGATCAAATGTCCTGCCTCCCGGACTCTGGCAACGCTCGATGTGATATGTCTTCTAGTCATGCGTCTTCCCAGGCCTAGCACACCTGCAGGAACCTCTCTCCCGCTCTCATTAGCCACCCTGGAGTCTTTGCTAACTTTCCTTGGCATCCAGGGAGACGCCCTTCCCACTTCCAGGAGAGGAGAGGTGGGGATTCTTCTCCATCCCACAGTCAGGTCTCCTCACACCTGTGGAGGCACCTGCACCTGCCCCAGACCTTGCCCAGCTAAGGGAAAGAGAAGCCGAGCTCAAGACTCTCAGCCCAAATGCCCAGGCTCTGTTTCTTTCAATTCAATAAATGTTTTATTAAGCACTCACTCTGAGCAAAGCACTGTCCTGGGTGCTAGAGGAGATCTATACTTTGGATGAGACACAGTCTCAAGTAGAAGGAAAAGATACAAACACAGATAACTATAATAAACAATATTATATGATAAATACAAAATATTTTGTGAGATTGGAGGGGGTGGGGGAAGACATTATTAATACCTGCATTGGAACAAGGAAAGTTTATAGGAGGAGGTGACATTTGAGTTGGGTTTTAAAGGGTGTGTTGAAATTCAGCAGGTGAAAAAGAGAAGAAAAAATATTCCAGGCAAGGGGTACAGTGTGAGCAAAGGTACAGAAGGAGGAAAGTTCAAGCTGTGTCTGGGAAACAAGTGGTCTGGTCCGTCTGAACCACAGAGTACAGTAATATAAGATAAAGCTGGAAAGCCAGGGTCCCGTTAGATTGCAGAGTGTCTTGAATGTCGAGCAAAAGCTGAGGGAAGAGGAATTAGGGACAATAAACAGAGCCGGCAGATTCTTTTTTTTATTTAATTTAAAAATTCTGATAGATGAAGACAACATATGAAGGGCAGCGGTGGCCAGGAGTCGCTGAGGTGCTGAACTGATGGATAGATCAGCTCATTGATAAGCCCTTTCCCTATAAGGAAACTAGCTTAAAAAGAAGTGACCTGCTCACGGTCACACAGCTGGGAAATACCAGAGTAGAGATTCAAACCTGAACCTCTGAATCCAGCGCCTTTTCCACTCCCCTAAATCATGCTTCTCAGAACTAGCTCAACATGAGATAATTGTTTTCAGGCTCATAGTAAGAAAAACAGGACAACTTCAATCAACAGACAATTACTGTCCAGTTACCATTTGCAAGGCATTATGGGAAGACCAGAAAATAAAAAGTTTCGTACAAAGTCAGTCCCTGCCACCCGAGGGCTTAGAATCCAGTGGGGTAGCAGCTGCTGACCCCCAGGCGGAGGCTGGCTGAGCGCTTGTCAGGGTTGTTGTAGAGGGAATTCCTTCTCAGTTATGGGCTGGACTAGAGGTCCTCTGAGGACCCTTCTAGCTACGAGTCTGGAGTTCTAACATGAATCTGTATCTATCAATCAATCCATCAGCATGGACTGTGTGCCAGGCACTGTGCTACATGCTGGGGGTACAAAATAGCAAGAAATCAGCAAACAACATCAGGGCTGGATTCATTGTTTTGTTGATTATCTATACTTAAGAAAGTGATGGGGCAGTTGGGTGATTATCTAGACTGAAGAAAGTGATGAGGCAGTTGGGTGGCATAGTGGATAGCGCTCCAGGCCTAGAGTGAGAAGGTTCATCGCTTTGAGTTCAAATCTGGCCTCAGACACTTCCTAGCTGTGTGACCCTGGGCAAAGTCACTTAACCCTGCCTGCCTCAGTTTCCTCATCTGTCAAGTGAGTCGGAGAAGGAAATGGCAAACCACTCTAGTATCCCTGCCAAGAAAACCCCAAATGGGGTCACAAAGAGTCAGACATGACTGAACAACAAGAAATTGACGGGAAAAGTATTAATGAAGATTAAACTTAGAAGTATGTAGTTCATACCTTTTTTGGGGGGGGAGCTGCCCTCAAGGAGTTTATATTCTAATGGAAGAGATGTTTTATACATAGATCTATTTATCTCTCTATTGCTCTATGTCTCCATCTCTATTCATCCATCTATCCATCTATTTCACATCCATCCATCCATCTATCTATCTGTCTATCAATCTATCTATCTATCTATCTATCTATCTATCTATCTATCTACCTCATCATGGTGTATTGGAGGCAAGTAAATTTTGAGAGCTAATTGTTAACTTTTCAGTGTGAGCATTTATACCTCAGAAATCAGCAAACAACAAACTAGAGCTTGATTTTTCATTTTGTTGATTGTCTAAATGTAAGAAAGTGATAGAGAAAGTTTTAATAATGCAAATTAATCCTAAACGTATGTAGTTCATACTTTTTTCTTTGGAGAGCTGGTTATGACACATTTACTAGCAACACCCGGGGGGAGCCCAACGTAGCCCAGTTAACTTTGGGGAAGCTCTAGTTTTTAGGAAGCTTTCCCTTGCATTCAACCTAAATCAATCTCTTTACATCTTCTATCAATCATTGCTCCTGGTTCTGACATATGTGTGTTTGTGTATACACATATATAGAATATACATTATTTGATATATATCAGTTAAATATTAAATATATGTGTGTATATCAAAATGTAAAGTACAAGATAACCACAGAATGAATGGAAGTTAACTTTAGAAGAAAAGGCACCAGCAACTGGAGGGACCAGGAAAGACTTCCTGGAAAAAGTGGTGCATAAAGGGAATCTTTTTTTATTTTTAATAAGCTTTTATTGATGACTCTTTTTTTACATTACAGTTTTCCCTAGTATCCCTCTTCTTCCCCTCCCAGAGAGCCATCTCATATAATAAGTAATATTTTCTTGAAGATAAAAAGAAAAAGATTCAGCACAACCAATCAATACATTGAAAAGGTCAGAAAACATGGAATGTATAACACCTAAGAACCTCCCACCTCTGCAAATGAGCGGGCTGGGATTATCCTCTCCTAACTTCTTTAGACACATACTTGTTCTTTTTAATTTTGCATTATTTGCTTTTAATTGTTCTGTGGTTTTTTCCATTTACATTATTGTAGTCATCGTGTCTGTTGTTTTCTTGGGTCTACTTACTTTCCTCTGCATTAGTTCATACAGATCTTTCTGTGTTTCTCTGTCTTGATCAGACACATCATTTCTTACAACGCAGTAATACTCCATTGAATTCACATACCAGTTCATTGAGCCATTCCCTAATTGATGGGCATCTACTTTTTCTCTAATTCTTTGCTATAACAAAAAGTGCTGCTATAAATATTTTAGTAAATATAAGTACTTTCATCTTATCAATGGCATCCTTGGAGTATAAGTCTCCAAGCAGAATAACAAACAGTATAAGCAGAATCTCTTCAAAGTCACTTTATTTACACTTTAGTCACTTTATTTGCATAATTACAAATTGCTTTCCAGAATAGTTGTACTAATTTACAGGTCCACCAGTAATGTATTAGTGTGTCTGTTTGGCCACAACCTCTTCAACAGTGACTATTGCCATTTATTACCATCTTGGTCAATTTGAAGGGTGTAAGGTGAAACTTCAGAGTTGTTTTGACTTGAATTTCTCTTACTATTAGTGATTTGGATCACCCTATCGTGTGATTATTTGAAATTATTTGAAATTCTTCTTTTGAAAACTTTGCTCATATTCTTTGACCACTAAGCAATGCTTTAAGATTCCGAGAATTGTAGATTAGCAAGAAGAGCATTTCGGGCATGGGGAATGGCCAATGTAAAGGTTCTGTGATGGGAGAGAGAGTGTTGCAAGCCAACTCCAAGTGTGTTAGAGTTCAGGAATTGGGGGAATTAGGACAGCAAGTGGTTAATTGTGGAGATTGAGTGAACCATACAGATTCCATCTTGTGACCCAATTCTGGAGCTAACTCAGCTTCCTCTCCGTTCAAAGTCTAGAACTGTGAGAAAAGTTCATTGTATTATCTGAATATAATACAGTGCTGTGTGTCTGGGAAGCTGGCCACCTCTATCTGCTGCTTAAAGACCCTTAACTAAGGACCTAGGTCATGCTGACCAGAAACTCAGTTAGATCTGAAGATTGATGCAAGTTTTTTCACAATTATATATTTCAAGCAACCCATATCATATGTCTTATATGAAAACTGTTCCCATACTGGTCAATCAGTTATTGTTTACATATTCCTTTGATTGTATACAGACACCTGAGGGGAATGGGACACTTCTTCTTCTGATTTCAGGAAATTGCAGCTGTTGACCCTCTCCTTTCCAACTTGGAAAGTCACTATTCTTTCCTTCAATTAGAAATCAGTTGGGGCAGCTAGGTGGCGCAGTGAATAGAGCACTGGCCCTGGAGTTAGAAGGACCTGAGTTCAAATTTGATCTCAGACACATAATACTCACTAGCTGTGTGACTCTGGGCAAGTAATTTAACCCCAATTGCCTCACTAAAAAAAAAGAAAGAAAGAAAGAAAGAAATCAGTTTCCCTAATGTTGTATCCTGGTTAATTGTTTCCTTCTAATTAATTGGTCGTATTTGATTAAATGTTTTTAATGTATAAAAATCTGTCTCTCCCTGTATTCAGGGTCCTGTGTCAAAGATGAGGAAGAATACTGGTCCTGATTTGTTGGGCAATTGGCATGCATTGCTTAATAAATTGATGTGCTTGGAAGCTCAAACTTGTTTCTTCAGTCATTTCCTCTTTCACCTGCCACAGGAGCCAGGTGAATTTTGAGAGCTAATTGTAAAATTTCCACTGTGAGCATTTACACCTCAGAAATCAGCAAACAACAAACCAGGGCTTGATTTATTGTTGTGCTGAGTCTAGACTGAAGAAAGTGATGGGAAAAGTATTCATGCAGATTAAACTCAGAAGCATGTAGTTCATATTTTATAATGGAAAGCTGGTTATTAAACATTTAGCAGCACCTCCTGGAGGGAGCCCAACATAGCCCAGTACATTTTGAGGATACTCTAGTTATTAGGAAACTTTGTCTTGCAGCCAGCCCAAATCAACCTCTTTATATCTACCAATCACTGCTCCTGGTTTGGACCTTTGGGCCAAATGGAAACAGCATAACCCTCTTTCATCTGCTCGTTCTTGAAGAAAGTTCTCTCCTCATCCCTTCTCCCTGAAGCCTTCTCCTCCCTCAGCTAGACATCCCCTTCAACCACCTTCTAGGTTACAATCTCTAGGCTCCTCACCATCCTGGTTGCCTCCTCTGGGCACCCTCTGGCTTCTCAATGTCCTTTGTAAGCTTTCCTGCCCAGAATGAAACACAATACTCCAGCTGTGGTCTGATCAGGGAAGGTTACAATGGGATTCTCACCTCCCCTGTCCTGATGCTATCCCTCTCTGCTATCTTAATGCCACCTAAGATCCCATTGACTTTTGGGGGACTTTCCTATCCAAGCTGTAACATTCTGCATAGACAAAGACTTTTCTGGCATTGATGAGGTCTCCTTGACAAGATGTGAATTCCCACATTGGGGATACCATATTGAGGATGATTGATTGATTCAGACAGTTTATACATTTGAGCTGTACCCATAGATTTGACCTTTAAAAGGGAAAATAGAGATTTGGGCATAGATAGAGAGAACCAGAGAAGTTAATCAATTGGATACATGTTCACTTCTCTAGAATAGGAGTTCTTAACCTGAGATCTACAAACTGTGGATAGATTTCAGGGGATCCATGAACTTGTATAACAAAAAAGTACATCTTTGTTTTCACTAATATTACTGAAATTTAGCACTTTTTTCACTGTGAATGTAGACAATAAGCATTACCCTGAGGAGGGATCATAATCTTCGTTGGGTGGCCAAAGAGGGTCCATGACACAGAAAGGTTGAGAACTCCTGCCCCAGAAGGAAGCCTGCACAGCCATGCAGCCCCTTCAGGTCAGGCTCTGGCACAAAGCCTCAGAGATGGCAGTGGACAGAGGCAATGATGGAAAAGCTGAGGAGCAGCTGTATCTAGCTACAGAGTTCCTGGACCAAGCAAGTCCAAGAACCAAAGAATAAACTAAAGTCTTGTCTCTCACTAGTACTGTGAGTTATGCGGACTGTGTGTGCCATAGAAAAGGGTTACTTGATTCTATAGCAGCCTTGAATTCTTTTCCCTAGTTGAAGGGGGTAGAGCTCAATACCAAGCTGGTACTATAAATCTGGAGAATTATATAGGCCTCTGGGGTAGGTGGGATTCACCAGAGAGGAAAAAAGACTTGCCTTCACTGTGTATGAGTTATACAGTTATCTCTTCCATATCAGGGAGTTAAGGACATGGCACCCCCGTGATATGGAAAATGCATGTAAAGTTTTTTGGCCCTCCTTCATACCAGAGAAGAAGTCTGAATTACTATGGCATTAAAAAGATAAAAAATATGTTGATATTATACAATACTATACATATATGTTATACATTTCTGAGTTTCTAAGCTTTTTCTGTGTCATCTGCTGGTCTTTACTTGTCTTCTGCAGCTTCTGCAAAACTCCCCCCAAAATTCTATTTAATTTCTTATGCCAAACTGATATATCAAAACCATGACAGAGAAAGTCATGATGTGGAAGGGATAACTATAGTGTGTCTTCGCATTTTTTTTTTTTGTCCACTTAAGTAAAGCCTTATGAGATTTGGGTTTGAATACCACCTGTCTCATTTACTATTGGCTTGACCTTATCTCCTTGGACTTCAGTCCCCATCTCTGCAAAATGAGAGGGTTAGACTAAACAAGTTTTATAGTCCCCAACTTTGGATCTCTGTATTTCTCCCCTCTTCCTTCCCTCACTGGGAGAGACACCCCATATAACAAAGAATTTTTTTAAGAAAAAAAAATTAGCAAGACTGATCAATACATAGGAGAAAAAAACCCAAGCCCCAACAATATAGGCAATGTTCCATAATGTGAATCCCTTACTTCTGTGAAGGAGTTGGGGGGAGGTATCTACTCACATCTTTCTTTGGGATCATGCTTGATTTTTTTTCTCATTTTGAAACATTTTTTTTTAATTGTTGAACATTTTTTATTGTTTTGATTGTTTTAATAGTGTATTTTGTTTTCTGGATCTACTTATTTTACTTTGCATCAGTTCATAGAAATCTTCCCATATTTCTCTGTATTCATATTTGTTGTTTCTTAAAGTACAGCAATATTCCATACATTTATGTACCAAAATTTGTTTAACCATTTTCCAGATTAGTGGACATCTCCTTTATTTTCAAGTTTTTGCAACCACAAAAAGTGCTGCTATGGTGTATATGGAACCTTTTTTTCCCTTTCTTTTCTGTCTTTCTTTCTTTTTTTAATCAGTGACTTCCTTGGGGATATGCCTAGAAGTGAAATCTCTGCGTCAAAGGGTAGGGAATGAACGAATGAATGAATAAAGCATGTATTAAGAATTTATAATTTGCATCATGCTAAAGTATGGGAATAAAATAGACAAAAGCAACTGAAGCCCTACCCTCAGGGAGTTTATATTCTATTTTATAATCCTTTGGCTCTCCCAGACTTCTTCCCTGTCCCTCTTCCCCAAATATTCCAGTGCTCCTAATCTACAGACCCTTCCCTTTCGGAAAATACCCCAAAGATCCTTGGAGGAGGACCTGTCTCATGCTGGGACCTTGTACCCCAGGCTTCCGGTGATGAATCTGGGCCAGGGCGGAAACAGCTGCAGGCCCAACTGTGTTTGGGTTTGTTTTTTTTCCTGGCAATGTGACCACAGCCAGAGCTGCCTTCTGCTGTCCCTGAGACCCTCAGCCACCTGCCCCCAGGACTCCCAGAATGAGTAAAACAGAATTACCCGCCACTTAGCCTGGGACAGTCTCCTGCCTTCCATCTCTCTCCCTCTAATAAAGACATTTTCCTCAGTCCTGTCCTTCACACAGAAAGTCCCCCCAAACTCTCTCAAGCCAAGGGTTCAGAGGAGAGATCACAAGACCTGCACTGGCAGCTGCTGGATGAGGAGAAAGGAGAATCTGGCTAAGCTGTGTCTCAGGGACACCATGGAGGAACGAGGACAGCATCCACACAAGGCTGTGAACGTTGGCTGGAAAGGGAGGATGGAGCCATGCCATTTATTAGAAAGGCCCAGTGTTAGAAGCATAGTGCCCTGGGACAGGGAGGAAAATCAAGCTGAGCCAACCCTCTCATTTCACCGATGAGAAAACTGAGGTCCAGAGACAATTTACAGATAGGAAAGGATCATGGATTTAGAGCTGGAAGAAACCTCAGAGGTCAAATTGTCCAGCCCCCTCATTTTACATGAACAAGGAAACTGAGGTCCAAAGAGAAGGGACTGGCCTAAGGTCATATATCAAGCCAGGACTTGAGGCCTCTTCTTAAGACCAGAGTTATTTCAGGCAGACAGTTACAAACTGGGTTCAGGAATTTCCTAAATAAAGACATCCCTTGAAACCATAGAACATCAGAGTGTTTGGTGACCTTAGAACACACAGCCTAGATCGTCAGAGCTGGAGAGGAGGGGTTGGGGAGCATGGAAGCAGACAGACCTTAGAACAATAAGCCTAGAATGCCAGAGCTGGGAGAGACGTTAGAACATAGAATCTCAAAACTGGAAAGGTCCTCAGAGATTATCTAGCCTCTCAATCATTGTACAGATGAGGGATAAATTGCTATGTTCCCTAGGTCACAGAACTGGGATTTTTCTTACTTTTGCACCCAGGCATTTTACTAGCTGTGTGAATTTAGCCAACACTTTATTTCTCCAGCCCTCAGTTTCCTCATCTGTAAAATGGGGATAATAGTGCTCACAGCACTTAGCTCATAAGGTATATGTGTCTAGAAATCTTAAAGTGTTACTGACACAAGAGCTATTTTATAGCTGAAGAAATTGAAACCTTGAGAAACTGAGGCTAGCAAATGGCAAAGCTGAGATTCAAACCCAGGTCTTCTGACTCCAAGGCCAGCGTTCTTCCCACTACCCCAGCCTCAGCCTGTGACCTTGGGCAAGTCAGCTAACTTCTCTGGCACTCAGTTTAGGCCTCTGAGGTCACTTCTAGCTAGAGCCCTATGACCTTTTGATAGTGTTTATAAGCCATGCTAGGTCTTGGGAGGAGAATGAGAGCATCTTGGCCACGCTGCTGTTTGAGGACCAGGGATTTCGGGAATACCCCTGAAGGAATGCCCATTTTAGGCTGGGTGTCCTGAGAGGCCCCGGCTGCCGGAAGAAAGGTAACACATGGATGGGGGGTGGAGACGGCATCTCTTCACCACTCCACTTTCTCCAAGCTGCCTTTTTTCCCCGCAGAGTGTAAAATCACTGTGCGAAGTCCCCGAGAATAAACAGTGTTAACACCCCATTAAATACAATGGACTTTCGATGTGAGCCACAGACGTGCCCAGATTGAAACTAGCCGTGTGGGAGCTGGCCCGTGCGTGAAATACAGCACCTCCAAAATACAGCAAGGACGAAAAAGCTGGGGGGGGGAGGCGAGATCGGGGGGGGGGGGGGCTAGAGCGGGCGGCCGGCTCCCGGCTGGCCTCGCTGGGGCTGCGCTAAGCAAAGCCCTGGCTCTGCGAGGGGCTGAGCGGGGCTCCTTTTAAATCCGCTGGTCCAGCAAACGCACTTTCGGGCGGGTACATTTCAGCCCGGCGCCCCGCGCGCCTTTTTCCAGCCAAGGCGGTGCCCAAGGGGATCCGGCCAGGAGCTGCGAGGTTGTTTATTCTATTTCCTTTTATCAGTCGAATGATTTTCCTATTTCCCACACAGATAAAGATCTTCCGGGCCCTGGCTTCCAGCTCTAGCTTGATGACCTTGTCAGGACTGCTGCGCTGGCTGGAAATTGGTTCCAGAGAGAGGGCCATTGTGGGTAGAGTTTTCTTTGGTGGTTCCTCGCCTCCCCCTCGCCAGGAAGAGGTTGTTTGTACAGCTCTCTCCCCTCCCCCATTCCACATTTCTAATGGTCCGGATGCCTGGATTTTCTTCCCCCAGCTGAGAGGCAGCTCTCTGATCCCACTCTCCGCGAACATCATAATAATAGCTCATCTTTTAAATAGGGCTTCACAGTTTCCAAAACACTTTAGATACATCATTCCTCTCCCTCTCCTCCCCCTTGTGAAACTCTATTGTTAGCCCCATCTTGCAGATGAAGAAACTGAGGCTGAGAGTTTAAGCGGTTTCCGAAGCAGCCTAGTACAGTGACAAAAGGTATTAGCTTTGGAGTCAAGGGACTTGATTCCAAATCTCACCTCTGACAGTCACTAGGCCACCGTAGGCAAACCTGTTCCTTTATAAAAAAATCTGTTCCCCAGTTTCATTTGTAAAAATGTGGGGGATTTCTTAATCTGGGATTCATTTTTAAATACCTTGATAATTTTATCTCAACATAGCTGCTTTCCTTTGCATTTTATTTTATGCATTTAAAAACCACTCTGAGAAGGGGTCCACAGACTTCACCAGATTGCCAAAAGCGTCCATGATACAAAAAATTATAAGAACCCCTGTCTTATGTCCAAAAGGCATAGCATCCAGATCTGGATATAAGAAGGCACTGGGCTAGGCTCTGGAAGCGAAAAGACAAAAAACAAAACAGTCCCTTTCAGCACTAGAATCTATGGCCCTATGGACTTGCTCATGGTCCTACCATGTACCTGAGGAAAGATTGGAATCCAACCCTTGCTCCAGGTCCAGAGTTCTATCCATTCTGCCATGCCCTAACAGTTCCAATTTCAGAAGACATTAAGGTTTACAATATGCTCTCCTCACCAGGTGCACAAGGCAGGGACTTGCTTTCATGCTTATACATTTGCATATACCTTGTATATAATTATGTATGTTCAAGTTGTTTCCCCTGAATAGACTGTAAGCTCCATGAGGGCAGGGACTATTCTCACTTTTGTCTTTCTGTCTCCAGTGCCTCCTACATCTGGATCTGGAAACTGCCATTTGCTAGCCTCAGTTTCTTGGGGTCTTTGTTTCTTCATCTATAAAATAATAGCTCCTATTTCTATAATACTTTAAGGTTTTCAGAATACCTCTGGTCACAAACACTTTGTGAGCTAAATATCCAGAGGCCATATAGTCAAATGGGATAACGAATGAAAAACTCTTTGCAAACCTTCAAGATCTATGTAAATTCTAGCTATTACTGCTGCTGTTAGTAGTAGCACAACCTTTCCCATCTAGAAATGAGGAAATGAGGGCAAAGGATGTTAAGTAACTCAAGTTCATGCAGGTGATAAAACAGTAGATCAGCTGACTCCAAAGTCAGTACTGGCTCAGTTGTGCCAATATACTTTTCCATTGTCACTGCAGCCATTTAATAAATGCTTGGTTTATTCAGGGAGTTATGACTTTGTTGCTTTCAGCGTCTCCTTCCACCAACATAAATTGTCACCTTTCAAGGCCTCAGTGGATGGTGGGTTACTATGGCTGAAAAACCCATTGCCCTGTGGCCAAGTTAGTGATGGACTTCTGTAAATTTGGGTTGGTTGTGCTGGTGAGGCCATGCCCAGCTTGTACTGGGAGCTTTTTTAGCTTGGTAGACCCCATCAGAGTTGTGCTTTGCTGCCATAGGATAGGAGAGCCATGGATCAATTTCATGCCGTGACGAGGCACTGAAGGTAAACTTTTTCTGGAGGTGATGTAGATATTGTGATTATATCTCCCATCCAAATTGGTTCCCCATCATCACAAAGCTAAAATGAGTTGGGGCCAAGATTTGGACTCAACTTTCGAGGGCTCTTTCCATGACATTTGATTTCCATCAGATCCCACTGTAGGGAGAATAGTGAGGTTTGTGCTGGCCAAGACGCAACACAAAAGTCAGTGGTTATGTGACTGGCTGATAATCATAATAAACACAGGAATATCCAGCTGGTTCACTTAGCCCTTTTGTTCTTGCTTCTATGGTCATATGCATGCTAATCAGAAAGCATTATGGGAGCTGAGATGAATCCTCTTACCCCAGCCCTCAAGGCTCCAGCGGGATTTTGTTGGATGGAGTCTCTGTTATTGGTTTTGGAGGTTCAGATTGACAATTCAAAATTTAGTGGGAGTTAAAAGGAATTTTTCAAAGCTGGAAATGGATAGTTGACTTTAACCAGGGACCTTGAGTTGGCACTAGTTAAAAAAAAAAAAACTGATCAAAAGAATATACAGTTAGCCACAGGACATTCTAGTGTTTTGGGGTTCTTTTGGTCTTGGGTTTTTTTTTGGCTGCTTAGCAGGGCATAGGGACTTATAGCCCTGTTATTCCCTGAAAGATTTAGCTTTCCTTATCAGGGAGAGGCTTACTGGTCACTACAGTGAATCAGGTGGTAGCAGATAGCTGGGAATGTTCTTGAACAGCCTGCAGACCGGTAGATGGTAGTGAGAAACAACACTTCAATCACAAGACTGGTAGATACCCAGTGAAAAGGAGAGATACTACAAAGATACTACTAGAGGACCATCAGTAGCTTTGACATTGGAGGTGTGGGTTACCTTGGCCATGAATTTACCACTATGTTTCTGTGATCTCCCTCCATTGTGCCTGAGTCACACATTTCCTACCTGTGTGACCTCCATGAGCATTCACACGTTCTTTACACTCATGGCCTCCTCTCCTGATTGTGTGGCAAACCATGAGGAACCCTATATACCCCATGAGTGTGTGGGGAAATTTCCTCATCACTTACTTTATTATGCTGTTTAATTAAATATCTTTTCTTTGAACTAATATATGCTTTCCAGTTGGCTGGTAAAAGCAAACACACCAATAGGGGCTCATAAGCAATGGTTTTAAGTGGGTGCTGGTGCAAACAGTGCATTAAACCTGGAGTAGCTTCTGGGTGCTGAAGTATAAGGGGGCCATGGGTATACCATAATGGCTTTGGTAATACTAGGCCAGGCATGGGAGGGGAAAAGGTAGGAATGAGAAAGCCACTGTGGCCTATTCTCTGCTTCTGAAAGCATGGGCAGGCCCCAGGAAAGAAGTCATTGCCTTTTCATTGTCTGTACTGGAGAGCCAAAGGTGGGGCATTGTGGTGTGAGCTTGTAAACCGAGCCAGGAACCTATGCTGGTGCCAACGATTTTTTTTTTCCCCTGGGAAGCAGGGTGTTGGAGACGCTGAACTGCTGAAGGGTGAATTATTGTATTGCTTCCACCCTGCTGTAAACAGAGGAGCCAGGGCTCTTCTGAGTTGCATTCCCAGGCAAGGTTGGGGGAGGGGGGAATCCAATGCAATCTCAATTTGGGCAAGTTGCCCCTATTGTTTCAGCTCTCCCAGAGGCACATTGGCCAGTTTCTCAAGCATGAAAGAAATTCTGCTTTCCTTTTTTTTACTCTCCTCCCAGGGAACTTGGACAGTAGACAGTAGAGGAGGCCAGGATTTTTATTATAAAACTCTGTCAGAGGATTTAAAGGGGCAAAGATAAACTCTCCCCACTCCCTAATTTTAAAAGAAAATTGAGGCCTCAAGAGAGGAATGACTTGACCAAGGAGGTGACATAAGAACCAAGAGGCAGAATCAAGATGTGAACCCACCGTTGGGTTTTCCTCAGCCTAGAAATGGAAGGGGAAGTGAGGAAAGCATAGAGAGTCATCTACTCACAGACCTAGTGCCTGAGGGGCAAGAGGAGGGTACTAGCCTTGCCCTTGATCAGCTGTGTGACCTTGGGGGTGTGTGTGTGTGTGTGTGTGTGTGTGTGTGTGTAATAGACAAGTCTCTAAGGTTCCATCCAGTACCTGAGCTGAGATGTTATGATTCAGACTTTGAAGAGACAAAGTCCTTGGGCTTCCAGTTTCTAGAAAATGCTCCCCATCAGTGAGGGAGCCTGGCTTTCTCCCACCATGCCTGTTCTACCAGAAATGGACAGTAGAGGGCGCGTGCTCTCCTACCTAAGCCAGCAGCTTTCCACACATCTGGAAACAGACTTTTTACCATATTAACGTGAAATATTCTGATGTGTGTGTGTGCATGCGTGTGTATGGGTGTGCACGTGTGTGTACGTGCCTTCTTTTGCACGCCAATAATTCCGCTTTCCCCTCAGCTACATTTCCCTCTCCAGAGTGTTATCGGAATGCTAGGAATTTGCTTTTCTGAGCCCAGAGCCTCGGAGGGCTGTGTTACAGCTGCTGCTTCGGGGACACAAGGAAGTTCTTTGGAGGGACCACCTTCAGTTTTGATTCTTTGCCCTTCGAAGGAAGGGTTACAGGATGTAATAAGCACCATTTGCTTATTTGGGGTCATTAGCGATCACTTCGTGAACGCTCTCCCTCCTCATCTCTCTCTGCCTCCTGACTTCCCTGGCTTCCTTTGTTGTGGCTAATGGTTTGCTCAGTAAGCATCA
>NW_020954625.1:2773241-2937919 GCF_900497805.2 Vombatus ursinus | reverse complement strand
CAGGGACCCTGAGATCTGCAAAAAAAGAGAATTTACCCCTGACTTTTGAGGACCTCTTCCTGAAGCCAATAAATAGCTCTCATTTTCTAGGGATCTGGGGGCAGGGCACATAGCATCAGGAGAGCATCTCCTTACAGGGGCATCCTGGGGCAGGAGCAGGAGAAACCAGGCATTGAATCAGAAGATGGAGATGTTAATGGCAGCCCTGCTACTTACTACCTGTGTGACCTGGGAAGTCACTTGCCCAAACTGAAGCCCCTTCTCTGGGCCTCGATTTCCTATAACATATGGGAGGGGGGAAGAAGTAGATAGGGTTGGAATAAAGGGTCATTAAGTTCCAGCTCAGAGTCACAGGACCATAGAGAGCATCACCAGGCATCCAGTCCAAATTTTCTCATTTTGCAGATATGGAAACTGAGGCTCAGACAGTTTAAATGACTTGCCCAAGGTCACACAGGTAGTGCTAAAGGTGGGAGTTGAACCCAGGTTCTCTGACTTCAAATTCTACCCTCTTTCCAGTGCACTACTTGTAAATATTAACAGCATAATAATTATAATAATAAAATGACATTTACATCTGCAAAACACTTTATTTGCACTGATTCATTTGATCCTCAAAAACAGCCCTTCAATGTGTACTACTGAACCTTAAAAGGCTAAGTGACTTGCTTATGGTCATATGGATAGGACATTTTGGAACCAGAATTTGACTGAAGGTCATCCTGTTTCCAAGTCCAGCATCTTTCTACTATACTAGAAGAGGACACTTAGGGTCTCAGATTTAGAGCTGGAAGGAATATTGGAGGCCATTTTCCAGAGGAGGACACTGAAACCAATAGAGGTCATTTGCCCAAAGTCATAGAGGCAGTGATTGGCAGGGCTGGGACAGGAATCTAGATCTCATCCCAAATCCAGCATCCTTTCTAGGGAAGCACAGGTAACTGCAAACAGCTCATACTTGTGTTCTAGCTGTTACATGTCTGACTTTGAGTAATTCCCTTCTCCTCAGTGGGCCTCAGTTTCCTACTCCACAAAATGAGAGGATTGGGGCAGATAGGCACCCTGGAGTCAGGAGGACCTGAGTTCAAATCTAGCCTCGGACATTTACTGTGTAACCCTGGGCAAGTCACTTAACCCTGATTGCCTCCAAAAAAATGAGGTTACACTTAATCTCTAGGGTTCCCTCTGGATCTAAAATCTTTCAAGTGGAAGAGATGATAGTGAGAGAGGGGGTTGGAGCTGGAAAGGGGACCCTGTATCCCCGGTTGCTATTCTGAGCTGCTTACATAGGTTTAAGAAAGTGGTATGCATTTAAATGTCCACATTTTCTCATCTAAGCCAGCAATCAGTAGTTCTCCTGGCTAAACACATCCGTCTAATATGTACTGAGAGAAATATGTTACAGTCTTTTATGAACAGAGTGTTAACACCACCCGCAATCAATATTTATACTCAAGAACACAATGAATTCACTCGTTTGCTGCTGCTGCGGCTGCTAGTGTAGGACAGAGAATTATTTGCTCAGAGATTGGAGCTTCCTTTACGTTTGCCCCCAAAAGGCAGATGTGGGGCCCTACAAGCCTCAGCTCAGGCATCCCAAAGCATCTCTGCCTCCCAGACATCAGTTTGCTGCTCCCTGCCTAGCTGTCCTATTTCTCTTGAGATTTTAAGAGGAAGCCAGTAGCATCAAATGGGGCAGGAATTTTGTAGGGTGGTACAAAATACAAGACCGAATTTTATACAGAACTGCATACAGATGGAATCACTTCTATGAAGGACTGGAGAGTTGGCTTGGAGAGGAGAGGGTGGTCCAATATTCTATTTCAGTGTTTCTTTCTTCATGGAACAAGGTGAATGGTGCAGCCGACCTGATTTCAAATGAATTCAAATGGGGAATGAGGGAAGGGGATACCCACTTTCCCATTTTTATAGGTATTTGGAGGGGTTTGGGGGAGAGTTCAAGCAAGTCATTGCTTTTACTCCACCGATGCCCACTTTCCCTTTCATTCATATGCAATTTTGTTTTGTGCAGACAGTGCTGTCATTTGGGGTGTGATCTTTGTGTCAAGGACGCCTCTGACATGAGGGCCAAGAGTAAGTTTGGGGGATTTTTATGCTCTCTTGCTTTATAGTGCTGACGTAGGAAACCTGGGGGGATGTATTCATGCAACACTCCAGCAGAGGGAAATCAATTTCCCCTTTGCAAGCACACAGGTCATGAGACTGGAGAATATATTAAAAGGATGACGACAAAACAGAGATCATCTATTAAAAACAATTTCCCGTCTATATAACGTTGGGGTGGAACTAGATGATCCCAGAGCTCTCTGCCAATTCTGAATCATATGATTCTTGAATGAGCAACAAAAAGTTCATAAAGGGAATTGGAAGGGACCTTAGTGAACATGTGGTCCAATCCTCCATTGGCCAGATGAGGAAACTGAAGGCTGGAAAAATTCAGTGATGTGCTCAACGTCACCCAAGCGGAAGACTGCAGAGTTAGGACAACCCTAATCCTTTTAGCTCTGAATCTAGGGTTCTAACCACTACTCCATGTTGTTCTACTTAAAAAGTTATACGTTAATCCCCAGTCACCTCTAAGCCCACATTTGAAAGTTTCTCTGACCATGGTATTTCCATCTCCCATGCCCACAAATCTCTGTCTTTGCCTGCTGCTCTCTTGTGGTCAAAGGCGTGGAGAATAACTCTTCTCTCCTAGTTTCATGCAATTCCTCATGGCTCTCCCTAGTTCTGTCATCCCAGTTGTGCAAGGCAAGGCTAAGCCTCTAGGGTTAGGTAGTTTTCCCAGGCTCACCTCCCTGCAATAGGAATCCAACCTCAAGAGTCTTCATAGCAACCCTCTCTGGTTCTTTTTTCTCTCTGTATCATCAGGCACCAGCTCTAGTCGGTGCCCTGAGGGCAGGGGGATCTTATTTTTTGTTCCCTTGTCATTTCCACCATGGGAGCCCGGGAAGGAGAGGGAAGGAAAGAAGGGAGGAGACAAGATCCCATGGATGGCTTTAGGGATGAACAAAGTGGAGCAGAGGCTGAGTCCACCTCATTCCCCAAGGCTACAAATCTCTACGTGGACTCCCTAAACCCTCAATTGTTGTTGTGGAGTTAGACCTGGAGTACACTGGAAAGGCATCCAGAGGGAAACTCTTGATCAGGCTGTTTCTTCCTGTTTTCATTGGTCTTAAGTTATTTCACTGCCTTTAGGGGGTGATCAACCAATAACTCGAGGTCCACTATTCATCACTTCTGTGTAACACTTTCTAGATAAAAAATTTTCTCCATTCTCCAGTAAATTAGTTTTCTTGCAATACAGAACCTAAAGATTCACCTTAATCTTCATAAAAGTTTGCAGCTGTAACATAAGAGAATTAGGACTTGAAAGGACTTTAGAAATACTCTAATCTGTCCCTTCTCGTTTAACAGAAAAAACTGAGACCCAGGAAAGCAAAGCGACGTGATCACCAGCACACAGGTAAGAAACAGTTGACTCAAACCTACGTCCTGCCGCTCCAAATCTACTGTTTTTTTCTCTACTCTTCTTGCAGTCATTACCACCCCCACTCCCCAACAAGGAATCTCTGCCTCCTTTGAATGGCTGTGGAACCTTTAAGCTCTCTTAACTTTTATCATACTAAATGTTCTCCCCAAGGTCATCAGCGATCACTTCGTGAACGCTCTCCTTCCTCATCTCTCTCTGCCTCCTGACTTCCCTGGCTTCCTTTGTTGTGGCTAATGGTTTGCTCTTTATTCTGCAAGAGGACCATGACATCAGGGAGATGATGACTCAATTTACAGTTGACTTGGATTTAAGTGAGGGAGGGCAAGGTCACCAGCCTCACTTTCTTCTCCACAGCCATCTGGGTCCAGTGGCCAGATATTGATCAGGATGACTAGAGATGGACTGGTATGCAGTGAGGGACTTTGGCTTTTTCAGCTCAGGTCTTTTCAAGTCCTTGCTATAATCCCACTCCTCCAGAGAGCCTTGCCTAATCCCTTTTAATTCTAATGCCTTCTTTCTGTTGATCATTTCCTGTTATGTTAACTGGAGCTTGTTTGTACATAGTTGTTTGCATGTCATCTCCCTCATTGGCTTGTGAGCTCCTCAAGAGCAGGGACTTTCTTTTGCTTTTCTTTGTATCTGTGGCACTTAGCACTGTGCTTGGCACACAGGAGATACTTAATATTGACTGACTAAATTGTAATAAAAGGTCCAACATACAGTATTAGCTTCCCTACCAAACTTGAGTGTAGAGACCACTGGTCATTACTACCTGATGTATCTCCCAGAGAGCTTTGTAAAGTGTGTTAGATGTCACTTTTTAAAAAATAATCAATTGCTTATACATAGTTTCTCAGATAAAGGTCCCATATCTAAAATATAAAGAGAACTTTGTCAAATTTACAAGAATATGAGTTATTCTCCAATTGATAAATGGCCAAAAGATATGAACAGGCAATTTTTTAATGAAGAAATCAAAGCTATACATAGTCCTATGAAAAAATGCTCTAAATCATTATTGATTAGAGAAATGCAATTTAAAACAACTTTGATATCTCACACCTATCTATTGGCTAAAATGATAGAAGGGGAAAATGACAAATGTTGGAGGGGATGCGAAAAAACTGGGGCACTAATACACTGTGGGGTGCAACTGAACTGATCCAACCATTTTGGAGAGGAAGCAGGAATTCTGCCCAAAGAATTACAAAAAATTGTGTATACTCTTTGACCCAGCAATACCACTATTAGGCCTGTTTCTCAAGGTGATCAGAGAAAAAGGAAAAGAACCTACATGTTGTAAAATATTTCTAGTGGGGGCAGATAGGTGGCGCAGTGGATAGAGCACCGGCCCTGAAGTCAGGAGGATCTGAGTTCAAATCCGGACTCACACCAAATACTTGACACTTACTAGCTGTGTGACCCTGGGCAAGTCACTTAACCCCAATTGCCTAAAAATAAAAAAATAAATAAAAATAAAATATTTATAGTGGCTCTCTTTGTGGTGGTAAAGAACTGGAAATTGAGGGGATGCCCTCAATTAGGAAATGGCTAACCAAGTTGTAGTATGATGTGATTGTGATGGAATACTTCTATGCTGTAAGAAATGATGAGCAGGTTGATTTTAGAAAAACATGGAAAGACTTGCATGAAATAATGAAGAGTAAAATGAGCAGAACCAAGAGAATGTTGTATACAGTAACAGCAATATTGTTCAAAGAGTAACTGGGAATGACTAAGTTATTCTGAGTATTATAAATATTCAAATCAACTACACAGGGCCTATGAAGATGCTATCTATCTTCAGAGAGCTAATAAATAGAAGTATACACAGTATGGTTTTATGTCTCTATCTCTGTATCTCTGTCAAATGCTAGTTTTCTCTAGTCCAGGGGGGAAGGGATGGAGGGATGGAGGGAGACAGTTAAGATGTAACAAAAAAAAAAATTAGATTAATAAAAAAACTGCTATTGAAAGCCTATCTTGAATCAGTGTGCTGAGCTGGGTGGCAGGCTCCATTTGCAAAGTGACTGGTAGCTCTGGTCTTTAAGAGTGCATAATGGTTACCACTTTAAATGGCAGTCCTTGTATCCATCAGTTAAATGCCTCTAGCCAGTGACAGTGTATCCTGCAGAAAAATCTTTACTTTTTAACAGTAATAGGCATGATCCTTTGTCTTACATATAAGATCAAGGCTTGATTAATTCTAGGCCCAGTTAGTCCTGGATCTGCCTTCTTTCTACAACAAAACTCCATATTTGCACAGGCATGGCTTACCTCCTTCTCTAATTTATACTTCATTCTCCCTAAGTGGCTAATGTACTTGCTTCTTACAGTTATACTACAAATACTACAAACCGCATTCATTTCTCAGAATGAATGGAAGGTAAATATTCCTATTACTGTGTTATAAAACTAGTGCTAAACATCGGGGAAAAAATTCCAGTTTAAGTTGCTAGTGTTTGACACCTTCTTTGGAAATGGATGGTTCCCTCTCTGAAATTCTAGACAAGACTCCTTTTATGTTGAGCGATGAATAAAGAAGCACTTAGTAAGTATTCACCATGTGCCAAGTACTATGCTAAGCAAAGGAGATACAAATAGAATATTTTGAATCCTAGCTCTCAGGCATTGGGGCAGTCAACACACACAGGAGGGTTTAGCTGCAGGGGCAGTAGAAAAGCCTGATGATATTAAATGTGAAGAGAGAGGTCAGATGGCAATGTCCAGGGGTCTGGAGGGCATAGCAGCAGGGAAGATGGTATGGCCCTGTGGTGTGAATATTCACCAAGTGGTGTGGGCCCTTAGCACTTTTAAAAGATGTCTTGTGCTTTTTTTTTTTAAATCAATTTTATTTTCAGTTCCAAATTTTTTCCCTATCCACCCACCCATTAAGAAGGCAAGAAAAACAAAACCCATTACAAATTATGTATAGTCATGCAAAAAAATTTATTTACCACATTGTTATAGCTATCAACCCCCCCCCCAAAAAAAAGAAAAAGAGAAGAAAATATCAATTAGTC
The DNA here is from genome assembly GCF_900497805.2 of Vombatus ursinus. Lineage (NCBI taxonomy): Eukaryota > Metazoa > Chordata > Mammalia > Diprotodontia > Vombatidae > Vombatus > Vombatus ursinus. The sequence goes on along the minus strand of NW_020954625.1, from coordinate 2,931,382 downwards.
TGCCCTCTGAGTCCATCAGTTCTCTATCTAGAAGTGGGCAGCATGTTTCATCATGAGTCTTTTGGAATCATGGCTGGTCACTGCGTTGATCAGAGTAGTTAAGTCTTTCAAAGTTGATTATCTTTACAATATTGCTGTTACTGTATAAATTTTCTCCTGGTTCTGCTCACTAAATTTTGTATCAGTTCATGTAAGTCTTTCCAGGTTTCTCCAAAACTACACCTTTCATTTCTTATAGCATGATAGAATTCCATCACATTCATATCCCATAACTTGCTCATTCCTCAAACAAGGGGCATCTCCTCAATTTCCAATCTGTGGCCACCACAAAAAAGAGGCACTAAGGAGAGTTTTGTACATGTGGATCCTGTCCCTCTTTCTTTGATCTCTTTGGGGGATAGCCCTAGTAGTGGTATCGCTGGGTCAAAGGGTATGCCCTTGGGGGGCAGAGTTCCAAACTGCTTTCCAGAATGGCTGGACTAGTTCACAGCTGCAACGACGATGCCCTGTCGTCGCTGCTCAGTCATTTCAGTCACGTCCCACTTTTCGTGATCCCATTTCGGGTTTTCTTGGCAAAGGTACCAGAGTGGTTTGCCATTTCCTTTTCCAGCCAACAGTGCATTAGTGTACCTATTTTCTTACATCCCCTCCAGCATCTGTCATTTTCCTTTTTTACTATCTTACTCAATCTGATGGGTATGAGGTATTTTAATACTCATTCCTCTATTAGTGATTTAGAGCATTTTAAAAATATGGCTACTGACAGTTTGGATTTCTTCCTCTGAAAGCTGCCTATTCATATCCTTTGACCGTTTACCAATTGGAAATGGCTCTTATTCTTGTAAATTTGACTCAGTTCCTTATATATCTTAGGAATGATTCCTTTATCAGAAAAAATTGCTGCCGTTTTTCCCCCCTAATATCCTGCTTTTCTTCCGATTTTGCTCATTGGCTTTGTTTGTGCAAAAATCTTACGTAATCAAAATGATCCATTTTGCCTCCTGTGAATCTGTCCATCCCTTGTTTGGTCATGAACTCTTCCCCAGATATAGATCCGACAGGCACTTTCTTCCATGCCCCACTAAAATCCTTTATGATATCACCCCTTATGACATGTACTCATTTGGATCTGATGTTGGTATACGGTGTATGATGTTGGTCTATGCCTACTTTCTGCCACACTGCTTTCCTGTTGGGAACAGTTTTTGTCAAATACTTTGTTTTTCTTACCCCAATAGCCTGGATTGTTAGGTTTATAAAGATGTCCTATGGTTTGAGCCAATACTGAAATTGCACCGGGGCCAATCAGCAGGTGCTAGTCAAAGGTTAAAACATTAGGCAAAGGATTAAGAAACATGGTCAAGCAGGTTGGGTTGGCTGCTGGGAAACCAGACAACAAGACAAGCACAAAGAGGCATCGTCTTCAGGCTGAAGGTCCATGGCACTGTCAGGTTAACATATTAAAGGTGTCTGTGCATGTAGGTAATCGATAGTAGTCAGAAAGGGGGCTATATGATCATTTCTACTGTTTTAACATAGCTCAGGCCTTAGCACTCAAGCCAGCCTGGCCTGCGTCTCTGACTTCAAAGGGTACTTGCTTGTCCTGCTTTTTCATGAGCTTTGAGAAATGACACATACATGTCTAAGAAAGCGGTGGACCTGCCATTTACCGTGTGACCCAGGGTAAGTCACCTCTCTGGGCCTGTTTCTTCATCTGTCAACTGAACTCTGGGCTGCCAAAATGATAAGTCGCAGAGGGAGGAGCCGCACAGAGATCATAAGATTTTTGTTGTTCAGTCATTTCAGTTGTGTCTGACTCTGTGACCCCATTTAGGGTTTTCTTGGCAAAGACAATGAAGTGGTTTCCATTTCCTTCTCCAGATCACTTTACAGATGAGGAAACTGAGGCAAATAGGGTGAAGTGACTTACCCAGCGTCGCCCAGCTAGTATCTGAGGCTAAATCTGAACTCAGGTCTTCCCGACTCCAGGCCTGGCACTATGGTGCCACGTAGCTGCCCAAAGATCATGGAATTACTGCTTATCTCAGATAAAGTTCCTTTTACTCCGTGACTCTTTCTCTTTTCATTTGTATCCTCCTCTGAGACAGAGGTGTTGTGGGGGAGGGGAGGTGGGGTTACAAGGACCCTGACAACTAAGGAGGAAGGCATGATCATCCGCCCCTGGAAAAGGATCATAAAAGTTAGGTTTGGAAGGAACCTTAGCGATCGTGTACCATTCAATCCTCCTACACCCTCCCTGGGTGCCCATTCTCCAGATCAGGAAATTGAGGTAATTGCGGTCCAGAAAGATTAAGTAATTTCTCTGACTGAATTCAATTAGCAGTCCTTCTACTGAAGCTAAGTTGTCTTAGATTTGGGATAAGCTAAGTACCCAGGGAACACTTTGGTCCTTACAAAAATGTTACTGTTCTTAAAGTATGATTTTTAAAAAAAAGTCTTTTTTGGGGGGGGGTACGTACTCCCTCCCTCTCCTTCCATCCTAGCAAGTCCAGAAGGGTAAAGGTTTGACTGTATCTTTTTCCCCATCGCTGCCAGGACCAGGCTGCCTTTCATTTCTCTTCCTCCTTGAAGATAGCAGGAGAGGCACCCTTGGCAGGAAACCAAGCGCTGACTCTGCAAACCCTTGGGGCGGGGCTGGCCGCAAGGCTTGCTGCTTTTCCTCTTTCCTTGTGATCCCAAACACATTTTCAACCAAACTTATTTAGCAACAGCTTCCTATTAGTTGTCCCAAGATCTTCCAAGTACTAAGACATGGAGAGATTGGATGCACACACTCAAATGCAGCCTCCTGCTCTTGTGGCAGCTGATGGTGACGAGGCTAGCTCTCAAGAGTCCTCAGGGTTTGACTTGGTTTTACAGTTCAGTGAATAGCCTGAGATTTCAGAGACCTCTCCATTGGGAGATCAACAGACACGCCCGTGATCCTGACTTTGTAACCACAGGGCAAGCCCAGCCCTGGTCTTGGCTTCTGCAGGATGGGGGCAATGAGAGCTGTGCTGCCCCCTCGCTGGACAATAACTGGGAAGTGTTGGTCCGGTCCAAGTGTGAGCTATTGCCGCCCTGTGTTTTTACTGGCTTAGTAACTTCCTCTACCCATGCAGTTTCACAACTCCTCCCTAGCTTGCCGTCATGAGAGATCTGCCAGGGGCACCGCGAGGTTTGGTGCCTTGCCCACAGCCACCTGACCACAGTGTGCCCGAGGCAAGGCTTGGACCCAGGCAGGACTTTGGAATCCACCAAGGCTGAATGAGCCTATGCTGTCTCTTGTTCATATCCACGGATAGCGCTGGTGTTTAATCCTCATCGATTCACAGCACTGGAGAAATGGAAAGGGCCTTTCCAGTGCATCCGAAGGACAGAAGCCAGGTGCAGAGACTGAAGACATTGGGGTACCTGGCAGAGCCAGGACTAGGACCCAGGGGTCCTGACTCCAAGTCCACTGCTCCTTCCACAATCCCATGCTGCCTCTCCACATCTAGGTCACCTTCTAGGAAAGTGACCAGTTCCTCCAAACACGCACCCACCTCCCAGATGGCTATTAGCCCAAGATGCCATTCCAACCACGTAAGCAATGCCTTCGAACCCTTAGTAGCGCCCATCCATTTATTTATTCAAAGTGAAAAGAATCCATGAACTGGGCATGAAGAAGTCTGGTTACCCTAAGGGAAGAGGAAGTTATGGCTCTACTTTCCACTGAAGACATTTACACACCCTTCCACTGTGAGCTCCTTGACAGCAGGGGCTGGATTTTCTTGTCATTTTTGGGGGGGTGAGGTGGAGGGGTTGGCCTTGTTTTCGTTTGTGTATTTGTCTCTCCAGTGCTCAGAGTGCCTGTCACTGTGCGCACTTAATAAATGCCACACACTTACATACACACAGAGAAAAGACCAATTCTGTATACCACTGATGCAGGGAAGGTAAATCATGTCTGACTCAGTGCTGAACAAGCTTTCAATCTCCCTTCCACCGTCTTTGACAATCCTCTGTCATTATACAATTGCAGCATTAACAGAACTGAAATGTCTACTGTCAGCAAATGTACTCAAGGAAAACAGACACAAATTCCCAATAAACCAAACATAAAAGGGAAGATAAACGAGAGGGAAAGTATGTTAAGGTCATTATTTGACTTTCCTGGTTCTCAGCTGTCTCATCCTGCTTTCTTTAAGGCACGGCACAGTTTATTTTAATGGCTAGTCTAAAGGGGGTATCAGGGCAGACTCATTAAAAAACAAACAAGCCCACCACCCTGATTAAAATCCCCTCCCTTTTTAACAGGATATCCGGCTTCAGGAATAGGAAGCCCCAGAGCCTGCCCCAATTTTCCCCATCCCAGGAGAAGCATTATCACAGCCTTCTAATTCAACAGCTGCGGAGCAGTTAAGGAAGGAGGGGGGACAACTGGCGGAAATGTTACTGCTTGTTTGTGTTGATTTTAAACCAAACATTACTGGCCACCACCAACAGAGGGAAGCTGGCCTTGTGCCTTCAGTGATGAGCTCCTCGTGGATACTGGAGAGCAAGGTCACACAAAGACGACTTGTTAGCTACTTGTGCAGGTGTGTGGGGGCATTCTGAGCTTGCCAGCAGTCAACAAGCAAACAGGGTTGGCACTGGGCTGGTAACCAATCTTACGACACACTCAGCATCACCTCCACTGGGACCACAGGATTTACAGCTGGCAGAGACCTTAGGGACCAACTCCTCTCACGTTTCAGATGGGGAAAACTGAGGCCCAGTGAGACCAAATGACTAGCAGAGTCCAGAGTTAAACCCAGATTTTTCTGTACCAAACCATGTTTCTTTTCTCACTATCCCATACTGTTTTCTATTGTGGGGCTGGGTCAGCAGAGAGTAAGAGGCCACATACTGGACACAGGAAAAAAGGGAGCTTACCACTCCTAACTTGAGACCTGAATATACTCTGCACAAGCCTCTGAGAGCAGCACAGCACACGCAGGATCCCCCTAGACTCATGAGAATCCAGGATTAAAGTCTAGGTCGCTATTTCCAGTGCTTTTCAGAACTCACATGGGAAAGCTGCCCATGAATTGCTCATAGAAAGCTCATTTAGCGTGGTGCTTAGGAAGCAGGTGTCTTAAACACTCTCATCCATCAGAAGAAATCTGATCATGGGGGATGAAATCTAGTTACCGACTTCACAAACAGAAGACTTCACCTTCTCCACCTCAACTGTGGAGTATTACTACTACATTAAAATGAATTCTAGCTCATTGGGTTACTACTATGTATTAAAAGAAACAGAATTCACCAACAGGTTAAGACATACTTTTGAATCAGCAACTGGTAAAACGAAGGCGTTAAGGTTTGGTGATTAATGTAAAGTTGACAAAGTCTCAGACAAAAGGCATTAAAATGCAGTTAAGATGAAATCCAAATGGATTCAATGTTCAAAAGTTTTAATGAAACAAATGTCAAGCAAGCACATCAACTTCTAATGAACAAAACAAAGAAAATCTAGAAGCATAATTACAGAGACACTTGTACAGAAAAACTTGGCATATCAAGCACTCCAGACACAGGGACAACACACAGATTTTTCTCTTCACTTCAGCAAACACCTTTTGTTTGACTCCCTGTCCCCAAAGCTGCCTCTTGTGGGAGTTTTGTTTTTTTTTTTAAACAATAGGGAAAAATCTGTAACATGGAGGAGGTGACAATTCATATCTTGACAAGAAAAAAACACAACAAAAAAGAAAAGTTTTCCTAATAAAGAACAGTCACAGCTGTGTCACCAGGAGACAGGAACCAGGGCTCAAGCTCCGCTAACATCTCATGTAGCTCTTCAGTGTTGGGGGAAGAGAGGGAAGAGGAGGATGAGGAGGAGACACATCAAGATTTGTTCCCAAACACCTGACGGGCTACCTGGGAGAGCCTGTTGGGCACATAACTGCATGTGTGTGTACACAGGTGTGTGTAGAGTTTCTGGTGGTGGCAGTTCCTCTCTTCATCACTGATTCTCTAAATGCTTCATGCCACTGTCCTGCCCACATGCTACCACTAGCTGGGGCAATGCTGCTCTGGGTCACAAAAGCACGACTAAGGAGGTTTCACAACAATCAAAGCTGGGGCACTAGAGAGGGGTACTTCCCGGGGGGCCAGAGGTATGCCGAGACTGAGTACCGAAGGCAGGCTCTAACCTCTAACGAAGCCTGAGAATAAACACGAGGCATGCATGGAACCAAGGCCACCCCATAGCGTAACAAGGGGCACGGGATGGGGGGCCAGATGACGGAAGGGAAGGAGCAGTTACATGTCACTGGCTAATGTTTACATGACTAGGCTAGGACATGATGGACTTCCACTTTCTATCACTGAATGGCTGGGTGGTGTGAATGTGGAATGCTAAGTGTGCTCCCACCTGATTCTTTAACTGGGTTACCACAGTCAAAGTACTTACCACTTAGTGGCCAGCTTATGGGTCACTCAGTGCAAATCTAGGTTGGTCCCTGGACGACAGAAACAGTCTTTTACAGGTTATGAACACAAAGTCTAAGCTGCTCAGTGGTGGTCTTTTTCAAGCTGCAATGAAGAGGGCTCTTAATGCCATGCAAATAAAAAAAAGGTAAGAGTGTGTGTGTATGAGTGTTTGGGGGGAGAGGGGCATCTCTTTTTTTCTCAAGAGATTAAAAACCAACAGGTAAATGATACACTGGAAAAACTAGCTAGTGGAATGCCAAGATCTGAGAGCCCCACACTGGCAGCTCTTGCAAAGTGGCCCGTTTCCTTCTACTTGAATGCCATGTGAAAGAGTGGCCACAATCAGCTGGCCACTTGTGCTTCCATGAGGGACTGAGGTAAGCAAGTGGAAACCCTTATCTGGTTGGCCCAGCAGCTAAAATACAAATCCCTGGGGGGAGAGAAAGGAGGCTGCCCCTTCTGTATCACCTTGTTTTTCTACAGGCTACAGATGGAAGGTGAAGGCAAGGGAAATTCCTCCCTTCAGAGTAAGAGTCTGCGTTGAAGGGGGAGAGATTCTCTTTGTAAATGAGGGGTGTCCCATCTGAGTCCATGAATCAACACATATGAAATAGCAACATCCTTACTTTCCATGCAAGATCAAACACTGACAACTTTCAATACACCAAATGGGAAAGACTAGAGCTTTCCTGTTACCATCAACCTTCTCCTTGGTGGCAGTGCTCCCTAAAAAAGAAGGGGTGACAGAAGCCCTACTGGTCGTGGAACACCGCATACACTTGGGAGAGATGGCTAGGAAACCAACTGCAGCCAGAACCCAGAGAGGGCACTGATGACAAGAACACACGGTCTCCATGTTGCAGCAGGCTAATATGTGAGGGAAATTGTGTCTGCCAAGGAGAAGCTCTCCTGTGGGGCCTAGCTGACTGGCAAAGGGTGGAAGTGTCAGCAATGGTGATGGAACTTAAAAACAGAAAGTGACTGGAATAGCCCTGGGGGCAGGGGCAGGGAAGCCCATTCTGTGTGGCTCCAGGAGGAATCTTGCCTTTTCTCTGCAACAGAAACTGAAATGAGAGGAAGCTGAGGCCTTGAGAGCCCCTGGGCACTCTCAGGGCCTCAGCAAGGACGAGCAGTAGAAGGGATGTCCAAACGCACCTCGGAGTGCTCTGATGGCTTTCCAGGGGTGGGGGAGGCTGGAATGCATGCACTGGTCCCTTCTGCCCCAGGCAGTCTGTTTCCCTCATGGATTCTCATTCCTCACAAGCAGAATCACTTGCAGAACATCGTGGAGCCACAGCACCTGTGGACAAGGCCAAGGAAAACACGGAAAAGGGTGAGTGTCTCTTGGGAAGCAGGGCTCTATGCCTAAAATGCTGGTTTCTTGTTTTTCTGGGAAAGTAAATAGGAAAGGGCAAGGCTGAACAAGCCTCCAGGGCTGGCTAAGCCAGAGGTAACTTGTGTCAAGGTGTTTGTGGCAGTATTTCTACGTGTGGTGTGACCCTGCCTTTGCATGAGGGCAGTGGGGATACTGATGAGGTCAGCCTGAGGTCACCTACGATGAGAGAAAAGCTGCCCACAGGGACTGGGTCCAGGGATCTAAAATTAGGATGGCGTCTCAGTCCAAGGAATGTGTGGTCTACACCAACTCCAGTTTCCTCCAGCTATAAATGTATCTTATGTCTGAATACAGAGACATTTCTTGGGTGAACATGATCTAAAATAAGTACTGTGTAAAACTTCATATGAACATATACTACAACAAAATAAAATCACAGATAATGCTGACAATATGTGCTGAATGGGCAACAAATATTTACCCATTCCAATCATCTGAAATCAGGCCATTGATCCATTCTGCTCAAATTCCTAAAACCATGCATTGATTGCTAGGATTAGCCTCTGAGTGCTCTCATTCTAACCCTGCTTCCCTCTGGGTCCTAGAGGCAGGAAGACCTGGGTTTGATGCTGGCCCGGCCCGGGGCAAAGCCATTCAGACTACCTGCACACTACTTGTATTCTCCTAACCTCACAAAGCTAAGATGAAGAAAATGGTTTGTGCATTACAGCTGACATTTCTACAATGTTATAAGGTTTTCAAAGTGCTTTACATCTCATTTTGAGTCTGACTAACACAGTGAGGTAGACACTATTATCATCTCTGTTTTACAGATGAGGAGACTGAGGTACAGAGAGGGGAAGGGACTTGCTCATCACACAGGCAGTAAATATCTGAAGAAGAATTCCAACTCAAGTCTTCCTGACCCCCAGATCCGTGCTCTTTCTCCCACGCTGTTCTATCACTTCCAACTATTACAGAAACGTGAGTTGCTCTGATGATAGCCAGGGTAATGTCTGCACTGTGAGCTTATGAAAATGCAACAAAGGAAGCTACCACCAGAAATGGTGGGCTCTCCTAGAAGGCCCTGTTGTTAATAACCTTCTCCCTAAGGCCCATGATGCCACTTGGTTGTTCGATGTCCATACAGACTGCCCTGTGCAGTCGTGTCTGCTTCCTCAGGGCTAGGCCCTGTCCTATAGTAACCTTCTACCTCTTCCGGGGCCCACCATCTCTAGTGCTATCCCAGTACTATGTAAAAATGAAAGGAAACTCCCCCCCACCAACTGTCCACATAAATCCCTATATGACTTCTCCTCTTCTGACCTCTTACTCTGCTGAGGATCTAGACTCTTCTCCCAATTTGTGTGGTGAAAAGGTACAGGTTTACATGTCGGGAGATTGGGTTCACGTCCTGCCTCTGCCAAAGGCTATGACTTTACATGCATGCTATTTTTCTTCTCTGGGCCTCAGTTTCCACCTTGGTAAAACAAGGGGGTGGAACTACACAGGGTCTATGGCATCTTTGCAGCTCTGGTGTTTGGAATCTACGATCTGCCTCATCTTACACACCATTAACTTCCCTTCACTCACAAGCTCCTGACAGTGGATGAAACCTCTGCCAAGCTAGTGTGAGAGTAATTAATTGCACCATGAATACTGGGGACACCAGGCCTAGTTGTCTGTACATATTTGTATAATGAAGCCAAGCTAGAATTAATCACAGTCTTTGTAATTGTCTCATCTGACAGATTTGGGGGTGGGGCATGGGGGAGGGCATAGAGATAGCTATTCTTAGTCATATTTGAGTGGCCAGAGGCTAAAAATCTGTAGTGGTCTAACAGTTCATATTTTCATCTCATTTTTCATTTCAAAATATTTGTAGGCTGGAGCTGTGGGTAATACCTTGCAAAATTAAGCTTATTTGGGTTTCTTATGGCATACTCTAGGGTAGTCGCCATGCTGGTAACACCATCCAAACAAAAAGTCGTTAGTCCCTGCCCCCCTCTCCACCCCACAGTAATTGCCCTACAAGGACTTGAGGAGAGACGGTGTTATCAATTATTGTCTTTTTTCAGAATCTCCCACCTCTCTCTTTTTAAGCTTACAAGTATGCTAATTGAAAACACTGTGTGAAAATGAGAAGGATGATGAGCTCCTGAAAATCCCAGGGTTGGATTTACAAGCTGTTCCCTTCATAAACAGTGGCGATAAAGCCACTTCTTGATTCTACAGGGAGCCCAAGCCATCTCTTTGAAGTACAGGCCGTTCCATCTGGCTACTCATTGGAAGGACAATAACCCTTTTCCCCATCAAAGCCCAGCTGAGGATAAAGTATAACGAATTGCCGTGTGTGGTTACCAATACAGAGCATGGCCAGAAAGGATGGACATGCCTGCCTTTGTCTTTGCCAACAGTCACCGTTCTGTCAGACTTATGACCAGGGCAGGGCTTTTTATTTTCTTGAGTACATGCCGCTCATGGCCCAACTCTGCTGGGCTACACAGACATGCGAATGCAGCATACCCACATGGCTGGCAAACTGGTAATAAAGGCTAAAACCTCAGTTTCAAAGTGGCGAACTGGAAGCATCAATTTAGCTTCTGATCTGGTCTACACAGCGTCGATGTGTACGGTATGCGGCCACCAATGTGCCCAAAAGCCCAGTCAGTGTGAGGCTGCACCCGAAGACTCTCCCATTGTTTGTATGTGGGGGTGTCTGGAATCTACTACTAGGGGAGTAAACCAAAAGCTTGGCAGGGATGTTGGGAGGCTGCTGAAAGGGTCCTCGACTCTAGGGCTTCCCCACGTAGAAGCCCTGGGTCCAAAACTGTGTGACCATGGGCAAAGTACTTCCCCCCTTCTGGGACTGCCTGTAAAATGTGGGGATTCACAGAATCATAAAATGAAAAGCTCAGAGGAACCTTACAAGTCTTGTAGGCCGTTTCATTTTACAGAGCAGGAAAAACACCTGTGTCTGGTTGGAGGGGGGTATGCTGGTGGCACGTCGGGATCTGAACCCAGGTGATTTGCAGACTTCCTCCTACTACACTACCCTGTACTCCGATGGGTGAATGAAGAGCAGTTCAGAGGCTGACCTACCAAATGTGACAGGAGGAGAAAGTGGCAGGGGCAGGATCCAAACCCAGGCCATCGATACCTAGCCCAGGGCTCTTCCTATCACAATTACGAACTGAGGGGTCAATGAGTTCAAGAAGCTGCCATCCTGCTCTTAAGAGTCAATAATTTTGAAATAAGAACTTATTAGACTGGTAATCAATATTGTTGCTGTTCAGTCTTTTCAGTCCTGTCTGACTCTCCATGACACCATTTGGGGTTTTCTTGGTAGAGATACTGGAGTGGTTTGCCATTTCCTTCCCCACCACATTTTACAGATGAGGAAACTAAGGCAAACAGGGTGAAGTGACTTGTCCAGGGTCACACAGCCCGTAAATGTCTGAGGCTGGATTTGAACTCAGGTCTTCCTGACTCTAGGCTCAGCGCTCTATCCACTGCCCTACTTTAATAATAACTAAGATTTTCTAGCCTTTGCCAAGCACTTTCAATTACAATCACACTTGGTCCTCAGAACAGCCCTGTGAGGTAAGTCCTCCAAGAGCTATCTCTATTTTACAAAGAAGGTTCAGTGACTTGTCCAGGGTCACACAGCTACCAAATGTCTGAAGCAGGCCTCAGACTTGCCTTCCTGACCCCAAGTCCAGAGCTCTATCTCCTAAGCAGAACTGAGGCTCCATTCTAAGAACAAGGCTCACATACCAACAACACAAAAAAGTTTCAGATGGATGGAGGCATTCTGTCTGGTAACAAACCTTTCCCCCAACACTGGTCACTATACACTGATGAAAAAAGGCAAAGAAGTTTTCTTTTCCCCCTTCCTCTAATCAGCTGCTTCCTCTGTTTGGAGATAACTGCTTAGGGGGCTTCAACTTCTCTTACAAATATATTTCCATTGGGGGATGTGAGGTTGACCCCGCAGAAGAACACTTACCAGTCACTAGCGATCAAGCCTGTTCACAACCTCTCGAACTGTGGCTATGAAGTTTTCATTGTCCTGGGGATTAGCTAGAATAATACTGTGCAGCCTGTTCATGTACGAGTCAATGGTATCCACCGTAGGGGTCTCTCCACTTCCTGAAGTTGGGAGAAGACAAGAAAAATACAGGAAAAACGTGACTCACCAATCAACCATAAGTTTCAGGTAAAGACAACAACAGTAAGGATCCCTGGCATGGCCTGCATGGAAAAGAGACAACCAGCCCCAAGACCCAATCAGACCCCGCTAGTCAGCAGCACCACCAGCCTTTCACTGTGATCACTTCCACAGGGAAGAAAACTGGAAACAATCAATCATCCCCTAAACGAAAATAATGCAGAGAAATTACCCATTAAGATGTACATACTCCAATCTGGAATGCTTTGTGGGTCCTAAAGTTCAGAAGTGGGGAAGAATTACTGAATCATTATGGATGCATAACAGCCAAAATTACAATAAGGCCTGAGTTTCAGATTCCTTTTTTGGTAATTTTTTCACATCCTCCTTTCTTTCATTTGCTCACTTTCTTTTCGGCAGATCTCTAAAAAGAACCCCACGATGACCACCACCATGACTCCCAGGGAGTCCCAGATGCAGCTAAGTTGGTGAGGGGTTCTCACCAGGGAGCGGCACCCCCGCGAAGCTGCTGGTCAGGGCCTGCCGCAGGGTCTCCAGGTGCTGTTGCAGGACGGTGTTTCGACTCCGCTCCTGAAGCACGTCCACCTCCAGCTTCTCCACAGCCGTGCGCATGCTCTCCACATGCTTCTGGAGGGCTGCGTTCCTCTCTTCAAACTCCATGTTGGATTTACGCAGCTGTCGCAGCTCTGCTTCTCGGGCTAATGACGCCCAGTGCACAATGCCGGGAAAAGAGAAGGACAGGATGTATCATCTTGAGAAATTGGGTATGACTTTCATAAGCTTCTGCAAAACCAATCTGAATTAAGATGTGTTTAACTTGACTCCATTTCATTATCCCTATTAGTTTTTTTTAAACTCTGCTTACTAATTTTATTCACATAGGAATTGTTATTAGCAGTCTTTAATGTATCCCTTGTGTTTACATTTTTACATACAAGCTTATACTTGAGAGGTAAAGAAACTGTACAATAATAAAACAAAACTGGAAGAAATAACTTGATTCCAACTAAAGAAATGAATACATAAAAATAAAATTTAACTTAGACATGTAGTACTCTCAATATGGCGACCGCCAGGGTTCAATGCTCGTCCACCCTCTACTAATACTTTCCAGGGCCATCAAACATAACAAAGCAGGTGTCTGGGCAGGAGGGAATGACTACATTCACTTCAGGAGCTGGGGTGGCTTTTTGTTGTGATGTGACCCCACCCCCCCCAACATTACATTATAGAAAGTTTACTCTGCCACCAAGCAAGCTCCACCGTTCCTCTACCAGGAGTAACTTCTAAGAGGCTTCCCAAGTCATGGTGCTGAAATAAACAACATCCTGATTGTTTTTAAGCTCAAGTCTAAATAACAACTCTGGCCTCAAAATAAAAGTCTGGGCCATCCTAGTTATCTGAATTGCTGAAAAATGGAATCAGTGTGCTGGAGAGCAAAATTACTGCTACATTTCCCCACAAAAACGTATGGCGCTTATTTTGTTATTGCCTTTGACTCAGACTCAATCCCTGCTTTCCTGTGCCACCTTGAATGGAAAAGGTTGGGGGACAGAGAAGAAGCCACGTGCTTTCCTAGGGTGAGGAGTCAGACCTTATTAGCCTTGCTTTCTAGGCCCCATGAGGGCATATGAAGTCCCCTGCTTTACTCAGGACAGCTGTCCAGTCACAGACTGAGGAATCAAACACCAGGAAGCTGAAGCAATTACCTTTACTGTGGTTGAGGAATTCTTCTGTGAATATAGGTATGTCAAAAACAGACCTTTCTTTCACATCTACTTCTTTCTGTGGATCAGAGATGGAGAAAGAATTCAATTCAGTTAATTCTTAGCAATAGCTAAGTAAAACAAAAAGGCATGCTAACAAAATGGTCCTGGGTACACCACCTCTTCCCTAAAGAAACCAGGGCAGGAACAGGGATCACCTGGAGAGCTGAGTGAGGCCTTGGGGACATACCAAGAGGAAACTGAGTCTAACAAATTTTGATCTCAACAACGAAAGGGTATTAAGATTTTTTTTAAACCTGAACTGGATTTACATGATGGCTTGGATAGTTTAAATGTTCAGTCCTCTCAGGTACTGAACCATAAAATTATAAGCCTTAAAACAAATCAGAATATGTATTTCCCTAATAAAGTTAAGAGGTGAGAATCTAGAAGCCTTTCTAAGCTTTTTGCTCTGCAACATCAACAACGAAATAGTTCTGAAAGAGGTGATATTGGGAAGGGAGAGAGAAGAAGGGAATCTAGTAACGTGACTTTTCAGTTGCTTCTGATGGTTGTGTAAAAACATTCTCTCGGTGAACGTCTACTTGAATTCTACAAAGTAGAAAGGCACATTAAGTAGGATCCGCCTATTGTGCTAACAAGCTATGTTACCTCATAGAGAACCACTGATTTCTAAGGATGTCATCCCCTAAACGTTCCCCCCCCCAACTCTGGGCACTTCTAGCTTTCCTTCCAACCTCCTGGGAAGAAATAAGTACATTTCAATTTTATTTAATTCAATTCCTTATGGGCTTACTGTGTGTAGGGCACTGTGCTCATAAGACGGTAGAGATGGGAGAGAAGACACATAGTCAATGTTTTCAAGGAGCTTGAAATCCAGTAAGGGAATTAAAACGCCAACACAGAAAGCCATAATTTAAGACATTTCCTGATTGTGGACATTAGAGAGGTTCCTCCCAAAAGGGCAGTGAGTGAGGGAAAAGATGGGGGCTAGAAAAAGGCTTCATGGATGAGACATTCTGAGTCGGACTTCAGAGAATGGTCATGAATTTATCAGGATGAGGGGAGAGCAAGGGACATTACAGGCGCCAAGAATGGCAGCATTAAAGAAAGGCCTAACGGTAGGAGAACACAGGGCACGGTCAAGAGGCAGAAGGTGGGCTGGCTGCTGATTAGGCGGAGAAGAGAATGAATGGACAGAAACAGTTAAGTCAGAAGAGAAGGATCAGGACAAAAAGGATAAGCTAGGCTTGATAAAAGGGCAGTGTGGGGGCTGCAGCTTGAAAGGGAGGTTTGGGAACCATGTGTAAAGGAGAAGAGGTTAAAGCTGGGGGACCGAATGGGACTGTTGAGAACCTGAAGAGGTGAAGAGTAAAGAGACATTTTTAAATAGTCTTGAAAGCAAGAAAGCCAAGGATGAGGAAATAACATCGAAGACAACAATGGACTCATCAAGGGCTCCTGCAATGTTTTTACAGCGCTTCTTACTGAGCAAGTTGAAAGCAAATAGTTTAGGGAGGCTCCCAATGATGATTTAGGCAATGAATTTTAAGTGGGAATCATTAAGAATATACATTCATGAAGGGAAAAACTATGGAAAAAAACAATCTCCTTTGAAAACCTTGTTTTTTGAGGCCCACTCCCAAGAACAGTCAGCAGGTTGCTCAGAAAAGAGACTGATGCCAAAAGAGCCTGACTGAAGCCTCCTTACCATCAGACAAGCAGCCAGGACCACGTGGTCACCCCTGTAAAAATGTTTAAAGCACTCCTGCTACCTTTACAGGGTCGTATACTTGAGCACCTCTACTTTCCGTGGAGCACCAAGTGTGATCTGATGCCAGGCAGAAAAGCTGCATAGAGAGGAGCCCACGAGAGAGGGCATCCTAGCTTGAGTGCACCCACCCACCATCAGGCGGGCCAGGCCTGCTTCTCAGAGGCTGGTCAGGGTGCCAACTGACACAACTGGCCACACGGGACAGAACGATCCATCCTGTTTCCCTAGGCCAACTGTCAATGAACATTTACTTATTTAACTCTGTTCCTGAGACCATTCCCCCCTTTTTTTTGGTGGGATGGGGGTGGGAAGAGAAAGCTATTGTTCCTAAAATTGGTTAAAAATAAAGCAAAGTCTTACCACCAAGAGGCCATCTTAACACACAAAGCATGATGAAACTCAGGCCAGTTACCTAAAAACCTTCAACTGAAGCATTAGTGAAGATGGAGAGAGTGATCCTGAGGAGCCCTGAGGCCATGTGCCAGTGGCTGTCCCCCCCTTTGCTTCCTTTGCTGCCCAAACTCTGAGTCACTGCAGAAAAACTCTCAAAGTACACAGCTCCTAAAATATGAATCAGATGGGTCTATAAAGTACCAAGAAGGAGGCCATATGTCAGACAGGAAAAAGAACCTCATCACTATAGTTTCGTCTCAGTCACATCCATTTCTCCCAGTTTTAAGAATGCACCTCCTACATTAATGTCACACCTTAATCCTCACAGACTTAGGCTTTAGCCAGGACCTCTCTTTATTCCTTTATATAGCTTTAGGTGAGTCTTTCATGAAGGCACCAAGGAGCCTCAGTGGCAACTGCCTAATTCTTAGAGGGAAGGTAGGCCTGCTTCCCTTTAAGGTAGTGAGGTACTTGGCTCTCCTGACTGACAGAGCCTGGTTTGGGCTGACAACCATCCAAGGGCAGGGGCAGCATGATGCAGATACAATTCACGCTGTCCCTTGGTCCAGATTCTTGAAGTACAAAATAAGAAACATTAAAGCAATTAAGTGAAACTGTTCAGTCTCTGAAAGGCAACAGAGAAATTCTACTTAACGGAAGAGCGGTAATGAAAGCCATCAGCACTCTTCCATTACTGAGTACATTACCCAGCATGGAGAGGATCCTCTTGGGGGCTCGGATGTACTTAAGCTGCTCCAAGGATTGCTCCAGGGATTAAAATCATATGGATCTGATTACCTCTTCATTGAAAAGGCTTAATTTGTTCAGGCTGAGTGTCATTTTGTCATTTCTCATAAATTAAAGGAGAAACAAAATTACTGTTTCTATCTTGGTCTTCACAGGAGATGACACTTCCAGGGAATAACCCTATAGCACTCCAGAGTCCTCCAGGCTGGCATTTAACCTGAGAGCAGCCAGAATATCTCTGGCTTTTTTAGGCTTTCACCCTGGATCACACGGCAGGAGGGCAGAACAAAGGTCTTTGGGAGTTGCATGGCTTGCTGTGCCCGAGGCCCAGGGACAGACTTCCACGAGGCATGCTTTAAAGACAGTTTAGAGCATGGCACAGTCAGACTGGAGATGCAGCCCACCATCGGCAGCATGGCCCCTGGGTAAGGGTTTCTTTGGCTCTGCTACATGGCTCTTCAAGAGCCCAAGCTTGCTGCTCTAGCTTCCTCTTCTGAACTGCCCTGTCCCCCCAGTGAATGGACTAGTGACTGGGTAAACTCACTAGTGTACCTCTCAGTGATCTAGATACACGTTAGCTCACTAGATCGTTTGAATCATATCAACTATTAAAGAGAGGCATCATGCCCAAATGAGAGGCTGCTGCACTCTGCCAGGGAGGTTATGGATTTAGTTTGAGAAGCCACATTTTAGGAAGGCCAATGACAAGCTGACAAGTATGCAGAAAACCAGAATGGTATAGGGACTGAAGAACCTGTTATATGGGGATTCATTAAGAGGCTGGGGATGTTGGGAGATATGACAGCTGCCTTCCAGAATCTGAAGGATTATCAGATCTGCTTGGCTCAGGGGGGCAGAACTAGCAGCAAGCACAAGTCACGCAGAAGGGTGAGATACTGGCTCAATATAAGAAAAAACTTCCTAAGAATTAGGGCTATCCCAAAGCAAAATGGGCTGTCTTGGAAAGTCAAAAGTGGGCTTCAAGAGAAGGCTGGATGGTTATTTATTGGAAATTTGGTAGAGGGGATTCTTGCTCATGTATGAATTAGACCAGATCTCTGTCCTTCAACTCTGAGATTAAACAGTGCAACAGGATCACAAAAAAAGAGACCAGGTTTCTCCTCCCAGCTCTGCTGTTAACAGTTGTGAGACTCTGGGAAGTCACTTCCTGTCTCTAGGCTAATCGCTCCAAGAGTGTCCATGACTCAATCAAACGCTCATCATTCCAACTGTTTCAGCTTTGTTGAAACCCAGAGCTCTAAACAGGGCCTGGTGCGAGGAGTGACCATCAAAATAGACTGTGTGGTGATGGAGGTTCACCAAGAACCACTATTTCTGGTTCCTGCTCAGCCTCTCTGGGGAGGCTGTGATTAGTAGGAAACCTACACCGAGTTAAATATTCTTGTGCTGAAATTCCCAGAAAAGCAAAGAACAAGCAGGGAAGTTTAATAGAGAAAAAACTGGTGGTTAAGTACATAAAAAGACCAGAAAGGGAGAGAGAAATGAGCAATCACAAACTTATTCTCTGTTAACACTAAAGGTTGCCAACATTATTAAATTTAGGTTTAAAATATGAAGGACACAAAAAGTCTCCAAGTAAAAATAAAATTCATAGCAGTTTATCATGTACAATTAGAGTGCTAGAGTGCCATATATAATTGTATTTATGTGGAATTCACAGAATGAATAAAGTAGTAATAGCTACCAAGACTTTAAAATCCTCATAATACATAGAGGGGATTTTTTTTTTAAAGAACAGACTTGTGAATTTAAATAATTTTTCCATATCTTTTAAAGGTCAATGATACAGAACTGGGTTTGAGAAATACAACTTTATGATAAGCAAACCACTGCTCTTAAGGAATAGTTTCCTTGACTTAAGAAAAAAGAAATGCCTGAATCAATAATTACATCAGCAAACTGATATACACACTATTATATCAAATCAAACCTGTACACAAACACTTTTTCTCCTATAAAAAACCTGTGCTCTACTTCTGCAGAGATTCTGAATAGCTGAAAAAAGTACAAGGTTGAGAGTCAGGGAATGTCAGAGTTGGAAGGGACCTCACAGTGCTCACAGCGCAGGCCCACATGCCCATATTCCAAAGGACTAGATGCAAATGTGTGAAAGATTCAGGACTGTCTCCAGATTCAAGTAGAAAGGATGGAGATGGAACCTGTGATTTTGTTGGTATAGGGAACTCACTGGTCGAGAAAGTCCCTCTACTGACACAGGTTGGCACCTCCTCCATAATCTAAGATGTCTCAGTGAGCTGTCCAGAACACTGAGAGATGAAGAGACCTGTTCAGGTCTTCTTGATTTCGAGTCACATCAAAATAATATTTATTAAGTATCTGCTATGTGGCAGGCCCTGTGCTAAGCACCAGGCAAGTAAAGAGAGACAAAAGACAGTTCCGTGCTCTCAATGACCTCCGTCTAACGGGGAAGACAACATACAAATATACACAAACAGCACACAAACAGGATAAACTGGAGGCAGGCTCAGAGGGGAGGCACTAACATGAAGAAGGATCGGAGAAGGCTTCTTTCAGAAAGCAGGGTGTTGGCTGAGACCTGAAAGCAGGTGGGGACCTCCCAGGAGATAGCAACGAGGAGGGAGAGCATTGCAGGTATGGGGGACAGCCGATGAAAAGGTATCGAACTGGGAGAGAGCTTTTCATGCAAGGACCAGCCAGGAGGTCAGTGTCACTGGACTGTAGAGTACACGGAGGCCACAAAGCATAAGAAGGCCAGGAAGTTAGGAAAAGGCCAGGTGACAAAAGGCTTTTTTAAGGGCAGAGAGAGGATTTTTCATCTTGATCCTGGAGGAGACAGGGAGCCCCTGAAGCATCCTGAACAGACCTACACTTTAGGAAGAGGACTCTGACAGCTGAGTGCAGTGGAGAGAGATGAGGCAAGGAAATCACGCAGGTGTGAGTGATGAAGGCAGGGTCAGAGAACAGGGGGCACAGAGGAGAGATGGGAGAGAGACAGACTTGTCTGGCCAGCTCTTCATCCTCTAAGCCATATCGTCCTGGTGAGGTTAAAAAAGCTCAATGTTTATTTAACTTTTTCCCTAATTTTTCCATCTTAAAAATGGTGTACCCCACTGACTATGCCTTGCATGTTGGGCCGCAGCCAACCTTTAATCCTACTACTCGTCCCCCCTCTTTGTTCCTGCTGGCCCCCACACTCTCTCTTTCCTGTACCTGTTAAATCCTTCCCAGTCGCAGGCCCTACTCTCACAATGCCTTCCCCTCTACACATTACATGAGATAATGTATCCCTACTCACACCTCTTATAGGAAGGAAGGAAATATCTCTCAGGGCTTTGTGCTACTTCTGTCCATTTGTAATTTAACTTGTGTTAGAATTATCTGAGGCACCACCTCTTCTCTAGCTGATAATAAGTAAATTCCTTTGGGGTAGGAATAGTATTGTCTCATTTGTTTATGCCATCCCACAGGCTTACTTAGCACAGTGCCTTCCATGTGTGAAGGCTTAATGGACCCGTGAGTTCACTAATATGAGGAAATCCCCATCACCAATGCAGATCAAAATTTAGCAGCAATTTGGCAGATAAATCCTGGGAAGGTGACTGAGGTGAACAGAGAGGTTAAGTAAGGTGCCTGGGGTCACACAGCTACTAAGGGTCAGAGGCAGGATTTGAACTCTATCCCAACACTTCTATCCATTATATCATGCTGATACCACACTTGCACAAAGGAGACATTTAATAAATGTTAACTGAATGGAATTAAGTAGTCAGCTATTACATATTCAACTGAGAAGATACGCTCCATTTGTCTTGGGTTGTCTGTCCCAGAAAGGCCTTACACAAAACATGGCTAACACCACCAAGCTTACTGACATGGTGAAACGTTTGCAGAAGCCAGTATGTATGCAAATGGTGTGCCAATATAACGACTCAGGACAATAGTTACTCATTTCAGAAGTTCTAGAACCTGATCTCAGAAGGGGGCAAAGAGAGCGACACGCTGACTGCAGGATGTAGGATGGCAGACAAAAAGACGGTGCTGACGCACACAGGCCGAAGCGCTCCCCCACCCCCGACTCTATCACAAGTTCCCCACACGTCAGCAATAGAGCCATGAGTGAGGGCCATAACGTGACTGCAAGGGGTCCCGATGTTTTTACTTTAAAAATGGATCCTCCGACTCAAGAATGTTGGGAACCATGAGCATAGAGGAGTTCTGAGTTCCTTCCAGCTGTTCCTACTCATTGTTCTGTGATTTCTCAAGATTTCCTCTAATTCCTTTCAGTCTCATGGATTTTCCCCCCATTGAATCTTTTATGTTTCTTTCTCATACACTCTAATCCAGGAGTCCTCAACTTTTTTTTTTAAACTAGAGACCAGGTGTTTTCTTCCACCTTACCATCTAAAAGACCTTTACAAGCATAAGATTCAGGCTGCAAATGATGACAAATAAAGGGAAGGAGCTTCTAGCAGGGATGGGACAAGCCAGCAGCTTCCAAACTGTCCCACTCCCTCTACTGCCTCTGAATGAGCACCTGATCTCCTTATAGGCAGGTAAAGGACCTTGGCTCAGTCTCGTGAAGGGCCAGACAGGAGCAGTAATTAGCTCAATCCATCCAAGTCAAGATGGAGGATATGAATGAGACTTTAACTTGTCTCCCTCCCCTTCCACATCTTTATGTTGTTTCCTCCCCCTCTCATCTACTCAATTTTTACCTACCCTTGAAACCCCAAATCACTAGTTTCTCCACACACAAAACCTTCTCTGATTCCACCATCAGGAATGAATGGGGCCCTGGGCCCTTGGAGCACCTGTCTTCACAAGTCTCTACTGCGTCCCACAAAATGCTGTGTCCTGGAGTCAC
Source organism: Vombatus ursinus (assembly GCF_900497805.2). Lineage (NCBI taxonomy): Eukaryota > Metazoa > Chordata > Mammalia > Diprotodontia > Vombatidae > Vombatus > Vombatus ursinus. The sequence continues at coordinate 2,909,884 of NW_020954625.1, read as the reverse complement.
CTGTGTTTGCATCTTACTTCCCTACAAGCCCCTCTGCATCTGCACAGTACTCTGGACATGACATGCCCTTCATACATGTTTTTTGAATGAATTGATCTTAGGAGAAAAACCCTTAAGATGCTCCAAAGACAGAATTATAGTAAAATGTTTGACAGACACCTATTTACCTCATGATCATGAGCAGCCTGCCGAGCTCCTTCTGAAAACAAGAGAACATTCAGTTGAAGTAAAAAACCAAAATGCAAAACTGTGCCAGAGGACAATAAGCCCTACGTGCGTCTCCACAAACCCCACGAGGTCACTCCTCATGTCTGGATTAGTCAGCCCACCACCACCATTTGGGGAGCATGGCCCGCAGGTCAGGCAGCCACTCGGCATAGCGGGGAGATACAAGAGTAAGAGCAAACACCCCCAGATGGAGGGGAGGGGAATGAAAGATAATGGAGATAAGCATCACATCAATTACAGCCTTACTTTGCTGCTGCGTGCCAATAAGTGATACTTACGTAGTCAATACCCCTCACAGACAACCTTGTGGACAGGTGACTCTTGACTTACAGGTGAGAAGGCTGGGTCTCTGTGATGTTAAGAGCTAGTGACAAAACCCTAGGACTCAGGGGTTGGGGCTGCATGCCTGCACACTCTCCCCTGGTCTTGCCAGGTCTGCTGGTCTGGGGCTGACCTGGCAGTGGGGGTTAGAGGGACCTGAATATCTATCTGAGAACTGGGGATGATGCAGGTAGGACAGGGGGCTCTCTGGGGCTAACAAGCAGCCTGAACTGGTGAGAGAAAAAGAGGACAACGTGGGACTGTGTGTCTGATGCAGGACTTAAAGCACAACCCCAACAGTTGAGCCCTGATGTGGGAGGCAAACAGGGACTCCTGAAGCTTCTGCAGTCGGGAAGTGCTGTGACAAGTGAAACTTAAAATAGCTTCCTTCCATCATGGTTAGGATAAACATGTGGGAGGCAGTGCAGGGAGGTGGCCTCTACACAGTTAAACTGTCAGTTTGGGGGGGTGGAAGTCTCTGGACCCGGCCAGGACACACACAAACGACAAGAATGCACGTGGCCTCCGCACCCTGCCTGTGAGATTTGCCCTTCTGCCGATCCTGAGCTTTCCTGCTAAAGACTTTGTAGGCCTCCGTCTTCTGATACTGCTCCAGCTCCTTCATGTAACGCTCCTTATCTCTGTCTGCTTCGTCCAGGTAACGCTACAAAGGGAAAATTCAATGATTTCTGAGGAGGTTTGGTCATGTAAAATACCCAGGCCACAAGAAGCATGAACAGGCAGTAAAGGAAAAAGAGGGAACTTGGAATATTGAGAGCAGAGCTGCAGCAAGCTAACTTCTGGATGTTCTCATAAAGAGACAGAGCACTGGCTTTCAGGCTATTGACTGACTGTCTTATCTGCATGGATTCAGGTAAAGTTTCACACAAAACTTAAGAACCAAATGCACATATTGTTTCTTTAGGTCTGGCAGGCTGAGGTCCACATGGCTACCCAAAGCCTCAGGGGACATAAATGATTTAACGGTAACACTTAGCTGGTCACTGGAGGACAAATAGAATATTGTTTTGTTTATGTATCATCAATTCATTCTGAGAGGATGACCTCATGCCATTTGGCTTTCCAAGGACCATGGAAGTGTAGTATTGAAGATAGAAGAAGTAGGGAAAAAAAAAAAAGATGACCTCACTCTGAGGACCCCTACATAAGCCACTTTGATTCTGTCTCCATTTATACATTTCTTGCCTTTGTCCCATTAATTATTTACACAAAGGCTATTGATTTATTGTATCATTTGGGTCAACTGCTTTTTTCCTTTCAATTCAATTAACTGAAGTTATTTTTGAGGCAATGTAGTACTGTGTAAAGAATGCCAATCTTGAGTTGGGGGCCCTGGGTACCCATCTCAGCTCTGCCTTCCATCTGTAACCTTGGGAAAGTCATCTTTACTTCCCTAGGCCTCAGTTTCCTCATCTGTAAAATGAGAGGGCTGGATTAACTAAGATCCCTTCCATGTCTAAAATCCTATGAAATAATAGCTTTTCTGGATTAATCCAATATAAACCTGAAAGACCAGTTATTAGATACCTGTTCTTCACAATCCTCACTTCTATCTGCTACAGCAAACAAAGCAGGTAATGTAACAACTTTTAATCCATTTCACAATTTAAAAAATATGGTACTGCTGAAAAATGGCATTTTAGCCTTAATGGGATCTGTTCCATTTGAACTCAGTAATGCAACTTAGAAAAATTGAAAGTGTGTTTTCAGCTTCAGAACATTTTCTCAAGCTGGTTTAAAGAAAAGGCCTTACAGACCTATTTTAGGGAACTTTAAAAAGTCTAAGCAAAGATTCCTCCAATAACCTGTCTCCTCAAAAGCAGCCTTCCAATCCCAAGCCACTGCTATGTTTCTTTAATCCTCTGTAAACCTCACTTCAGACAGACACCTGACTTGGGCTGTAGAGACACCAGTGTTAGGTACTCAGCATTTTGGGAGCACAGTTAGTGCTTGCCCCAAACAAGAGTGATCCAGAGGCATAGTGAAAGCACCTCTGTTTTAGTATGCACAGCAGGGATCGGATGTGCCCCCAAGATGGCACAGAGCTTTGGAGTGACTGGCAATTATCCCACCTGCCACAGCAGCAGAAACCAGCCTCTAGCCTCCCTCTAAAAGACACAGAAGGGACTTCTCTTTAAGTAACAATCAAAGCCAAGGCAAGCATCAGGAATTTGAATTGATAACCTGTTTCTCCTCAGGAGGCAGTTTGCTCCATTCATTGCCCAGCATCCTCGTAATTTCTGGAAAGGGGACCTCCGGCCGCTTTGCTCGGAGTTGTTCTCGACGTTCATTCATGAACCGCACATACCCTGTGAGGGGGGATTTGGGAGCATTGCTGTCTCGAAGTGGCTTCTTCCTTTTTCTTCCTTTGGACCAACCTCCTCGTTTATTTCTTTGCTAACAAAAAAAAAAAAAAAAAAGTAAGAGGATAAGAACTTTGATTCAAAGAACATAGGCTATTTTTTCTGTCAAAACAAAACCCTAGATATTTTCCACTCTCCACATCTGTCACAGGTACAGAGGATGCAAGCTTTTCAGGATCCTTTTCCATCACAGGGCTTTGTATCATCCTGCAAACTAGCCTCACTTTCAAGGGTGACTTGAGGGTTAATCCCTACTCATTGAAACCAGAATTGTGATGCTGGATGCCATGATCCTCCAAATTTAGGCCTCTAACACAGAGGCTCTTTAAATGTGTAATTCAGAATATACATAGAGCAATTTGCCACAGGAACCCAAGCCATTGCCCAGAAGAGCTGCATGAGCTGTTAATATGCACAAAGTAGGGGAGGATATTGAATTCAGAAGAGGGAGATTAGAAGTAGGTAGATATAGCAACTATCTAAACTACAGAGGCGATTTTTTCCTAAACCTCTTTAGAGATAAGTTTACTTCCTATATAATTTGCTATAACAGCAGCATTATTCTAGGCCCCTAGTATCATAGATTTTAATTATATACCTTAACATCTAACCTTTAGCTGAATTTCAGTAAGTACAAGGACAGCCAAAGCAAAGAGTTCTAAAGGTTAATAACAGTTTGTTCTTTTAATATTTCTTAAATATACTTATGTTGAGTTATTAAATATATTTAAGATTACTGATTCATCCTAAGGTTTTACAAACAAAGAGAACCCAGCAATGATCCCAATATCCAAGAAGCAGATGAGGTGACCTTGAAGGTCACCCACTCGAAACTGTTCCTCTTAAAGGTGAGTAAACTGGGGCCAGAGAGGGTAAGTAACTGCTTTAGGCCAAACAAGCTATGAGTAAATGACAAGCCAGCCCTGAGACTCCAAGCCTCTCTCTCGGTCCATCCTGTCTCACCTTTGCTATGGAACAGAAGGCACACCCTAGGACTGTGATCATGATTCTGCGCATCTCACACACTCCTCGTGTAAGGGAAAAGATTCTAGAGTTAATAAAATGCTACAGACCCACATATCCTTAATCACAGGCACAGCTGCAAAGACCAGAGATGTAAGCTACTGCAGTCGAGGCACACAATGTCAATAAGTGGGCAGAAAGAACTGTGTTACTGTAGTGCCAGCAAGGGCTTGCCTTGGTGTGGCTGAACAAGGAGTAAAATTCACCATAATCTCAAGAGGTGCCAAGATGATGATGAGCAAAAGCCAGTTTGTTAATTACATTATTGTTAAGTTATTCTTTTGAGGCTTTTAAAGGTACAAAATAGGGAGCTGATACAATTAATTTGACAAGAAAATAAACAAAATGGTGGCCAAACAATGGCAATATGATCGTGTACTTCTTTGGGAATAAGTTGCTTGGCTTCATGCCAATCAAATAACATATATATTTTGTCCTTTATTTTCGAAAAGTACCAATGACATCACAGGGTGATGTCTTGACTTGTGCATGAACTGGATTTAAGTGAGAGCTGCACAAAGTCATCAGCCTCACTCTCTCTTCCAGTCACGAAGTCCAGTGGCAGGACAAAAGTCAAGACGACTGGTGATGGTCTGGGATGCAGCGGATGGCCCTGACATTTTTGATGTCTGACCCAGCCCTAAGCGCTCCACAGCACCTGCATCAGCCACTGGTGGAACAGACTGTTCTTCCACCCACTCCATCCCAGGAAGCCTTCATGTGCTTGGGGCAGACGTCCCCCGAACTCAATCACAGGTTTGAGGCCTGTCAGCTTCCCTCAACCTGGTTTAGGCCATCTGCCAAAATGGTTTGACGTGGGTATGGCAGCTGCACATCCTACAGCTTCTTGGAGCCACAGGTGAGAATTGAGTGAGAGGAAAATACCAAAGGTAGAAGAGCACCCCTGAAAAGGGCTTAGCAAACTGACTAACACCAGAAGTGCTAGTCCTCATCCCATACACTCCCCTTGTGTTCTAGAGGGTAAATGACTATATGGAAAATAATTAGAAACTGAATGATTCGCCAATTAAGACACCAGGAGACTTGGACTGACTCTACCCTTATGGGCCTTACCATATAGTAGGGGATAAGATACATATAGAAATAACATAACAAATGACACCTGCAGAGGGTTAAAACAAAGTGTTAGGCAAGGCCTGAGTAAAAAGTCATTAGCATCAAGAAAGGCTTTACATAAGGGGGTGTTGATTTAGACAGATTTTAAAAGGACAGGTAAAAATTCAATCAACCTTTGTCTGCTAGAAGCAGATCATTCTGAGCCTAGGAAACAGAATAAACAAAGAAAGGCAGAGTGGAAGTTGCTGGGTATTCTGGGGGGAACAGAATACTTAAGTTTGGCTGGAACACAGAGCACATGCACCACAGTAAAACTGAGATAAAACTGCAGAAGCTCTGAATTCGAGGCCAAGAAGTCAAAAGGCTAGCCTGGAGGCCAGTACGGAGCTGTGAGCTAAGGAATGCTAGAATGCTAGAATGATGCAGAAGACTCTTCTGGCAGTGTGATGAAGGATTCCAGGGAGAGGAGAACGGCAAGAAGGCCAAAGTAACAGTCCAGGTAGGAGGACATGAAGGCCTGTATAAGAGGAACAGGAGAGAGAGGGAGTGCTAGGTGGGAAAGATGGTCCTCAAGATGGACTAGAGCTGAACTGGAGAAATATGCCCAGAGAGGTACAATGGCCCTGCAGGATTTCCTTGTTTATTAAGTCTTGAGAGGGCAGCGAGAGGGGGAATCTATGGCTCCATTATGTGGGCTCACCTCATCCTCATGCCGCTGCTCACTATTTTCTACTGTATTTGAAGATTCATTCTGGAGCAGCTGGACTTGGGAGAGATCTTCCACAAAATCTGTGTTGTTTGTGGATGGTGTGGCTCCGCCAGGGTACGTCACCTCTGGATGGGCTAACCTAAGGTGAGAGGAAAGGGCACCAAATTTTAGCCTTCACAAGAAACAAGGACTGATTTCCTGGAGGCATGTACATACAATAAAATCACGCACTGCCAGTCAAAACACAATCACCAGGCCTCTACTAGTTATCTGATCACAAATTAGCCAAACAATTTAACCAATTGATGCCTTTCATACAGGGTGGGGAAGGGAGCAAAAATACTGTTTCCCTGTACCCAAAGGGCTATAAAAATGTGCATACCCTTTGACCCAGCAATAGCACTTCTAGGGCTATATCCTAAAGAGATCATACAAATGGGAAAAGGACCCACATGTACAAAAATATTTACAGCAGCTCTTTTTGTGGTGGCAAAGAATTGGAAATTGAGAGGATGCCCATCAACTGGGGAATGGCTGAACAAGTTGTGGTAAATGAATGTAATGGAATACTATTGTGCTATAAGAAATGATGAACAGGCTGACTTCAGAAAAACCTGGAAAGACTTGTATGGTCTGATGCTGAGTGAAGTGAGTAGAACCAAGAGAACGTTGTACACAATTAACAGCTACGTTATGAGATGACTAATATTGATAAACTTAACCCTTCCCAGCAATACAAGGATCTAAGATATCTCCGAAGGCCTCGTGATGAAAAATGCTATCCACATCCAAAGAAAGAACTATGGAGTTTGAATGCAGATCGAAGCATACTATTTGCTTTTTTTTTTTCCTTCTGTTGAGTTTTGTTTCTTCTTTCTGGTGGTTCCTCCTATTGGTTCTAATTCTTCCTTACAACATGACTAATGTGAAAATATGTTTAATAGGAATGTACATGTATAGCCTATATCAGATTGTGCACCATCTTGGGGAGGGTGGTGGGGAGGAAGGGGGAGAAAAATTTTAAACTCAAAAGCATATGGAAGTGATTGTTGATAAATCAAAATAAATAAATAAATAAATAAAATGCTGTTTCCAAGCTCACTGAAGATGGGTCAGAATTTGATGATAGATCTTCAGAAAGCTGGTCAACTGAGAAAAACAGACTTTACCCCAAAACTCTTCTCCTTCAAAGGAGTCCCCAGGGTGAATTCTTCTCTTAATGCTGTGGCTTTTCCCATGTAACAGAGGCCTCTAAACTACTTGGCTTAACTTGCAACCCAAGCTTTGTGTGATGTCACTCACAGGAAAAATACTGTTCCAAAATGGAGACACAGTGAAACTGGGAGCTGCACAGGGAGGGAAAGGGCTAAGGAGATTCAGGAAACACCCTGTCTTAGGGAACTTCTCAAGCTAACCTGATTTATAGTTTATTTCAATGGCAAGCCCTTAATCATTTATAAATAGAATTATCCTCATCTGTCTACTCTATTCTGCTGCCAAAGCAGTGGGGAGGTTGGGGGGGGTGCCTCTTTTGTCTCTGATGCCACTTTACAGGTGGCAGCCGTCCCCTTCCTCTAACACTTCCAATACCAGCAGGGAGAAGAGGGATGGAGGGAGGGTGACAGTTAAGTTCCTGGGGAAAAGGCTTGTTGTTTTTTTGGTGGTGGCAGTGGTAGTGGTGGTGTTTTAAAACTGACCCAATGGCTCACTATGAGTCTAAAGCACACCACAGCTGACAAAAAGCTAACGTGATCTTAGGCAACATTAAGAAAAGCAGAGTGCCCAGGACAAAGGAAGGGAGTCCTGCTGGACGGTTCTGGAGGGGGGTGAGAGGAGGGAGACAATGATTCCTAAGCTTCAATTCTACTATAGCAGTTGGAATATGGTCATTGTCCCAACTCTAAGGAAGTCACAATAATTCTATGGACCATCTCAAATCCATTAATAAATATATTTATTCTTTGGCAAATACATTGTTCTGGGGAACAGCAATTACCTAAGAAAAGGGTCAGACCTGTGAATTCACTGGTAGAGAGAACTCTCAGATGAGAAAACCACCTTTACCAATGCAGGTCAGCATTTTTTATACAATATATACTCTTAGAAAGTCCCTTAAGGCCGGAGAGATTTTAATTGACTTGTGCAGGTTCACGTATGCAGAATTTATCAGAGGTAGGACCCGAATTCTACTGGCTCCAACTCCACCTATCTATTATATCTATATACTATACTATACTATATACCATATATACTATATATACTATCTACTACTGTTAACATTCCCTCTACAAGCAGAAAACAGATTTTCAATGAAAGCAATAGCTCAACTAATGTTAATTCTTCACTACATAAATTCTAAATTACAGATATTTTGTCAGAAATTTCCAAAGAGGAGAAATTGAGAACACAGAAGTCAGCTAATGCTACTGACTTTTTTTGTAAAAAAGATACATATTTGTAACTTGGGCATCGAGTCTTTCATCACTACATATCCAGGGGGGCAAAGTTTGTTTTGAAATCTGTGGGAATATGGGCATTATGGTTCATTTCTTTTTAAGGATCATTACTAAGGTAGTTATTTCTTTAATAGGGATTATTCCTTTGATAGAGATTTCTTAAATGGGTACTGCACATATGTGATAAAAACAAAAGAAGGGGCAGCTAGGTGGCACAATGGATAGAGCTCCTGCCTTGGAGTCAGGAGGACCCGAGTTCAAATGCGGCTTAACACTTAACAGTGTTAACTAGCTGTGTGACCCTGGGCAAGTCACTTAACCCTGACTGCCTCACCAGAAAGGGAAAAAAAAAAAACCCCAAACCCAAACAAAACAAAACAAACAAACAACAACAACAAAAAGAAAAAAAAAAAAAGGAAAAAGCAGCAACCAGAATACCAGCTTTTATACATCTCTTCCTGGGAGGCTGTGTTTTGTAAATGACTGCAGGATACAGATTAAAGAGAAGTTTATAATGGATCTCAACAGTATCATAGAACAAGAGCACACAAACGTCCATCCCAGTGTCATGGAGTTTGGCCTGCTTGGCAGGCATTTCTAAGTTCTATCAGAAGATGAGGCTGAGGGGCCCAAAGCTGCTACTCACCCAACTGCAGCCATATCGCTACTCTCCTTAGAGCCGTCATCATCTGCAAACAGTGGGGGGAGGGATGAGCTACTCATCAGATTTTCCATCTTTCTGAAAGGAAGGAAAGGTGAAAAAATAATTAATAGTTTAATTAATTCCAGCAAAAGTCCTGCCCATTTAAGAACTTTTCTTAATGTTACAACATCAGCAGAGCAGCGCTGTTCTTAAATATTTGGTTTTGTGACTTGGATTTATCAACTCAAACCTTAGCACTAAAGGACTCTCTTGAAGCCTGTTCCTATCAGCTGACCAGGGCAAAAACAGTTAATAGACTTTAATGTTTGGGGCATAATATGAGAAAACATACTTATCCACCAAAGAGCTGTAAAGGTAATCCTGCTGTAGAAACTGTGGTACAAAGTGACTGGTAAGCATTATGACCCTGAACAGGTCACTTAACCCTCATTGTGTCTTACTTTTCCACTTCTAGAATCTAGACAATAATATAGACCAAATTCACAGTGGTCCAGTGAGGATTAAAGAGAAAGTGCTTTATAAACACCGAGCTGTTCAGATGACAAGCACTTTGAGTATTATATAAATGAAAGGCATTGTTATTGCCGCATTATCCAGCTCTAAGTCCAACCCAAAGGCCCAGATGATTCATCTTTAGCTTAAAAGGTGATAAAGTAAGCCCTCCTAAGGAAATGCTGAAAGGGAAGTGGGGGAGGGAGGGCAGACTGATGTGGTTATGAGTCAAAGAAACCACATTTCCAGGTCAGAAATACCTTCCTCCCCAACTCCCCTGCAGGCCAGCAGAAACATCATGCACCTAGGTACAGGAAATAAATAAGCTTAATTGAAAAAAATAATTATAAAAAAATCAGAAGATCTTTTAGGTTACAGATAAAACCCAAAGAAAAAAGAGGTCAACACCACAAACTGAGTCATTTTGTCAAGTGTACCCTCTGCAAAGATATTTCCTTTTTCCTTCTCAAGGCTCACCACTAAAGGTTTCATCCTAACTAAACTAAAAGTGGAAACCTCCTACGTAGCACAACATGTGATCTTCAAACCAATTGCTAGAGATGACCCTAAGCTTCAGACACTTCAGCAGAATGCAAAGCACTTAGGGAAAAAGGACTTCAATCAATCCGGAGAAATAAAAAAAAAATGAAAAAATAGAGAATCATAAATAAATCCTGAAACTTCGCTTTGCGGGCTCTCCCCATTTAGAGCACGTTGCTAAGGAGATGATCTGTTAGGGTGGCAATTAAAACTGAATAACCATATCAGCCAACGCAGAACAAGGACTCACTCGACTGGTGACAATTTTAGAAACAATTCACAGGTGATGACGGTGATGATGCTGTGACTGGACTCTCTCAAAATAGTAATGCTCATTGTCTAGTCTACATTTTCCCCTTTAGTTTGGGGGCTTCCAATCCAAATGGTGAAGTGTTTAACTTGACACTACATTTCAGTGCACATTTGGATGAATGAATTATAGCAAGTGAAGCACAAGAGACAGGAGACAGGAATTTTCATTGCCCTCCAAGCTACTATTGAACTGCCTTCTCCCCATAATAAGAAATTCATTTAAGGTTGAGGAGGAGAGGTTCAATGTAAAAATGGCATGTCCAAGTCCTAAAGTCAGTGGTCCTGGAAATAGGATATGTCTTCACATCAAATCTTAAACCCAACCCTCAATATGAAAGGCGCACTAACGAGTATGCCTGCACTGTTACAGATATTCTGGAATGGTCCAGGCTCAATTGAGGGTATATATGTGGAGGGAGGTCAGTACAAGTTCTTTTCTTACCAAATAAATCCTACATTCTGCTATCTTCATCAGTCCGGTTTCCTCATTTCACATAAAAGGAACTTTTAGTTAATCAGATATAACAGTCTAACACTGTGTACTTGAATCTAATACCACCATATATTATGGTTCTCCCAAAAGGGAACAGATGCTTGTCTCTCTGTAAGAAGTTAGAATTCACTCGCCAGGCTTCTTTCTCAAAGTTTTCCAGGAAGGTCAACAACCTTTCTAGAACTTCAGGCTTGTCAATTTGGCTACTCTTGGCACTCCCACACTCAGCCCAAAGGGAAAATTTATATCTGTTGGTGGGCAAATGAAGTGTTTTTCCTTCTATGCTGCACTTGGTTCCCAAATGAACTCTCTCCACATCTGTTCCCAGTCATAGGCCTTTGTGCCTTCATTCATTTCTGAAATGTGGGAAGACAGCTGGACAAGAACCTTAACAACACATAAACAAATCATATAAACAAAGGAAGTTCAGAGAACACACATTTCTTTCTTACTTTTAAGTTTGTTTTACTTAACTCATATGGTTTAGATAGTATTTTCTCTCATCAGTGAACAGCTGGGTCCCCAAGAACTGAGCACTAAAAAAAAAAAAAAAAAAAAGGCTGATGGGGGTGAGTGGGTTATACTGGGGGTGGGGAGAGGGGGCAGAATGAGGAAAGGATAAAGTCTAAAGGTTCCTAAACTAGTCAAATCATTTGGAAAACTATGATTTCCAACACAGTGAATGGGAATATGCAGGGCTCAGCATTAGAGGTGAGCCAGCAACATCAAGACTACCAAGCCACTTCCTGCAATCAGTCTCCTGTGGGATCTGTGCCTGACGATGCCACAGACCTCAAGGTCACACTGAGTCAAATACCAGTGTGTGGCATTTTAGAAATGTAAAGAAGGATGTTCTGGAAGGGGAGACACAAAGAATACATTACATACAAATACTGAAAGGCAACACAATAAGGAAGGTACAATGGAGGGAGGTATGTTGTTTCCTCCTTATGAGTTAAAAGGAACACTGGAGGTGAAAGGCTCTGGAATTCAATCTGAACTTGGAATGATACTATGTGACCTCTGGAACCCTTATTTGGGCCTCAGTTTGTAAAATGAGAGATCTGAACTCAAGAGCAATGGGCTAAATGTAACTCAACACGGATAAACGTAAAATCATACTCTTAGGTACAAAATACTAAACTTCACAAGTACAAGATGGGGGAAGCATGGTTGAGTAGCAGATGTTCTGAAAATGATCTAAGAGCTTTTACTACATTGCAAGGTCAATGAGAGTCACCAGCATGCAACGGCAACCCAAAAAAAAGCAAATGTAATCATGGCCTGAACTGAGAGAAGCTGAGTTTCCAAGAATTGAGAGGGGATGGTCCCACTGTGCTCTGCCATCCTTAGACCTCAGATGGAGCAGCGTATTTCACCACATAATTGTCACAGATTTTATGCCCAATTTTCTTGCAATAAAGTGAGGTGCAACCATTACGTGAAGCTTTTTTTTGGGTCCCTGTATTACTCAAAAATCATTTATTACTAAACTGTCTTTGGTGCAAGATTAGGATGCACAGAATATTCATGAATATACATCAAAACTGGGAAGATGCAAATCTTACCATATCACGTGACTTACTCATGGCAGCTTTGCCTGCCCACCTGCTCCCCTTGTGCCTATAGCTCTTCATCCAGTGGAGTTACAATAGCGTTAATACTGCAGCACTCTAAACAAACCATGTAAATCTGCTTTTGGAAATATACTGACAATGTACACGCGCAGAGAATTCTAAGCTTCAGGCTCACAATGTTCAAGAGATAAATGTGTATCTGTATGCCACTGGTGAATACACTGCTGTTCTGTTTACCTTTTAAGCAGTGTGATGAACAGAATTATACCACACGACAATTACATGATGAAAGGCTATAAACCAATTTTTGGACTGGAAAAAAAACACAAAACAAAAAAACGAGGGTGCGACGATTATGTGGTAGCAATGACTACCTAATGACTTCATAATTTAAGGACATCAATAAAACAGGAAAGTGTCTGAGGACAATAAGGATGGTGAAGGACCTTGAATAAATGTGAAGTTCTGCGGAAAGAATGGGGCATGTTTAGCTTGGAGAAGAGAAAACTCAAGGATAACATGACTGTCCAAGCATTTGAAGAGCTGTGACATGGGAGTAAGACTTTTTTTGTTTGGTCTCAGAAGGTAAACCGCTTGAGCAATGGGTAGAAGCTGAAAAGAGGCTAATTTAGTTCTGAAGTCCTAACAACCAGAGCTATCCAAAAGTGGCACAGCGGCGTGGAAGAAAAAGGCAGAAGAAGGTGCTCCACACACCACCGGTCCGAAAAGCCATGCACTGTGCCAGGAAGAACCTTGTAAGAAATCCCAGACTGCTGCACTGAGCACAGGACAAACAGAAAGACCAGGCCATGCACTTGGCAGTCCAATTTTTTCGCCCAATACAGGTTCTTAAGGCTGTTATCTACTAACCCTCAGGACACTTCTTCTTCTTAATGCATTCGCCGCTTGGCTTCCAGTCTTCTCCAACTATGTCAACTCTTGCCCCTTTATACAAGGGGGCTTCAACATAAATAAATGTAAATATTCCCTTAAATACCACCAACCCTGTAGTTCCTCAAACTATTCAACTCCCATGCTCTTGAACTGCATCTCAGGAAGACAGAGGGGCAGTTATACCCTTGATCTTGGCATGACAAGTATTCCATTTTTATGAACATGAACTCTGAAATTCCTTCACCTCATCATAATCTAGCAATGCATGTAAGTGTTAAGGTTTTCAAAGCAGCTGCTTACTGTCTCACTTGATCTAAATCTAAATTCTTCATCCTTATCATGATTTCTTTTTTTGGGGGGGGGGTGAGGCAACTGGGGTTAAGTGACTTACCCCAAGTCACACAGCTAGTAAATGTTGTATGTCTGAGGCCGAATTTGAACTCAGGTCCTCCTGACTCCAAGGCCAGTGCTCTATACACTGCACCATCTAGCTGCCCCTACTTATCAAGATCTCTTATTGCTTCATCTCTCAGTATTTTCTCTGGTCATCATCCTTGTTCAGGCTGTCAGGCTCTGGACCAGGAATCAAGAAGACCCAAGTTCAAATCTGACTGCAGACACATATTAGCCATGTGATCCTGGGCAAGTCACTTTACTTCTGTTTCTCTGAGTTTCTTCATCTGTAAAATGGGGGAAATAGTATCTATGGCATGTCCATTCATTGGGTGGTTACTTGCTCAAGGCCCTGTCCCAGGCCTTTTCTTTATAATCTTTCATCATTAGAATGTAAGCTCATTATGAGTAGGGGAGGTTTCATTTTTCTTGTACTTGTATAGTGCCTGGCACACAGATTAATAAATGTTTACTGACTGATTGGTGACTTTATTAACTTCCACAGATTCAATGGGCATCTCTCTACAGGTAACTTCCAGGCACACACATTCATCCCTATTGTTCTCTATCACCAACTGTCTATGGGATGTTTCAAAGGGAATGTTCTCAATTCACTAAGACCAAAACAGAACCCATTATCTAAACTCGAATGTACTCCCCCTTAAAGCCTTCTCTCTTATTGTGAAGAGCAAGACTTTCCTCCCTGTCACTCATTTCACAACCTTATCAACATCCTGTACTCTTCATCTTCACTCAACCTATCAATTCTGTTGCCAAATCTTGTCATTTCTTTTTCCAAAATATCTCTCACACAAAATCTCTCTCCACAATCCACCAAATTTGATTCTCTAACAAAAAATAACTGTTGTACAAAAAATGCCATCTAGGAAGATTACTCAAAAATCTATATATCCAGCTCTAATGTTTTTCCTCCTGAATTCCAGTCCAGCCTGTTGGCTATATCCACCTGGATGTCCTATCAACAATTCAAGTGCAACATGTTAGCAAAGCCCACTCTGACTCTCTCCCACACATCTCATGTGCAGTCAGATATCAAGTTCTCTTGACTCTATCCCCATGATATCGATCACACCTAATCCCTTCTTTCTGCCCCAACTGAGGCTCTCATTTCCACCCATATGGGCTCTTCTCCAGCCTAATTACTTTCCTTGCCTCCACTTTCTTCCCACCTTAGATTAATTCTTCCCATTGCTGATAGTCATCTTCATTTGTGTAGAGAGATCTGACCGTGTCGCTTTTCTGTGCCCAAAATCCTCTGATGGCTTTCCTTTCGCTTACCGTGTCCTAACCTTTTACCTTTGTAAAGAACATTCCAGTGTTGTAGGTCCTTCTCTAAGTTTGAATTTCCCCAGTTTTCCAGCCTTACCTCACACTGTTCTCCTACACATGTACCAAGCTTCAGTCAAACTGGACTAACTATTGTTAGTACAGATCCAGTAGTTTCTTGTACTTTTGCTCACACTATTTGTCCAAAGACCTCTTTTGAAATCCAACCTGTCAAGACCCAATTCAAATGTTATGTTCTCCAAGAAAACTTTCCTGACCTCCTACTTTACCTCCCCACCAGAGAGAAAATACTTTTTCTCTTCTGAGATCTTACATAGCACTTTGTATCTCTTTTCTGCTTATGCTGTAGCCTGCATTGTTGTTACTGTATAGTGACACACACATCTGGGTGCTACAGTTCTCCTACCAGGCTGGAAGCCCCACGAAGGGCACAGCCTTGTCTTTTTGTATCACCACTAACCGCCTACCGTAGTACTTGGCACATAGTAATCAAAGTATGACTGGTGAATATACAAATAAATGTCCACAAACTTTGCTTTTATAATTAGATTCTCATTATCACATACTGCAAGAATCTTTTAATGTTCCTACCCATGGCAAAAGATATATATATATATATATATACACACACACATATATGTGTGTATACATATGTATATATATGTATATACACACATATATACATATATATGTATATACACACATATATACATATATATCCTTTGTTATTAATAAATAATAAAGTGAAAGAAAGAAGCTCTGTATCACTGCCAGAATTAAAAGCTAAAGACACAAACTCATCACTGCTTCCTTGGCTTAGAATACTTTTTTCCAGTAAGTACCTCTGGGACATTCTGGGATGTTAAAAAGATGTCTGTAGTATGATGAAATATTCTGGGTTTCTTCATTTTCATCTGCTTTTTTTTTTTAAACCAGAAAGATGGTAAAAATTGGGAAAGAGAAAGGAGAACATGCCTGTATAATACTTGTTATTTGGGTATGTATGGGTGTACTGATTAAGCGCTTACTGTGTTCAAAGTTCTGTGCTGCACACTGGGAAAAAAATTTAAATAAAATGCATGTCATTAAGGAGAATGAAGTCTATACTGATTATTATATCCATCCATCCATCCTTCCACCTCTTAGAATCCCTTTTTTTCTATAACGCTCAGTTCACACATGATCTCTTATTGCACAACTTTCTTCATCTTCCTAGCAGTTAATGTTCTTTCCCTCCTCAAATAATTATGTACACTTGTCTATTTTCATGATATGCCCCTAGCTACTGGAATAGAAGATCTTTGAGGGGATGGACTATTTTTTGTTTTGTCTTTACATCTCCAGTCTCTTGCACAGTGACATACACATACTAGGCACTTAATAAATGCTCACTGAATAGAACTATGAAATGAAAGTGGGGCAATTATCACATAGTGAGAACAAAGACTAAGAAAGAGGGCTGCACTGAAGCTAATCAAATTTTAGAAGATATAAAAAGCCACTAGTACAATGGGTATCTCCACCATGAAGGATTATAGGATGATATGGACACAAATGAAATGCACATAGCATTTTTCCAGCTCTGACACAGGGCTCCTTATAGGTTCTAAGAAACTTAATTCCTGACCTCTTGTGCATTCCCTCTCTGCTCAAATCAGGCACTTGCAAAAGCACACTGCCAAGAAAAGGCAAGGAGAAGGGAATTCCTCTTTACTGGATCTATGTGTGTTTGGGGATGACTCTAAACTTATTAAATCTTCCCTACTGCAAAATAACAAGAGCCTGTAATTGGTTGTTTAGTTGCTTTCCATCATGTCTGACTCTTTGTGATCCCATTTGGGGTTTTCTTGGCAAAGATGCTGGAGTGGTTCGTCATTTCCTTCTCCAGCTTATTTTACAGATGAGAAAACTGAGGGAAACAGGGGTAAGTGACTTGCCCAGGGTCAAATAGCTAGAAGTGGCTGAGGCTGGATTTGAACTCAGGCTTTCCTGACTCCAGGCCCAGCACTGTACTCACTCGCTACCTAGTTGCCCTTTTACTGCTAGTAAGGGGGTACTATCTGCCATTCCACTTTCAAGAGAAAAGTCACCACTTATATGTGCATGAAAGCAGGCTCTTAGGAAAGGCAAATCCAGCTTATCACGTTATTTTGGAGAGAAATGCACTATGGACAAATTTTCCTGCAGCAACAACGTTTAGCACAGCCTCTGCTACAGTTCATATGCAAAAAGGAAAAAAAGAGATTTCCTCTTAATGGAAAATTCTTAACAGCAAAATTGACAGCAACATTGAAGAATTCTAAGATTCCCCTCAGTCCAAACACGAGGCCATAAATGAAATATGTGTTGAAGAGAGGAGAGAGCAGAGCAGAACAAGTAGTAAGGGTACCATTTAAACACTTGGATCAGTAACTTCATCTGGGCCCTCACTGCAGCAAGGCAGTTTTTTTACTCTTCCCAAATTTATTTTTTATCTCACTATCCATAGATGCTTGTCCAAAATTTCCCTTTCTTCCTCAAGCTTCTCACAATCCTGCCTCTCAGTTGCAGACTCTGTGTCTTACTTTAGTAAAGCCATGTAATGTGAGCTTGTTCTTCTCCCCATCTCTTCATTTCAAAAGCCTTAGACCTCGTTCCCTACACTTTCCTTCCTTCCCCAGTCTCTGAGAGGCAGCACTTTCCTAAGACCAACCTCAATTATTCCAGTCTCGATCTTCAACTTATCTCACCCTACTGGTTTGTTCCTTGCCTTCAAACATTCTCAAGACTCTTCTAATCTTTAAAAAACCTTTCATTAAATCCTAACAATCCCCTCGAACTCTCACTCTGCAGAGCTCCTCCTCTTCACAGCCAAACCTTGAAAAAAGCTCCCCACCACATCATTCAATGGGAACTGCTCTCTCCACAGTGATTTCCTGTCCAACGCGAGTCTTTTCTTCTCAGTCTTTCCCCTTGCTCTATAGGCTGCTTTTAGCACTGTTCAATACCCTCTCCTCCTGGACACACTCTTCTCTCCAGGCCTCCTTCTATAAGCATGACCACTCCCCTATCTTCTTAGCTGGCTTATCTTCCTTACTCTACCTCCTAAAAGTGGGTGACTAGCCAAGGCATTCTTCTCTTCTTCTTCCTTCTATACTTGATTGCTTAGTAAGCCCAAGGCTTTAATTATCATCTCTATGAACATGACTTCCAGAGTTCTAGCTCCAGCCTTTCTCTCTCCTCTGAGCTTCAGTACTACATGACCCATTGCCTACTGGACATTTCAGGCTGACTGTCTCAGAAATAGCTCAAACTCAGCAAGTCCCAATGGACTCATTCTCCCACTCATCCTCCTGTTCCAATTTCCAGTTTGGAACCCTGTTCCAAACTCCACTCCTTCTACAGAAAATGCTACCAATTCTTCCAGGCTCCTGGGGTCATCATCTTGGCATCATTCTTGATTTCTCACCCCACAAATCAAA
The DNA here is from genome assembly GCF_900497805.2 of Vombatus ursinus. Lineage (NCBI taxonomy): Eukaryota > Metazoa > Chordata > Mammalia > Diprotodontia > Vombatidae > Vombatus > Vombatus ursinus. The sequence continues at coordinate 2,891,552 of NW_020954625.1, read as the reverse complement.
TCAATTGTTACACCCTTGTGGCTCTCTCTACTCCCAAAGCTGCCACCTGAATTCAGGTCCTCAGCACTTAAAAAAAAAAATTTAACATTTTAATTTAAACTTGAGTTCCAAATTTTATCCCTCCATTCCCCTCCCCCTCCCTGAGATGGTAAGCAATGAGATATAGGTTATACATGTGTCATTTTGTAAAACATTTCCATATTAGTAATTTTGTACAAGAAGACTTGAATAAAAGGGAAAAAAAGAATGCAGAAAATAGCATGCTTCAGTCTATATTCAAACTATATCAGCTCTTCTCTGGAGAAGGATAGTATGCTTCATCATTAGTCCTTTGGGATTGTCCTGGATCACTGTATTACTGAGAATAGCTAAGTCATTCACAATTCTTCATCGAACAATATTGCTGTTACTGTGTACAATGTTCTCCTGGTTCTGTTCACTTCACTATGCATCAATTTATGTAAGTCTTTTCAGGTTTTTCTGAAATCATCCTGCTTGTCATTTCTTAAAGCACAACAATAATCCATTACAATCATATATCACAGCTTCTTCAGTCGTTCCCCAATCGATGGGCTTCCCTTCGATTTCCAATTCTTAGCTACCACAAAAAGAGGTACTATAAATATTTTTGGTACAAATAGGTCCTGTTCCCTTTTTTTGGATGTCTTTGGGATACAGAGCTAGCAGTCGTATTGATGGACCAAAGGGCTGGTTTTATAGCCCTTTGGGCATAGTTCCAAATTGCTCTCCAGAATGGTTGGATCAGTTCACAATTCCATCAGCAATGCATTAATGTCCCAGTTTTCCTCCAACCCCTCCAACATCCAATATTTTCTTTTTTTTTTTTGTCATATTAGCCAATCTCACAGATGTGAAATGGTACTTCAGACTTGCTTTAATTAGCATTTTTCTAATCAATAGTGATTTAGAGCATTTTTATATGACTATAGATAGCTTTGATTTCTTTGTGTGAAAACTGTCCATTTATAATCCTTTGACCAGTTATAATTTGAGGAATGACTTGCATTTTTGGAATTTTGACTCAGTTCTCTATATATTTGAGAAATGAGGTTTTTATCAGAGATATGTATTGCAAAAAATTTTCCTCTGGTTTTCTGCTTTCCTTATAATTTTGGTTGCAGTGCTTTTGTTTGAACAAAAATTTTCATTTTATATAATCAAAATTATTTTACACTTTATAATGCTCTTTATATCTTTTCTGGCACTAAATTCTTCCCTTATCAAAAAATCTGACAGATAAATTATAACATCCTCTCTTAAATTGCTTATGGTATCACCCTTTACATGTAAATCATGTGCCCATTTTGACTTTATCGTGGTCTACAGTGTGAGAGATTGGTTCTCAGCACCTGGCTGGATTACTGCACCAGCACTTCTGGACTCACATTTCTTACCGCTCTGGTCTACTCTACATGGTGATTTTTCTTAAACACAGATGGGACCGTGTCACTGCCCTGTTCAATCCACCCCAAGAACTCCTCTGGCATCAAACATCAACTCGAGTGTTCAGCTTTCAAAGTCCTTCCCAATCAAACAAACTCCCACCCTCCATACTCCATGACGCAGCGAAACTGACCTTTTCTCTGCTCGTCCGACACACCTGCTCTCTGTGTGCCTTTGTACTGTCAGTTCTCCATTCTGGGATAGTCTCTCTTCTCAACTCCACCCCACAAAATCCTTCTGTTCCTTCAAGATGAAGCACAAGCACCACCATTCTACACGAAGCCTTTCCTGGTGACCCCCAACCAACGGGGAAAAGGACAGAGATAAGCATCACTCTAACACCTACTATGTGCCAGGCACAGCACTAAGGGCTTATTTACAAATATCATCTCATTTGATCCTCACAACAACTCTGTAAGGTGGTGATGCTATCACCCCCATTCTACAGTTGATGAAACTGAAGCAAATAAAGGTTAAGTGCCTTGCCCAGAGTCACAAAGCTGGTTAATATCTGAGGCCACGTTTGAACTTGGGTCTTCTTGATTCTAAGCCCAGACCTCTATCCACTTTGCCACGTAGCAGCCAAAGGCCTAATGCTAATAGTCCTTTTGTTTCCAAGCTACTTTGTACTTATTCTCTTTGTTTATTGTGTGTGTGTGTGTGTGTGTGTGTGTGTGTGTGTTACACACACATCTCTCCCCATGAGAAAGCAAACTCTTTCTGAGTGGGGATTATGTCATTTGCTGTTCTTGTATTTATGATGCAGGGCACACGGGAGACACTGATCAACTGATTTGCCACAATTTGCTTGGTCGCTCCCCCGCTGATGGGCATTAACTCTGTTTCCAGTACTTTGTTGCTATTATAAGTGTTTGCATAAATATTTTGGCATCTATGTGAGCTTTCTTCTATCTCTGACCTCCTGGGGGTATGTACCTAGCAGCGACATACCTGGATCGAAAGGTTGAGATAGTTTAGTCACCTTCTTAGTATAATTCCAAATTGCTTTCTAGAACAGTTAAACCACTTCACAGTTCCATCAACTGTGTCTCCATTTAAAAACTTTTCTTTGCTTTCTGGGTCACCATGGCCAAAGAATTCTTCACCAAGTGGCCAACATACTGCTGATGAGACTCTCTATAATTCAACAGACAGATCCTCAGAAAGTCAACCTACTCATTGGTGAGATTATGCTAAAATCAATGTAGCATGATAGGACCTTCTATAGCCTGCACTCTGTTGGCACAAGTTCTGAGAAAGTAGAATTTTTCCAAGCCACAATGGGGTATCAGAATGGGACTGTGTGTAAGATGGTGAATGAAGAGTCAAAAATGAACAGGGAAAAAAAAATGTGAGGTTCTGAATTACCTTATTTGGATTACAGTGGCAATGGCTAACAATGCTATTAATACTCAGATCTTCAGAAAACATTGCCAAACATATGGAGAAATTCAACTGCACATGTCTTTAAAATCGCAAAAGCTGAGTTTCTTATTTCTATTTCCTCTCCAATAACTCACCTCCAAGAAAAAGTTTTGTTTGTGGACTGAACCTAAACCTTAACCTCCCAACCTAAACTGACAAGAGGGATCAAGCTACTAGTGGATGACAGCATTGGGGTCCCAAAAGACCATAACAGACTACAGCACTGGACTAAAATGAAATTCCATAGGGATAAGTGTATTCTTATACTTGTACACAAAAGGAGGGCAGAACCAGGAACAATGGAAGAAGTTTTTAAGCAGAAAATTTAGACCTATTATCAGGGGGAAAATCTTTACGGACAGAGCCATTCAAAACTGGAACAGGTTACCTAGAGAGGTGGTTGGTTTCCTCCCCTTAGAGGTCTACACTGGATGACCACTTGCACAGTAGGAACTCCTTTTGGGTGCAAATTGACCTAGCTGGCTGCTTGAGGTGCTGAAATTCTGTGACTTAAAATGTACCATAATAAAGACCTATTGCTTTACATGTCATTGGCATGTTTGACTAGCTACAAACAAAAACAAAAACAAAAACAAAAAACTACCTGAGGTTTCCAAATTTCTGGGATGTACTAGGACAGAGAACATATGATTTATATTAGAAAGGATCAATGAGATTGCCTAATCTAATCCCCTTGTTTTAAAGATGGAGAAAATGAGACTCAGAGATGAAATATTTTTTTCTAAGATACAAGGGTAGGAATTAGCAGATCTAAGATTTGAACCCACATTCTCTTAACCCTAGATTCAGTGCTCTTTCTACCACACTGCTTTCTTAAATGCATTATTACTTTTAAAAAAAAAAGTGATCAGTTTCTAATGACAAATTTTTCCTTCCTCCTCTTCCCAATGAATTTCATTTTTGGACATTAACTGGTAGAAACTGTTTAGACCTGTCTCATTCTTGGTTTCTTTGCTAACATTTTTATCTTTATTGTTCCAAGGTTATCTCATTTATATAATTTCTATATCTCTCGAGGATATTAATTCAACACAAAAAACCCAAACCATTACAGTGATACTGGCCAGTCCTCACATAACTAAGTCCCAAGGGAGTGAGGGGAGTCAACAACACTGATAACTTCTAAGAAACAATGTTACATAATGTGTGCATCAGAGAGTTACAAAAGAAAGAGCCAAGTGACATTGGAGAGTAAAGGTCATTAGTGAAATGGAGAAATCAGGAAAAACTTCCTGGAGGAGGTCAGTTGGTTGGCCAATTCATTTATTAAGCACCTGCCATATTCCAAGAATTCTGCGAAACACTTGTTCACTAACAGGCCACACCAACCCTCAGCACCAGATATTTTCACTGGCATCCCCCATGCCTATAAGGCTCTCCTCATCTCTACCTCCCGGCTTCCGAGAATTCCTTCAAATTCTTGCTAAAATCCTACCCTCTACAGAAAGCCTTTCCTAATAGTTCTTCATTCTAGTGCCTTCCCTCTCATAATTATGTCCTATTTATCCTACTCGTAGCTTGTTTGTACATATTTATTTGTTTGTTGTCTCCCCCATTATAGTGAGTACCCTGAAAGCAGGGACTGTCTTTTGCCTCTTTTTGTACGACTGATGCTTAGCATAGTGCTTTGCACATAGTAGGCACTTATGTTTATTGACTGATTGGGGATACAGAGAAATGCCTGCCCTCAAAGAATATATATATATATATTTGGGGGGAGGGGCACTAGACAATGGGGTTTAGTGACTTGCCCAGGGTCACACCCCTAGTGTCAAGTGTCTGAGAACTCACTTGAACTCAGGTCCTCTTGACTCTGGGGCCGGTGTTCTATCCACTGTAACACCTAGCTGCCCTGAATTTATATATTTTTTAATTAAATGTTTTTTCTATGAAGAAAAAATTCTCTCCCTCCCACCTTTTCCTCCATTGGGGAAAAAAAAAGGAAAGGGGAAAAAATCCCCCTTGTAACAAATACATAATCAAGAAAACAGATTCTTCATTGGCCATATTCAAAAGTATTTGCTTCATTCTGCACCTCAAGTCCACTGCTTCGCTGTCAGCAGGTGAGCAAGAAGCTTCATCAACAGTCCTCTGGAATTGGGGCTGGTCATTCTGCCACAGGTCAGAGTTCTTAAATTTTTCAAAGTTGTTTGACTTTATAATGTTATTACTCTATCAACTGTTCTCCTGATTATGCTCATTTCACTAACATTACTTCATATAAAGTTTCCCAGGGGTCTCTGAAACCAACCCTTTTATCATTTCTCACGGCACAATAGTATTCTTTTACATTAATACACCATAATTTGTTCAGCTATTCTATGACTGATCAAAAACCCCTTAGTCACCGGTTTTTTTGTCACTGTAAGAGATGCCACACAGGTCCTCCTCTTTCCTTGACCTCTTTGGGTTACAGGTCCAATGGTAACAGTCTGGGTCAAAGGGTGTGCACAGTTTAGTGATTCTAGAGGTCCAGTTTTTAACTCCTTTCCTTAAGGACTAGACCAGGGGTGGGGAACCTGTGGCCCAGAGGCCACATGCAGCCTTCTAGGTCCTTGGGTGTGGCCTTCTGACAGAGTCCAGGTTTTATAGAACAAATCCTTTTATTAAGGAAATTTGTCTTGTGAAGTTTGGATTCAGTCAAAGGGCAGTACTTGAGGACCTAGGGGGCCACATGCAGCCTCGAGGCCACCCCTGGACTAGACTGATTAGTCTCAGCTTTACCAACAGGGCATTTATTTGCCTATAGCTCTCCTAACACTGGTCATCTGTGCACATCTGATGGATGTGAGATGGAACCTCAGAGTTGCTTTAATTTGCATTTCAAGGAGTTCACATTCTAATAGGTAGTGTTAAATTAGGCTTTAAGGGATGAGAAGGACTTAATCAGTCAAATGGGAAGGAAGGGTATTGCAGATGCAGGGACCTAAAAGCAAAAGATGGAGGGAGGGAGGTTGACACTGTCTGTTTGGATGAGGAGATGGTAGTTCCATTTTGGCTGGAACACAGACTGTATGAAGAGGAATTATGAGGCTAAAAGGTCAAGTGGTTACACAGATGGCAGGTGGCCTTGATTTTCCGGTAAAGGGGACTGGACTTCACAGAAGGCAAGAGAAAGCCGCTGAAGATCTCTAGGCAGATGATCTTTGTGTGACAGAGATTGTTATGTAATTGGTATCAATCAGTAAGCATTTAATAAGCACCTACTGTGTACTATACAAAAATGAAACAGTTCTGGACTTTTTGAGTTTATATTATATTGGGAAAACACGTACATATGTAAGTAAACAATATCGTTAAAGCTAGATTTGAGATTTCGTTCTACAGGGAATAATTGGTGAGGACATTCCCTGTATCAGTTCCAAGCACTCTCTCTGCATCTTACAGTTTCAGAGTTGCGGGGGGCCCTGGTGGGGTACAGGACTTGCCCACAGTCACCACAGGCAGGATGGGTCTGGTTGGACTTGTGCCCAAGTCTTCCCGACACATCCCTAACCACGCTGCATCCCAGCTGCCACTAAGACAACATCACTTCAGTGAAAGTGGGGAGGGTTAGGAAGGGTCCCACAGAGGAGGTGGCCCTTAAGCTGAGCTTTGAAGGAAGCTAGGGATTCTGAGACAGTGGTTTCCAAGTCGGGGTATGTATATCCCAGGAACAACACAAGACAATCCACTGGGACATGGCAAGAAAATATTAGAAAAACAACTTACATATGACACAGTCTCATGTCTCATACAGCACGCAAGATATCTTGAGAGAAAAGTGAGTTTCACAACTCATAGGTATTGATAGTGATGCTCTTATTCATAACACTGTCATCATATTATGAAATATTAAAGCTTATATGTGACTGGTTAAATAAATATATGGGAAAGGGAACAGAATAACACCTACTATGTGCCGGGCACTGTGCTGTGAACTTTACAATTATTTTCTCATTGGATCCTCATGACACTCTAAAACCTTATGTCCACACAAGTAATCTTGGAAACACAATTTTGTAACTTCTTTAAAATCTTCCAAAGAGTTTCTGTGGGTTTTAAAGCCATTTATTAAAGATATAAAAATGCAAGGCCTTTCTATTAGTATGCAAGAACTGACAGACATCAGGATGATGATTATTTACTAGCTGAATTTCAACACAAACTTTTGCATGACTGGTAAATGAGGCTGAAAAATGAGTATCGTGATTTAGTAAGCATGGCCAATGATAAATTTCTTCCATTTTGTATCTTTGCAAGGTAGCTTTCTCAGATATGACAGTCCTAAAAACTGACTGAAATAAACTAAACTTAAAACCAGACCCTTAAATAAGTGTGTCAGAGTGTTAAACCAAAATTAAAAAAAAATAAATAAAACAAGTCAATCACATCTATCAGAAAATATTAGTATTTTCTGTTGATATTTTAGTGAGTTTTTTGCTATTACCAAATTGTTATTAGGTTTTCTGTTGCTAAAAGTGAATCTTTTAAAATATTGTTTATTTCATCTTTAATTATTTTTTAATTTTTGTGTACGTTTTACAATGCATAGATAGAGTACTGGCCTAGAGTTCAATCCTGCCTCAGATACTAGTTTTGTGACTTGGGTCAAGTGACTTTTCCTATTTCAGCCTTGGTTTCCCCACCTGTACAATGGGAATAATAGCATTTGCCTCACAGGGTTGTTGTGAAGGCTCAAAATAAGATAATAAAAATAAGGTACTTGGCAAACTTTAAAGTACCACATAAATATTCATATAGTAATAAGAGTAATGCATGTATGCAATTTATAAATATACATACACTGAAAATGCTTGCTCAATTTTTTCTTCTTGACTGATGGAGTGTGAGGTCAAAAAAGTTTAGAGACTACTATACAAAAAGGTGGAGATGGGGTAGGAATACATTAGGCACTGGGCCAGTGTGTGCAAAGGTATAGAGACCGATGTGAGGTGGAGAAATGAGGCCAGTTTTTTGGCAGTACCATACAGTGGGTAAAGGGAAGTAATACATGCTAAGTCTGAAAAGGTAGGCTGGAGTAAGACTGTAAAGGACTTTATATGTTAAAGAAAGGAGTCAGCACTGTATCTAAGAGGTAGCAGGGGTCACTGGAGTTTTTTTTTGGGGGGGGTGTGACATGGCCAGACCTATGCTTTAGGAATATTACTTTGGCAGCTGTGTGGAAGAGAGTTTGGAATAGGGTCAGCTAGAGTAGAAGCAGAAAGATTTGTTAGAAGGCCAGGGCGACAATCCGCACAGTGGGCAACAGAGGGGTCTCAATTAGGGTGATGGCAATAGGAAGATAGAGGAAAGGGACAGACAGATGTATGACATACTGCATTGGCCTTAGTAGCTGATTAGATGAGATGCAGAGAGAGTACAGAGAAGTCAGATTAAACTGCAAGATCTTGAACATGAGAGACAGGGTGGTGCCATAGGTAGAAACTGAAATCAGGAGAAGAGGCACATTTGAGAAGAGCAATAAGAAGCTTGGTTTGGGATCAGACTATCACAGAGATAGAGACAGAAGAATCTCAGAGCTGGGCTGTTTCCCACTGTCCCTCCTATGCTGCCTATCAGAATATGTCAAAGACACAGAGCATCTCTAAGCTTCAGATCTAACTATGGTAGAGAGACAGCACAATGGCTCAGGCATTAGGTTTGAAGCTCGGGAGACATGAGCTCAAATTCTGCCTCAGACACAGTAGCTTTGGGATTCTGGGCTAATCACATGACCTCATCTAGCTCCAGTCCAGGTCCCATCCTGCTCTAAATCTACGATTCTCTGATGCAGCCATTTCTTGAAAGCCTCTAGTGGGAGTGAAATGAAGATATTTCAGTTCTGCATTGACTGAAAAGATAATAGAGTCTAAGCTGAAAATGAAAACATAACCAAATGGGCTGAAGAGTGGTAATCAACTGTAACAAACCTGAAACTCAGTCAGAAGAGATAAATCATTAAACAATTAGTTCCATTTTTCTATGAGATTATACTGCTATACATCTACAAAAGAGGCAATATGATAGAGTAGAAAAAGCACAGGATCAAGAGGTCAAGAGAGTTCTTCTGCTTCACCCTGGCTAAATCACTAACAAAGTAGGTCTAAATTTTCTCATCTGTGAAGCGATGAGTGGAGTGGATGATTTCAAGGATTTCAATTCTATGACTTCAACACCATTATTCATCTAAATTTAAAATGAAGAATTTTCATTTGACCCTATTATCTCTCTAATGCCACATCTCTCAACATAGAAATCTGACAGTCAAAATCTTGGTCTAATGCTCTGATACAGTTATTCAAGGGTCTGGTTCTAAGCTTAGTTTATTTCAAGTCATCTTTCAATTCAAACACAGAATCAGCTTACAGACTTTTACTTAAAATATGAGACAAATATGTATAATATATCCAGGCCACTGGCATAAAAACCTATCAAGGACATTATTTCTGCATCTTTAATTTAAAATATTCCTGGCTTCACCAACATTCACATTGTTTGGACCAATAAAAAACAGGATCTCTTAGAAAATTTGCTCAAAACCTTTTTAAAAAATTAAGAGTAGGCTGGGATTCTTATAATCTAGTCACTGCTTAGATTCTTCAAATCTAGCCACTGGTCAGATTCTTATAATATAGCCAACAGTTTACTAATGTTCAGACACCTGAAGAGTCTGCCCATTATGATGTATGCTCTAATAAACCTTGTCTTTGGCTGAAAGAAGGCTTGGGAAGAATTCTTTCGGGTAGGACCCATGTGTTGTGATTTTGGGGTACCAAGACCCCTGAACCTCTAACCCACATCATTTTGGTGGCCCGTACGGGGAAACTGCCTAACCCCTCCCCTCCTTTCTTGCTCTGCAGTTGGGGTCGCTCTCCTTACGAGATTGTCTCTCACTCGGCCTGACACTCTCAGGCTCTCGGTCCACTGGGTCAGTTCAAGGCCATGGACCTGGGTACACCTTCTGCAGCATAGAGGACAAGGACGGACGCCCTATCTGGAAGTGTATGCTCAATTCTGTTCATTCCCTCAGCGCTGGGGAATTGGAGAAAATTGCAGTTGCTTTTTGGTTCCCTGAGGCTTACTTACTCCCTTCCCTCTGTACCTCTGAATCCTCCTTCACGGAGGTTACAGGGAAAGTTAGAACAGCTAAAAATATCTTGGCAGATTCTGGAGTTTTTGTGATTGATCATTAAGGAATTTTGAAACACCTGTACAACCTGGTCACTCCCTTCCCTTGAGTCAAGAGGGTATCTGTTAACCCCTCTCATAAGAGAAGAGAGTTTCACCCTTTACCCCTCACGTTTGATTTCACCCTTCCCCACCTGGGAAACGAAGGAGGGAGGAGGGGCAGCAGCTACAGCATGGGCCCCACAGGCAATGGCCTTGGGCTCTGGGACAAGCTTTGCCTGGAAGCATCACCCAGGTTCAGCACATCCTGCTCAAGGTAAAGAAGCTATCCTCCGAACTTGGGGAGCATGCTCTTTTAAAATCGTAGTTTTAACTGTTAATGAGATGTTGATTCTCTGTGTAAAGGATTCTGGAAATATATTTAACAAAACTGAAGTCACCTGATTGCTAATGAGTATGTTATGTCAAACAACTTTTCATAATTTGGTTACTGCTAAAATAATTTGGCTATTGTTTTAATGTGTAAGCTAGCCAAAAAGCTTGTTTGGGTTATATGGCTTGCTGAGAATTTGCAAGTGTCCAGAAATCTCTAATGATTGGCTTTTTACACCAGGACAAATTTAAGTTTGAGATGTAAATTCTGGAAAAGTTTTTCCTAAGAACTTGTTGTTTGAGATAAAAGCTGGTGGGATTTATTTTGAGTTGTTTGGTAGATCATAGTAATCCATCAATAATCAATAATCCACCATCTGAGAGAAATGCCAGAAGCCACTCAGAGAAGGTGATACTGGGGGAAAGTCAGCATTGGGAAAAGCAGAGAGGACAATTTTAGCCTCAGTCTAAGATGGGATCCTCCTGGCTCAGTTTCCCGGTTATGTTCCTTTGAAAGGGAATGTTACCCACCTGGCTATTCCTGAGTCTGGCTAGGAGGTTGATTTGATACTACGTGGTTGGAAAACCGAATTATCTGAATCCAAACAGAGCTAAGGATGTTTTATCCTCTCAAAGTTGGGTCCTAAATCTAGTCCCTGCTTTATATCTGGGCCCTGCAGTTTTTTTCTGTCAGATTTATGTCTTCCAGACTATGGGCCATTCACCTACAGTTGGTATCAAACAGTGAGTACCAGCCAATGTCCCCACATCGTTCCCTGGATGCATCCTGTGCTTGGCTGCAGTCAACCTCCTCTTTGGGACCCCCCCCCGAGGCAGGGACAGCTGTATGCCCCATGCCAGTAGGAAGCGGTTTCAGAAGCCGAGACCTTCGCCCCTTACTCCAAAAGAATTTGGGTCCCATTTGAGGGGGGAATGATAGGGTTGAGATCCTTGGACTTTCCCACATGGCCAAATCTCTGGCATTGGCCTGAGGCTATAATCCCATCAACTGGCCTTTCATTGTGGCTACACCCAATCTCCCCTCCATGGCCTTACCTCCCTACGGCCCCTGGACATTTCCCCTCCCATCCAGATCTCTGCAGGCCCCTCCTCAAACTACATGGCCACTCCTAGATCCCTCCCACAGGCTTTCTGTATACAAGGTCCATCTTGTCTCCATTAAGATGCTGGGATTCTTATAATCTAGCCACTGCTTAGATTCTTAAAATCTAGCTACTGGTCAGAGTCTTACATAATCTAGCCAATAGCATACTAATGTTCAGACTCCTTAAGAGTCTGGCCAATATGATGGATGTTCTAATAAACCTTGTTTTTGGCTGAAAAAAAAATTAAGAGTATAAGAAAAAGGAAAGTGAAGAGAGAATGATTCGAAGGGTTTCTTTTAATACAAGATATTATCATAGCTTTTGGTAAAAATTACCTTAGATGACCAAATCACTTGGACTCTATAATGGAAACTATTAATAACAGGCTAAAAAAGCTAAGAGGGGGATTTCTCAGATTTAAGTCATAGGTAACCATTTTACCATACACAAAGGGATAAACATTCTAGCTTATAGACCAGGAAGACGGATGGATATGTGGAAAGCACTGGTCATGTCTAAAGTCATTTATCATTACAGACTTTATGAGGCAACACAAAAGCATTTCCTTAACTTCAGAGAGCAAACTGAAGGCAACACAGAATCAAGTGTTTTACAGAGCTCAAAATGAGGGCCAAAGATTAAAAGAAACAAAATGTGTAACAAGAATGAAATTTTCTCATACTAAAGAAAATGCCTATTTTAACAGAGTTCAGGCCTTGTGCTTAAAGTTAATTTATACTAGTTTCCAAATTAGTTTCTATCATTTTCTTAGTCTACAAGTTAGTGTCCTCTAAGGCACAGACTGAATGTAAAAAATCAGCTATCTAAAACCTCAAGATTATGTGCAGACAGATTATCTGCACTGTAGATTATTAAAGCCAAATCTTCTTTTCAAATACACACTTTGCTGGCTCCCATGTCCCAGGGGAAGCTGCGAGTCAGACGGTAGACAAGAGAGTCCCCAGTGTTACGCTAGTGCTTTACATTAGCCTGGAAGCTAAGCTCACTGGGGCCATATGCTCATTATGTTCCAAGAGAAAGGAGACATGAAATTGATCACCCTTATTTTTATAGAGCTGGCACAGCACTATGGACTACTGACAATCCTTTAGACAATGAAGGTCATATATCAGACAGCATAAGGACAATCCAATCTACAGCCAAAGATATTCACCAGTCATAGAGCTGAAAGCTGAATGCTGCTGCTTACACAGCACACTATCCAATGATGTACTACTCTACAAAGAGGTAATAAAGTGAAGGGCGATCAGAATGTCTCTTGGCATCCAAGAGAGAACTCAGTACCTATTTGGCATGAACTGTCCAACCAAACAATGTCCACAAGCAGGGGCGCTGGTGTTTCACTCAGACCAGGACCTAAGCAAGTGTGGGATCTGGTACACTGAGCTGTTGGACTCCTACCACCTACACCTTCTCCTATTACCAAGCCACAAGCAGGTGAGAGAGATGCAGTATGATGCAGAGGAGAGAACACTGGGTTTGAAGTGAGAAGACAAGGCTGAGAAGCCCGGCCCTGTCCCTTAGTAGCCCTGTGACAGCTTCTTCGTCTGGAAGTGAGGAGGCTAGGCTGCATGATCTCTAGGGTCCCTTCCAATTTCTAAATCTTAGGATCCTATGAAAAGCAAAGCACCCACAATCAATTCTAGCAGTACAGCCAGTTTACCAGCACAGAAGCAATGGTCACAGTGATCTACACAAAGCGGAGAGTTGTTATCAGGGTGGCATAATGCAAAGAGCACTGGATAGAAAATTAGAGGACCTTGCTGAAAATCCTGGCTCCACTACTTAATACTCGGGCAAATCACATCATTTCTCCAGGTCCTCAGTTTCCTCATATGTAAAATCAAAATGTCCCTTTCTGCTCTAAACCCTATAATCCCATGACAATAACAGAAACATTTAAGCAGCTGCTGTAAGTAGGGAAGGCAAAAACAAAAGCCACCAAACCAGTTGACACTGAGGTATAACCAATTGCTTCAAATTCTGCATCCTGATTGTGGAGTTGGGGGCAGGAAGAGCTGAATGACATGAATGACAAAGGGACTCTGAGCTAGGCATCTAAACCACCTTCAGGGAGAGGAGGAGAGGCCTAGTCTAAACAGTGATTACAGGTGTAGACCAAATGCAGGCTGGTACAATGTGATAAAAGAAGTGTCAATTCAATTAAAAAAAAACCAAAACATTTATTAAGCACCTATGTGCCAGCCACTGTGCTAAGACAGTGTTTTTTTTACCCACAGTTGCATACACAGATAATAATCACCATGAAGGAAATATTATTCGTTCAAAACAGATATTAAATAGTATTTCAGTTTTTCACAAGGCATCAGGCAAAGTTGTCACCCCCCCCCCCCCGGCCACCCCTTGGAAGAGAAAGGGAACAGAAGGAGCCAAAGCGCTGTGGTAGAACACAGCAAAGGAGGAAGAGGACAAATTCTTCAGTAGATCGAGCAGCATTAGACAAACCCTACGTTTTCACTCGCTCTAGAAATGGCACCTCTTCCAGTGCACCATTCCAAGCAAGCCTAATGTCGAGTCTTACACAGAGAATGACAGGAGGGCTCACAGCACAGACGCTTAGGAGTATCAGCCAGTCACTATGTATTTAATGTATGAATGGAGTGGAGAGCGCCGATGGCTTCTGAGCTCATCCTAAATCTGAGCTGCAGTACAGCTTAACGGTTTTATTTGAGATCAATTCCTAAGTCAGATACATCCTTCTTTAAGTGATTTTTAAAATGCATTCCCGAACAAATTTGGTCTTACTCACACCACAGACCCTCATCCTCTTAGATAAGGACCTCATCTCTTCTTTTACTGAGAAAATGAAGGTCATTCACCTGGAATTCCCCTGTCTCTCCTCTCTATTCAAAGCCCTTTGACAGCATCCTTTCCTTTTTTCCAGGGTCTGATAATTATATGACCCTTCTCCTTGCCAAGGCTACCACCTCAACACATATCCTTAAAACAATCCCCTCAATTGAAAGGGATAATGAAAAAAATAAAAACTGGCTTGAAGGTGTAAGTGCTTTAAGGTTTGCAAAATGCTTTCTATATATTGCCATTTAACCTTCCCCATGGGATAACTTCTACTGCTATTATTATCTCCCTTTATAGATAGGGAAACTGAGGCTGGGAGAACATGGTATAGTGGAAGGAGCACTGGATTGGAAGTGAGAGGACCTGGATACAAATCTGACTTCTGGCTCTTCCCTGGGCTTGCCATCCCTTCTGTTGGCTTATTTCTCCAGGCACCCTTTCGATGCAGTGTTAACAAGCTGGATGCCTGCCGCTGCTGCTGTCCCCTTGCCCAGGGTCACATGTCTGCCAGTCAACTGAGCAACCTCCAAATCCTATTTGCAGCATCACCAACTCATCCCCATCCTCTCCAAGGGTTTGGTAGGCAAGAGAGTGACTATAAAACAAGTGGGCTGGACTAGAGGACACTAAGGTTCTCTCAGTCTTTAAATTTATGATCTTAGATGACTTACCAAGATATTAAGCACCTGGGTAGGATTTGAACCCAGGTTTTATTTGGAGTCCAAAGCCAGTATTTTGCCCACTACTCTGCGATGCCTCCCACTGAGCATTCAGAGTGATTTTTCCTTTAGCCTAATCTTTGTTTCCCATTTTTTAAAAATCTCTTCCTACTGGATTGTACATTCCTTGAGGGCAGGGACTGTGTTGTTTTTCATCATTTTAATCCTAAGTGCAAACTTATTTCTGGCTTTCTAGGTATCCAGCACCTCGGCAGGGTGCTTAGTAAACATGTGTCGAATGAAAGGTTCTTTCCTGTGTTGAATTTTTAGTCCTATAATAGTGAACACTCATTTTAAAATTCTTTCTAGGGGGTCAAGAAGGAACCTAGGCCTATATTTGACAAATAAAATGCTAGATGTATTTTCTGCTTGGCTCCAGAGGACAGAACCAGGAGCAAAGGGCTGAAGTTTCAGGGAGGCAAATTTCAGCGTGATATAAATAGAAATGTCCTGTCAAAGGTGGAATGGGTTTCCTGATGAGGTACTGAAGTCTTCCAGAGTAGGTTGGATGCCCTCCTGTAGGGGTGCTGCAGGGAAGATTCCTGTTTTTTATACAGATTAGACTAAGCAACCTCCTACTTTGAGATCTCGTTGAGGTCAAACCGACACCATATATTCAAAACACCGAGACACAGTCCTCCTCATTCCTTCCACCAACAAATCATTTTCTTTCATTTTTTTTTTTGAATGAAAAAATATTTATCAAGCACTTACTAAGTGCCAACTACCATAGTAAGCACTGAGATTTATAAAGAAAGGGCAAGACAGTCCTTGCTCATATTTACACTCTAACTGGGAGAGACAAAAAAATAAGACCAAGCTGAGCTTTGGGGGTGGGGGGAGGGAAGGACAGGCACAGAAGCCCTCAGAACTCAGCTGAGGGCAGACAGTAAAGTCCACTCATCTCCAGGATTAGTCAGTAGGTAGGATGAAAATACCAGGGAACTGCAGGTCATAGAGGAAGGGCAGGTGCTTAGATCAAGGAGTCAGAAGGAGTCAGTGCCAATCCATTTTACTGGAAGGAAAAATTAGAGACTCCCATTCATCCACGCCAGGCAAGTGGCCTGGATACATAGTGAGCAGTCAAGTAATCTGGTTGGGTTCTAAGTGGCTGAGGCAGTCAGAGTTTAGCTAGACCTGACAGAGAGGTGAGGTGATAGCTGCCTTTCTCCGATTATTACTGAATGTGAAAATAATTCCCAAAAGAATTTAAAACATTAACACATAAAAAAACCTAGAAACTACATTAAAAAAAAAGAGAGAGGAATATGACCAAAAAGTCCTAGAAATGGTTCCAAGTCAAGAGAAAAAAGGTAAGAGAATATGCTGTAGAGATTACATTGTAGGGATAAATATGATATTGCCTTAAGCCACATTCAACATCTGCAAATATTGATTCGAGTCTCCTCATTTCCCAGTTACTTTTCTGGCTAATTTCTGAGCTTCTGTATTGCTTTCAACTTCTGAATGAGCAGGAACATGCCTCCACTCAAACCCACGTCCTGAGTCACATTATCTGGGTAGGGAAGTGCTCCCAGGGCACACTCTTCTGATTCTGATTTGTTTTCCAGCCACTTTCCTTCCAGTTTCCAATTCATTCACTGATATTGTTGGTGACAAGTTAAGGATATGCTCCATCCCTTTGGTAGTTGCTTCTAAACCAAACTCTTGGTTTAGTGACCATTTAGGTTCAGAGCACGGTTTCATTCCTAGGAGATACCCACACCTCCTTGTACCTTCGCTCTTCCCTTATTTCTTCAGACTCTTCTTAAGAGTCTGATACCAGGTGCTGCTGCTGGTCTAGCCTCCCAGAGTCACATGTCTATCAAGCAACCAAATAACACTCAGAGTCCTGCTTAGAGGCTCATTTCCAGTCTCTCTAATGGTTTGGTAATTAAGAGAGTAAGCTTCAAAGAATATCTTCTTTGTTTCTTACAATTTGTTCATAAATCAAGAAAGTCACAAATACTTTAACCCTTCTGAATTAGCTAGTTAACAAGACTATTAAATGAAATTTGTAAGAACTGGACACAACAATAAAAATATATATAACTTTGGCCTTCTCTTTCTAAAAGACTGAAGTAGAACAATCAAAAATTATCAAACAAATGATACTGAGGTTGTAAAACAATAAAGATATTAGATAAAATAAAGTTAACATCAAATTCAATGTTCAATATATATAAACATATAACTTATGATAGTTTAAAATTAATTTCCTTATTGGCAAGAGGTCATTTGCCTACCATCACTCACTTTAAACACATGGTTAAGGCCTTTAAACTACTAGGTCACCAGAAGGCTTAATTTCTGGTCTTTCTTTCTCATATGCTCCCTATAATTTGTTTCTATCTCTCTAGTTCCCATTTCCTTTCCTTCAATCCCTTTTTAATGCAATCTACTTCAGAACCCCTTGAGAATGATTACCATTCCGTATAATTACACATGCATTACCAAGTCGGACAGGCAGAGCAGTTAAACCAACTGGGATCCCATGATGCCAGTTAAGTTTTAGTCTCATGCCACTGCAGACTCCCAGAACATGTCAGCATTACTTCAGTAATGTAGGTTACAGGTAGAGTCAATGCAACCTTCTATGGAATTCACCAGATAAAAACGGAGATATATGCATTTACAGCAAGTTATTTTGAAATGTAAAAAGGCATAAAAGTAGTGGCACAAGGAAGGAGAGGAGTACAGCTTTAAGTGACCAACTTCTATAAAACCCAAGGTAAACACATAGTCTCTCCCTGCTCAGGGCTTAGTTTTTAAAGCCCTCTTAATTTTTACTAAGCTTCTGTGCTATATACAACTGAAAAGGAATTTGTTCCACTCTCATCAATGGTTTATAAGCAGCCCACAATGTCATCTGCAGATGTGGAATGGGAAAACTCTGAACTGAAGCTCTTGTGGACTCAGGAGTGGCCTCCTCATTGCCAGGTGAAACACGTAAGACCCTCAATCTGTCAAATGCAGTCCTCCATATATGAAGAGCACTTATGACTGGTCTGTCAGCTATGGGGATGTGCCCATGAAACTGCACTCCTTCATTCAGTCTCAGTCTTCACTCAGTCTCTATGCTGATGATTTTTCAGATCCTTTTATTCATCCCTAGCCCCTCCTAATCTAAATGGAGTTTTGTAACTCCAACTGCCACTTGGGTATCTTAAGCTGAATATCCTGGTGACATTTTCAACTCAATGTGTCCAAAACTGGATTCATTACATACACTCCCACCCTCACCCCCTTCCTAACTTCCTCATTACTATCAGCGGCACCACCATCCTCCCAGTCACCCAGGCTGACAGCCTCAGCGTCATCCCCAACTCCTTACTTTCTCACTCCCTCGTTCCCCCATAGCCAACCTGTTGCCAAAGCCTATCAATTTTACCTCCTTAACACCTCTCTCCAATTTCTCTCCTCTAACACTGGACACCCTGGTACAGGTCCTTATCATCCTATGCATGGTTTATTCCAAGTTCTTGAAAAAAGGACAGCCAGAATCAGGATGCAAATAGGGTATGAGGATTGTGATTTCACTGGCATAGCAAACTCTTGGGTGAGGTGCTTCTATCCATTCAGGTCATCATCTCTGTAAATTTTAGTTTCAGGTGCTTAGGGCATTCATAGGTTAGGTGACCTGCCCAGGGTCATATCGCAAGTAATCGTGATAGGTGAGACTTTAACTCGGGTCTTCTTGGCTCCAAGGCCCGCTTTCTATCCACCAGGACACAATGACTCTCAGGATTCATTTCTCTGGCACCTCAAAAAGTATGGTGCTAAGATCTGGAAAGATTAGTGGCATAGTGGAAAGTGCAAATGATCTGCGTACAAGTTTTGGCTCTGTCACTTAGCATAGCATCATGGTCTAGGGGAAACTTGATATGACCTGGGAGGCCCTGGAATGGAAACCTGGCTCTCTTACTCACTCCCTGCGAGGCATCAGGCAGCCTGCTTAGCCACCCTAGAACTTGGTTTCTTGGTCTGCAAAGCAAGAGGGGGATGATTTCTATGGCCCTTTCTTGCCCTTTTCCTGGCTCAACATCGTGAATCTATAGTGCTCCAAACAAATAGCTTCCACTCCCAGAACATGTCGTGCACAGCTAGCTAAATAAATCTCAGTCTTCCAGAAAGAAATGTATTTGGGTCAATGCCAGAAAAAGCCAAACTCTTAAACCCCTTTAAAATAGGGAAAAGGATGATATAAACAAGATATTCGTTTGTTACCAGCCATGATGTTGCTAGATGCAGCTACTACCCAAACTAAAGAGGACACACAATTAGCACAGGCTGAGGGTAGCAGGATGAAGCTGACCCAAGTTCTTTTTTCTGGTACACTACAAGAATCTACAACATCCTCAGTATCATGGAACAGTGCAGGGCAATTTTAATTAAACTCTAGGGAGAAGAAAACCTGCCAATTAGAATTTTGCAAGTAGTTTGTTTTGCTAGGAAATAAGTGGCTAGCAGCTGACACTGTCTTTTTGGCAAAATAAAGCTGCTTATGCCCCCTTTCAGAAATCAAGATAAAAACCACTCCACAACATTTACATAATATAGTCCTTAAATGAGCAATTAGCCTGAAAAGACTGTTCTTACATATGGTATGGTCTCACAGCACTACAATCATGACCCAGCACATCATAATAGTCATACCCCAATTTTACCTATATTCTTCCATGAGCTATGGGGGTCAATGAGTCACACTTTAGAAAACCAAAGAAAGAGCCTGCAGTGGTAACTACAGATTTATGAAATTCAGAAACATTATTTAGTAATATCCAGAGGCAAACACTGATAAATTCCTATCAGCTCCCAAATTCACTGGCTCAAGAATTTCTGTCTAGTAAAAAATCTGTACTATATCAATAACTAGATGAAGCTTTGAAAAATTATTTCACCCAGAGACTGAATAATAAACAATTTTGCTAAGATGAAAAACAAACAATATTTTCTAATCAGAAATTTGACATTTTCTAAGCATTCAATACTCTCGTTCTTTTAACTCTATTATAAACTTTTAACCCCTATCCCACAGCCCTTTACAGATTTGCATGGAAATACTTAGAATGTGGTTTCTACTTAAAGCTATTTATAGGACTACTGGTGAAATAAACTAAAAGAATCCATTTGATCTATGTTAAGGAATCAGGTAAACAGAAACCTGAAACACTTCCCCCTTGAAATTCATCTTGTTCTAAATTGCAAATAACTAGGTACTACTTTGTGTGTTAAGGACTGATTGTTGCTAACAACTTGGTTCAAACTGTGATACATTTCAAGATTTTTTCCTCAAAATATGAAATTAGGTGATTCAATTTTTCTTTCATCTGAGTTTTATAAATCATGTAATAAAATTGAGTAGAATGAATAGCATTATCGCTAAGATTTTGCAATACTGGACATTAGTCATTTAATAATGGAAAGAAAAATGGATTGGGCTAGAAGCCCATTCTTCGACTTACTGGCCATGTGTTGCAGGACAAGTCATTTCATCTCCCTGAGCCTCAGTTTCCTCTTATGTAAAATGAGGGAGTTGGACTAGATGACCTTTAAAGCTTTTTCAGCTCTCTATCTATAATCCTAAATAGGAATATTTTAGAAGAGAAAGGCGTCAACAACATGGAGTAGTCATCATTCTCTGCCAAGTATTTATGTCAAGATTTGCCACCTCCTTTTTGCTACCTCGCCATGATGGACACAACGCTAATAATACACAGCACTGTGCTTCTCCTAACTCAGAGGCAGGAAAATGCTTGAGTAACTAGGCCACCTCACCACCATGCCCCGATGCTCCAAAAATTCTGGTTTTGGCAAAGGAAGCAAGTGGCCCAGCCAAGATGCCACCACTGAGAGCTCTCTGCCTCTAGTCTCAAATTCAGGAAATGTCAGCAGGTGCAGCTGAGATGTGGAGGCTGGGTAAAACCTGGTCACAAGTGCCAACTCCACTGAGCAGAAGAGATATTCATCATTAACTGAGATCCCTGAAGAATTCTCAGAAAGATCAGCACAGGACAATGGGCACTGTAATCCCCTATCAGATGACAATTCTGAACGAACAGAGAACTCGTCCAGGTTACAGTTACCAAGCATCAACAATATGCTAGCCCTGCTGCATACACACGATATGGTCCCTGCCACAGGAACTTATGTCTACTTACTACCTCAGGTAAACTGGAATATAACATAGATAGTATCTGTGTAATAGAAACATCAAAGACATAAAAACTGAACATACCTTTTAGCCTTCTACTGTTTTAAGTTAGTGTCATTGCTTTTTACTTTTTTTTGAATCATTGTTAAATTTTATTTTAAATTTATGGAATAAAACAAGCATTTCCACAACACAGCACAACAACAACAACAAAAAAATAAATGCACATGAAACTGCACAACCTGCTATTCCTTTCAAATATACAACAAAATTATCAGGTAAATTTCTTTTTTTCTCCTCCTCACCCCACCTCCACCCTAGAGATGGCTACCATTCGGGTATATATATGTAAAATTATTCTCTACCTCCTCCTATTTATCGTCTACTGTTTGGTAGTTAGGATAAAATACAAACTCGAGGCCCTCCATGACCTCAGTCCATCTTACCTTTCTAGTCTTACTTCCTTTAAGTTCCCTTCACACACTATGTTGTGGCCAGACTGGACGACGAACCATTCCCTGGTCTTCTTGTGCATTTTCTTGCTCCTGTGCACCGACATAGCCTATACCCTAAGACCTGGACTCATTTCTGCCTATTGAAATCCTTCTTTTCCTTTAAGGCCCACCTCAGGCACTATTCTTCCATGAAACTTCCCCTGATTCTCCCCTGGCTGAAGTATTCCTCACTTCCTCAAGTTTTCTTAGAGCACTCACCTGAAGTACACTGCCTAGATCACATTCTTAGTGGGCTCCACCCACTCTATAAAAGGTCCTTGTGAGCAGAGGGCACATTTTACTTATGTTTCCCTCAGTAACCAGGCCAGCGCCTGCCACATACCAGGTGTTGATAAAGGTCTACCGAATTAAAGGGAGATACAGTGTCTGAGAAGCAGCTCTGGTTGGAGATGGTGGTGGAGGGTCCTCTGCTGTGAGTACGGTGCCAAGCCTGGAGTCAGGAAGACCTGAGGTCAAATTTGGCCTCAGACACTTACTAGCTGGGGAACCCTGGGCAAGTCGTGTCACCCTGTTTGCCTCAGTTTCCTCATCTGTAAAAGGAGCTGGAGAAGGAAACGGCAAACCCCTCCAGTATCTCTGCCAAGAAAACTTCAAATGGGGTCACGAAGAGTCAGATATGACTGAACAACAACTATTACAGAAGCTCCAGGTGCTTTTGGAGAAAATTGGCAAGGTACACAGTAGGGTGGGGGAAAAAAAAAAAGAGGAACAATTTGCCCATATTAAAAAGAAGGGGCTCCTAGATTCCTAGTGGCCTTAAGAGAAAGTGACAGGTGGTAGGTATTGCACAAGTGTGTGCAGAGCTGAATTGGATATCATCTTCCAGATCAATAACTGTTAAGAAGGTCTAAGGGGGAGTCATAACCCTCATCTCAGCCACCTCACCTTACAGTTGTTTTCCTAAAAGACACAAGTTATAAGGATGACTAAAAAAAAAAAAGTTTAGTTCAGAAGAACTTCTCTGTCTACAACCAGAAACTCTCTACGTTGAAATGATATGACTATTCATATCCAAACAGCACCTGCAAATTAATACTTACTGATGCCAATGGACAATCATAAACTGAATGAATATACATATTGTATTGTGGAGAACGTAAGTAGGAATAAACCCAGTACCTACCTTCAAGGATCTTCTTACCACTTAATACAACAGTCAAAATACACAAATACATTAAAGTAGATGGTAAAACCACAGTAAGAGAGGTTAGGAGAGTTGGGGGTTGAGAGGAGGGAGGAGTAAGTACATCCATCTGGATTTAAGTCTAATACTAGTATCACATCTGCAGAATAAAGCAGGAACATAACAGAGAAATACACTTTGGGGGGGGCTATTAAACACTGAGGTTACATTACATGGTAGCAGAGAGGGAATTTTGTGGGGCTCAGCCTTTATTTTTGTAGCTTCTCTTTTTCTCTAAGAAGTCCCGGAACTTAGCCAATCATCTAGACGGCAAAGTAAAACAAAATTGCTTTTGGGCCCAAAAAGTAGATCACATAATTAAGAGCAGAGATCCACTGATTGTTGTGGGAGGCACAGAAGTTTCCCAATAATCTGTAAATTATCATCTTCAAGGCAGATGCAGGAAAAGTTACCCAAATTCCTTAGGTATCCACAGACCCTTAGTATAAGTTATGGTAAAGCAAGATAAAATCAATGTAATTCAACAAACACTGCTTTAGTAGGTATGCCTTTGTTTCCTCACATATAGACTCACAGATCTGAGGCCTTAGAGGGATCACCTGGTCCAAACTCTGCATTTGGACATCGATAGAAGGTATAGCCCTCCAGAGTCTACAGATGGGGAAACTGCACCCAAGAGGTGCTGATTTGCCCAAGGTCACAGCGCTAACAGGTGGTGGTGACCAATGCTTTTTCTACTCTACATTATCATGCTGCTCAATTTCTCTTTCAAATACATCTAATAGAAATGCCTATGTAGATGCAGTAATATACTAACAGCTAGCATTTATATAGTGCTTTAGAGCTTGTATAGTACTTTGTATTTAACATGTAAGTTGTGTGAAGGAAAGAATAGTACCTCTCTTTATTTTTGGCTGAGGTTAATATTATCATACATACCAAAACGCTTCATATCCGATAGGGAAGAGTAGGCAGAATGTGAAAACAGAGGTCAAGCTAATCAAGACACACCAGACAGATCTGCGATCTGTAATCCCACTGCAAACATCAAATGCTATCCGGCCAGCCCACGTCGACTTCCCAGCTATGTCTTAGCTCAATAATGCTGTTGGGAAAGTGCTCTTGTAAACCTTACAATACTACATGAATGCCAATCATTATGATTCCTCCACTAATAGTTCATCATAGAATGAAGATGCCTAGGTTTTTCAAAGGTATGGCAGTGACTTCAAATCCCACAGGAGAGGCAGTGTGGCACAATGTAGGAGTACTGGTTTTAGAATCAGAGGACCTAGGTTCAAATCTGGCCTCTTTCACTTATTGTGTAATTCTGGGCATGCACTTAACCCCTCTATAAATGCAGATTCCCTTCCCCTCTCTGATCCCAGTTCCCTCATCTGCAAAATGAAGGCACTGGAAGAGATGGCATTTAAAATTCCTTCTTGCTCTAATCTATTATTTTGTGTTCTATTATATTGGAAAGGCATTGAATATGGGCCCAGTGAAACCAAGTCTGTCATATGAGAACCTTTAGCCTAGCTAAGTTCATAGATGATCATGGGGTTGATTGCAGGGTGACAAATTTTTCATCCTCAGAAACTCATGAAAGACTAGTTCACTGAAAGACTGAAAATTTGGGGTTCCCATACTGGCAAAATCATAATAGATATTTGTTGCTGAATAGATCCTTGAAATGATACTACGATAGACGCTGCTGTTTTATGAATTATTCTTTGCCTGCACAGACTTCAGAGCGGAGATTATAGTATATAACTCAGGGGAACCCCCTAAAATCTTGCTAACATTTACACCGAAAAAGCTCACAAATATAATCGAGGCCACTGACTTACATCATAATCCACAGATTGCATAGGGTACATTAACTATTAGGGCATAGGGAAAACTCTGAAGCCACGCCTTATAAGCTATTGTAATTCTTGTAATCATTGAGTTACTAAAGCAGTCCTGGAAACTAGGAGTTTTCCATTTGCCAAGGAAAGGTAAATAAAACTTTAATGGGTAGATGATTTCTAAACTCCTAGCACTGTATCCTCATTAAATGAACTCAATTTAAAAATGGTAAGTAATATAGTGGAATAGTAGGAAGTAGTTCCAAGTTCTCTTCCACAAAACTTCTAAACACAGACCTAGAAAACACACTAGACCAAGTCCTGATGGGAGAAATCTAAAAAGTCACAATGGTCATTTGTCCAGTCCAGCTCCACATAGAGAGATAGAGAGGTCTATGGAAAAGGGGTCAAGTCAAAAGAAAGCAGCAACCAGGGAGAAGCTGTTCACCAAGGTAAGAGGACATCGAAAACCCATCCTAGGGTATCTCAAGGGGGACAGGTGTGAAATAGCTGCTTTGTACCCCACTGCCTAGATCCTGGGTGGATGGAGAATGGATGATATGCACATAGAGGTGGCGTTCCCTGGTAGGGAAGCCCTGGGCAGTATAGTAGAAATGAAGTTCAGAAGCAAGTAACAGTAGGGGGACTAAAGACCCCAGCAGCAAAGTGGGGTCTCAGTTTTAGCACCCAGCTCAGCCTGCAGAGGAATAACCAGAGCAGGAATCCCAGACCATAGGGAAGCCTACAATTCAGCCACTCTGAGCCAACAGAGATTTCCAGCTGGCTGACAGGGCCTGAGTCCAAAAGCAGCCTACTGTTGCTCAGACCCAAACCCAGGTCAGGAACTTGCAGAGGTCAGACCAGGGGAGCAGCAATCAGACTTTGTCCGGAATCAGACCACTCTAAAAGCAATCAAAGTTTACAGGTCCCCAGCTTGTCCCTGAGATCTTGGAATTAACGTAACACTCAGAAACTCCCAAGAAAGCGGCAACAGGATTAGCCTAGATCTTCCCTCCACAAGTGCAGCAGTGCCCAGCCCTAATATCCAGTCTGAATTCAGGAAGTAGGATAGAAGAATAAACCAAAAAAAAAAAAAAAAAGCCCATCATAAAAAGCTATTGTATTGATAAAGGAAGCACAAGACACAAACTCCAAAGGGAATTGTTCTAAAATATCCACAAGTAAAGCTTCTGAGAGAAATACTGCTTGTGCACAAAATCAACTGGAATTCTTGGAACAGATGTAGCAAGACTTTTTGTAAAGAGTTTAACATTTTTTAATAAATTAAATGAGTGCTTGAGGAAAAAATTGGAAAAGATATGAGAGCCATGGAAGAAAACTGGAAAGGGTAATAGCTTGGCACAAGAAGGACACAAACCCTGCTCACACAACAAACTTCCTGAAAATAGAATGGATCAAATAGAAAGGTAAAGACTTCATGAAACAACAAGAATTATTAAAACAAAGTCAAAAGACTGAAAAAAAAAATAGAAGAAAATGAATGGTATCTCATAGCAAAAACAAATGACCTGGAAAAAAGATCAAGGAGAAAAAAATTAAAAATCATTCATCTGAATGTCATAACCAAAAAAAGAGCCTAGCTATTAAATTTCAAGAAAATTATTCAGTTCTCTTAAAACCAGAGGACAAAGTAGAAATAGAAAAGAACTTACTAGTCACCTCATGAAAGAAACCCTAAAATGAAAACTCCAAGGAATGTCATAGCCAAAGCCAGAGCTTCTGGGTCAAAGAAAAAATGCAATGAGGAGCCAGAAAGAATTGAAGTACCACAGAGACAGAGTCAGGAACACACGTGACTTAGCAGTCACCGTTATAAAGAAGCAGAGAACCTGGAATACAATATTTCAGAAGGCAAAGGATATAGACTTACAGCCAAGACTAATTTACTCAACAAAATGAAATATAATGCTACTAATGGAACTTTAATGCAGCACAGCACTTCCAAGCATTCCTCATTGAAAACACCACAGCTGCATACAAACTGAAGTTCAAACACAGGAGTAAAGAGAAACATAAAAAGGCAAATGGGAATGAACAAATGATAACGAACTAAACAAGGATAAACTGCTAACATTCAATTGTGAGAAAATGATGCTTGTGTCCTATTAATTGCCTATCATCTTTCAGGATCACGGAGACAGTCTAATCAGACAAGCCCTGGGAATGGTTGTAGCTGATCTTAAGAGAAGAATGGAAGGGGAGGGGAAGAAGATGACACTGGGGAAGGAAAAAGGTTAGGAAACATCTCACATAATCAGGATATACACGGAGACATCTACACCAACAAGGAGGGGATTGGAGAGCAGCAGCCAACATCTGAACCTCACTTTTAAATGAACTGATCAAAAGAAGGAAGAATAAATAACACACAGAAATGGATACAGAAATAGATTTCACTCAATAAGAAAATACTTAGTAAAGGGTCATGGGGGGAGGGTAAATTAAGGGAGGGATCAGTCATAAGAAAAACAAACTCTAAGAACGTATAAAATTATTCATAGGTCTTTTTAGGATGACAAAGAATAGGAATCTGAGGGTCTAAATTGGGGAATGGATGAACAAGCTGTGGTATATAAATGTGAAGAATACTACTGCATTGGATGAAATGACGCAGATGGCTGCAAAGAAACCTGGGAAAACTTGTGTGAATTAATGTTGAGTGAAGTAAACAGAGTCAGAAGAACAGTTTATACGATGACAACAATATGATAAAAGCAAAAAAAAAAAATTAGAAAGAATTAGGAATTCTAATTAGTATAATAACCAATTACTTACTATCCAGAAGACTAAGAATGAAATATTCCATCCACCTTTTGATAGGGAAGTGAAGGGCTTAGAGCACAGAAAGAGACAAAAATGTTTTGGATACCGCAAATGTGGAAATTTGTTTTGATCTATTATACATATTTGTAATGGGTTTTGTTTTTCTTGTTTTCAATTCAGGGCAGGGTGGGGAAGTTTTGGGGGAAGGTGAGAAGGCAGATTGTTGCTGATTTAAACAAAATACTTTTTAAAACACTGTATACAAACAAAAAAGAAAGAAAGGAAAAAGAGTTAGAGTAGCACATTCAGAACATCTTTCGTCTCTTTGCACCTCCCAAAGGGCTTGAGGCCGTTTGAGGGAGAGCAGTCTGAAAGGCTCACTCATTTTGTTTGGTTCTGGGACAAGGACAGAACTAAGACCAATGAGGAGAGGCTACAAGGAGATAGGTTTTAGACCGCATGACGAATGGAGTGTTCTAATAACGGAATGGAGGCATGTTCCCCAACACTGTTGGTGGAAGGGAAGAGTGTATAAAGGGGATTCAACTTCAGGAATGGGACTGAACAAGTTAATACTCTCCAAGGTTCATTCCAATTCTGAGAATGCTAAATGCTAAAGTCTTGGTTGGGGTGTGGAGGAGGAGGAGGCATTTAATAAATATTTACTGAACTGAAAGCCTGAGTATTCAAGTAAAGGACACAACAGAGTTTGGATGGCAGTTAGCTGAAATGCTGAGAAGGAGGGTTTTAAATGCTTTAAACTGGAAACAAGATCATACAAATTTTTGGTTGTATCTTGGATGTTGTTCAAACCATGATCATACCCTACACCTTATAAGTAGGGAAGTAGCAATTGAGTTTCCTGTCCTTGATTTCCATCTGGAAAGTCAAAGACTGCAATTTTTGTAACATTTAAAAAAAAAAAAAAAGGTAAGAAAAGTAGAAAAACCTCTATAGGACAAGAAAGCCTTACCTGATACTCAAACCTTTAGGATATAAAAATATTCCAAGAATATCACTATACTTTGGACGGGACAAAAGATAAACAAAAATAGTAAATTGTAGAAATCACAGGAAGGCCAATTCCAGCTCAATATATACAAAAAAAAAATTTTTTTTGATTCAAATTTGAGCTATCCCCAAATGTGAGTGAATAAGCTCTGTATCATTTAAGATAGAGACTGGATCTCCACTTGTTAAGGATGTTGTAGAGGGACTTACACTGGATTAAAGTAGATTTCTGGAGTCCGTTCTTATTCAAAGGTCTATGTTCAGTTGCATAGGATGACAAATGTTATCAATTCTGCTAAAGCACAAGTTTTGTATTATTGACTCATTCCTAACTGCTTTGGTCTGTGTGATCCCTGGATGCTTTGATAACAGACATAGTCATATAATCTGAATATCATTACTTAGGACTGCAGGTTCCCATATAATTTAGTTAAAACAAAATTTTAGTCATACCCCCAAAATATAGTCTAAGTTTATTTTCTTTTTGGTTAGGCAATGGGGTTAAGTGACTTGCCCAGGGTCACACAGCTAGTGAGTGTTACATGTCTGAGGTCGGATTTGAACTAAGGTCCTCCTGAATCCAGGGCTGGTGCTCTATCCACTGCTAAGTTTATTTTCTAATTTTTATTTGGTGTCCTGATTAGAAAAATAACAGAAACAGGAATGGAGCATATTTTTAAGGCTTTCTCCAATCATATAGCAAATCCACCAGCTTCTCCACATAACTCTCTAAAATGTTCTATGGTCTTCACCTCCCTTCTCTGCACATACTCCGCTAATATTTCTCCTTTAATAGAACCAATGAATAACTGCCACTTATCAGAAAACATCCTTTCTCAGATATGTGCTTTATATATTGCTTTTTTCTGAACAGACACTTCTTCAACCTGCTCAAGTCTTTAAGCTATTGCAATTTTTCTTATTTCTATTATATTGCATTTCTCTTGTGGAACATCATAAAGCCCAATTTAATATACTCCTTTGATTTCCAAGTACACAAAGGAAATGTAACTATCTCAGTCCACATTTTAACATCATTTTCTCTACCTTTTTCACAATTTCCTATTATTTCCATAATTCAAAATCCTGGCGTTTAATCTGTCAGGATGAATCTACAATACTCTGTATTCTATAGCATAACAAAAAATGAACATTTCTATTTTCCTTTTAATAAAATGTTCTTATGATAATGAAATAAATATCTTGTTAATTATTTGGAGGTCATGTGTATAGACCCCTCTTTCATTAAACTTTGACCCAAATTTTATTTATGTTGGGGTTTTTTCTCCCCCAAGGCTCTCCATCTATAACTCTGCAAGTCGTTCCTTCATTCTTTTCTCACCCAATACAACAAAACCAAAACTAAGAACTGTGTTTTAGAGACCTTAAATAACCATTTTTTTCCTTAAAAACAAGACAAAAACCACAAAAAAGCTTAAGATGAAGAAAACTAGCTATAATTTTCATCCTGAATTTCGAGGCTGTTTAATAAACTGTTAATGGAACAGTTTATTAGAAGTTCAACAGAAATTAATTTAATAGTTTTCATCTCTAAATTATTTCAAATCAAGCCAATTTATAGCAATTTCAGTTATAGGTTCAAATAATTAGTATTCACAACATACTAAATGTTCCAGGCTTGCTAAAGAAAAGAATATTGCAGTTGAAGGGTACCCTAAACGATCATCCAGTGTATCAAGTAGGTAGAACAAAAAGAACAATTTATAGGTTGACCACAAAAATGAAGTGAAAATACAGTCCAAAGACTTCAGAACTCTGATGCATACAGTGACCAATTCCACCATCAATCAACACCCAAGAATTTATTAAGTGCTACCCACTATGTACCTAACACCATACCGGCGACTGGGATACAATGGGTAAACGAAACAGTTCCTAGAGTCTATGGCCTAGAAAGGAGCTTACTTTTCAATCAGTAAAACACACACTCACTCACTCACTCACTCACTCACTCACTCACTCACTCTCATACAAAGAATATATAAAATAAATACAAAGCAATTTCCAGGGGGAGGTACTAACTTTTGGGGAGATCAGGAAAAGCTTCATGTAGGAAGTATATTGTAAGCTGCGCTTTACAACTACGGATTCTAAAAGGCAAGGATGAAGAGGAGTGCATTCCAGAGAATTAAGAAAGGTCGGGAGATGGAACACTGGTGAGGTATATGGCCCACCAGGTGGAAGGGATGGGATGAACCCTTGGGTGGAGAATGAGGCGCATTTACAGACAGAGTCAACGTGTTTCTTTGTTTTGCTTGATTGTGCTTATTTGTTACAAGGAATGGTTCTGTGGTTAGGAAAGGGGAGGTCATTGCAAAGGAACAGGAGTGTAAAAAAGGAAATAAATAAAAAACATTTTAAAAAGAGATTTCCACCCTTTCATTTTACAGATAAGGAAACTGAAGTCCTTAGAAAGGCTGAGTGATTTGCCTAGTAAGTCACACACATCAAAGATTCGAACATGAGTCTTTTGACGCCAAATTCAGTACTTTTTACATTCTATCCCATACTGCTTCCTAAAGAACAGACATCTTTAGTAGAGGTTAAGGTGCTTTACAAATATTATCTCATATGATCATCACAACAGCCCTGAGAGGTGGGTGCTGTTTTCCCCATTTTACAGATGAGGAAACAGAGGAAGACAGAAGTAAAGTGACTTGTGGAGGGTCAGGAGGCAAATAAATTCTGAGGCTAGATTGGCACCCTAAGCCCAGTTCTCTATCCACTGCCCCACCTCGCTGCCTTATTAACATAATGGCACTCAAATGTGCCCTGAAGTGAATTATTTTGGAAGCCAGTAACAGAATTTAATTCATTTCAAAATCTGTCAAGCTCCCAAATGTCTTTTCGGCACTGGAGACATTGATGGAAAATATTTCCTTAAAGAAACTTACATTCTAAGAGACAAATCAAAAGCTTGTTTTTGAAACTCAGAACGCAGGGTACCCCACTAGATTTTAAGCTTCCTGAGGACAGGAATTCCGTTTATCATTGTATTCTCTGCACCTACGCAGCTCGGTTACCTTGCACCAGCAGGCTCTGAATAAATGTCTGATGAGCTGAAATGCCTCGCTACGTTGCACACGATTTCTTAATACAGGAGGACCCGAAAATCTTGTTGCGGTTAAATGCTGGCTTGACCAGCTTAAAATCGCACTAAGACTTTGGGGACAACATGTACAAACACTCTGGCTACCGTAAAAACACGTGAACTTGTAAAAGGCTGAGGAGGAAGGCAAAACTCCTCAGTGACCTTAACCACCATGTCTGAATCTTTGGAAGAAACCGGCGAATTCGGTCAAGATGACACTGGCTTACATTTAGACACCACAGCACGTGACTTTGATTGTTTTTAAGGAAGGATTCAGCCCTCAGCATCTCCATTAAAAACTACCTGGCGCCCAGAGCCTGGCTTCAGGTACACAGGTGGGGCCTGGAAACTAAAATCCCCATCAGGTGCAGCATTTCATCACCTGGCGGAGGCCAGCGGGGTGGGAGGGCTGGGGGCGGGGGAGCCTTCCCCGAGACCACCGCCCCTAGGCCGGCCCTCTGCACCGGAAGTGAGCAGGTACCCTCAGCTGACCCCGCCCCGCCGGAAGTAGGTGGCCCCTCTCCCAAGGAACCCCAGGCGCCCCCCCCACCGGAAGTAGTCGGCCCCCAAATCGGTCAGCCCGCAAGCAGGCAAACTCAGGTTCAACAATGGGGAAGGGAGGGGGAGAGGAGGGGGCATCTGCGAGCCTCCTCCGGCGTCTCGGAGCCGGCCACCCCGAGGGTCGTCCGCGCTTACTGACCTGCAGGCGGCGGGCAGGGAGAGGCCGCAGGCCTCCTCGGAGCCCCCCGCACTGAGCACAATTCCCTCAGTCCCTTTCAGACGCGCTCGCTCTCCGCTCGGGTCCACTTCACGTCTCGACGCACGGATCCCTCCGCCGCATCCCTCCCCCAACTCCCGCCATGGACTCCCTCTCCCCGCTCCGCGCCTTGGATAGCTCACCATATCCTAAAGTCCCTGACTCGGTAGGAAACACTGGCGGTTTTCCGGTGTGGCCCAAAGCCAAGGGGGACTTCCCGTGCAGCGTTCCTCGAAAAACTCCCGGGATTATTTTTCTCGGCCGCGGAATGAACCTACGTGCGTACGAATGAGACCGAGTTTTCGCAGAGCTTACTGGGAAATGTAGTTTATTTCCTCCGTCCCGTGCAGACTCCCGTAGGCCTAACTGAAGCGCGTCCGCGTCAAAGGGAGAACGGGGTGGAGGAGGGGAAGCGCTTCGGCTTTAGTGTGCAGTCTCTTTTCACTCCACTCCCCCTTCGGAACCCAGGAGCCCCGAGTCTTCTGGAGGGCCCCGGGCTCGCGCCAGTCCGCCACGCCCCCCCCCAGCCTTGGCCCGCCCCCAAGCCAATCAAATTCCCTTTGCCAACTCTTTCTCCGCCCCTTTCTTCCTCGGCTACCTGGCCTCGGGGCGGCTGGCCCTTTCCGCGCGCGCCCGCGCGTGCGCGCGTGAGGGTGCTTTCCCCTATACGCGGGGCAAGAGGTGGGTACTTGGGTGGCGGCGAGGGAGAGCCAGCCAGGCTTCGGGACACTCGCGCGCGCCGGTCCTCGAGGAGAAAGGGGAGGGGAGAGGAGGAGGTGGGAAAGCGCGCGCGCGCGGACATTCCTGGGCGGCGGCGGCGCGCGGCGCGGAGCCGGGCGGGGCGGGAGCGCGCGGAGTCTGGTGGCGGCGCGCGCGGGGGCCGGCCCGAAGCGGGCGGGGGCGCGCGGAGGCGGCGGCGGGGAGTTAGTTAGTTGTTGTGAGTGTCAGCGGCGGCGGCGGCTCCAGCGGAGGCGGCGGCGCCGGGACGGACCGGGCCGGGACCGCCCGCGCGCCCCCCGACCCCTCCCAGCCCCGGACAGACGGACGGACGGCGGACGCACGGCGAGGTGGTCGTGGCTGCGGCGCCCGCCGCTCTCAGGTGAGGCGTGCGGCTCGGGCGGAGCCCCCTCCCAGCAGGCAGAGACCCCTCCCCGCGGGACCAGCCCCCGGCGCGCGGCCGGGGCAGCGGGGGGGGGGCCGCGGGCTCCGAGACTGCGGCGCCCAAGCGGGGAGGGATGCTCGCGGCAGCGCGAGGTGCCGGGGCAAGCGGGGGTCCCCCCGCCCCGCCCCGGGGGCGCCCCTGTCCTCGGGGCCCGGGCTGGGCCCCTCTCGGGAGTTTGCTCCCTTCCCCCCTTTTCCCTCCCGTCCGTCGGGAGTGCGGGGCGGGGGCTCCTTGCTCTCCCTTCTGCCCCGGGGCGGGTGGGGGGTCTGCCCTAGGGGCCAAGTTCAAAGCTTTGAGCCGGGACTCGGTCCTCCGCGACTGCTGCGGACCTCTGCAGAAACAAGGGGCTGGGAGTGGGAGCGTGAGCATGAGTGTGTGCGTGCCTGTGTGGATCCGCTTGTGAGTGTGTGAGTGCGCGTGCCCTCTTAGACGTTACCCTGTTGCAGTCGCTGCTGGTGAGAGTCGCCCTCGGGACCTTATGGGATGGGACTGGTGGAAGCCTGGGATGGGGGGGGTGATGAGTTAAAGGAAAACTATGATTTCATCCCTCTTGGCTTTGGGTTAGAAAAGCTAGCACACTTCTCTTTGGCCTGTTAGTTAAATGAGCTATGATTTTTAAAAAATTGAGCTTAAATGTAGCGTGGTTCTATCAGACGTGCTTCTGGAGGCGTTCTACGCCTCATTTGACAAAGAACAGGAAAGGAAGCGGTGGTCAGGGTGAAGCCCCAGCCAGTTTTTAGCGGAAGGTTGGCTCGGTATGGAGCGCTTCACCTGAACTCAGCGCTGGCTCGAAGATCCGAGTTCAGGAACTGGTTACTGATGGTACGGCCCACGCAGAGGCTCTTCGTCTTGGGGGGGGGGGTGTCCTGGACCCCCTTCGGCATTCCTTTGAGTCCCATTATTCCAAATGCTTTGATACAGAGGATTACAGAGGAAACCAATTATAGCGAAATGTAGTCATCAAAATTTTTTTTTTTAAAAGTTCAAGCACCCAGGTGAAGAGCCCATTTTTCCTCATCAGTGAAGAGTAGTGTGTATAGAAGGGGCGAAAAACTCATTGCTCTCTGGGCCCGAAATATACTTAGCTATTATCCAAAGAGGTAAAACTTTCCATGAGTGATTCTAGTTATGTGTTTCATGATGGCTCGGCAAATAATATCCAGGCTTCTTTAGGCATCTCCATTCACTGACTCTCTGAAGTGTTTGCTCACTTTTCTTTAGTGACTCATTTTTTTTTTTTTTTTTTTTAAGAATCACGAAGGCAGGCAGAATGAATTTTCTTGGCTAGAATTTTCGGGAGATTGGAGCTGTCTAGCCTCAGCCCTAGAGACTCTGCTAGCGCTGACCAGTTGTAGCTGTTTCCAACACACAAACTCCCGGGGGAAAAATGCGCCTCCCTCTTCCACGATTGTCCAGGGGGCAAATGCTTTAGGATTTATTTTGGGAACACAGCTTCACTGATAATTTCTGGAAGAACAAGAACTTTATCAAATTGTCACTGATACGGCTTTTGATGTTTAATGAATGGTTGTGGTGGGGATGGTTTTGTTCTCTTGGGGGAAAGGGGCTGCAGAGGCACAAATGGGATGTTTGTGTTCCCTCAGTAGTTGTCTCGTGATGGTGTCCTGAATCTTCCATAATTTTGTCTCCCCTTATTAATGTGGCTTTAAAATTCCTTTTCAAGAATATCTCTTCATAACTGTTTCCTGACAATCACATTTTAAAAAAATTTGTTCCTGTAAAGTATTTTATTCAAGCTCATGTAAACATTTCTTTTGCACATTTATGCTAATGTAAATATTTAAGTCTCTGAGCTTCAGAACTTTATTTGCTTATTTGCATATGTGTTTTTCAACATTTAACAACACCTACCACATTTGCCAAATGAGCAGAGGCCATAAATTTGTGTTTTGGCATATTTCATATAATTGCTCTTCTCAATTGCTCAATGGTGAAACATCATGAGATTAGCATTTGTTTTATGAGAGTGATTTGTTGTTTTTAACTATATAATGTTGTGCTATTTAAATAAAACAGGTGCTGTGTTATGGCTGATTGTGTTACAACCTGCCAAATCACTTTTTTTTTTTGTTTCATTGATTGTGTAAATCAGTAGGGACTCTACTGTGGCCTCTGGTGCAGATTTTGGATCATAAAATCAATGACTGCTTCAGAGCCTTCAAATCAACAGACACATTTATTAAGTGCCTGATATGTTTGGAGGGGGAATGCAGAGATGAATAAGGCACTATCTGCGCCCGGAAGGCAGCAGAGGTGTTAAATCTAATGAGAAATAGAACAATCGCATAGGAAAGTTACAAAGTGCTGGCACATATCGCTTCCAGCTTTTTCGGAGGAGATCAGGGAACCCTCTGTGGAGGAGGTGGAGGAAGGAGCTTCCACAGGGTAGGGGGCAGGGAGACTGCTACATCTCACACTGAGGAAGGCTCCAATAAGGATTGCATGTGGGAGGAAGAGCCTGATGAACTTCAGGGTAAGGTCCGGATGGGCAGGAGGCCTCTTTGCTTTGCTCTGGCCGTTTTGCAGCTTTTAGGTGCCTCACTTCCTGGGGCTCCCCTGGTCTTGGTTACCCTTGGTAGCCAGCGCTCGGCTCCTTCTTCACTTCTACCTTGAAGACTCCTTAGATTTCCCCCAAGGCCCAATTTCGGTACCACTTCCTCCTGGAGCTGTTAGGGATCCCCCACATTGTTAAAGCTCTCTTCCTCTTCTAATGATCTATTATATGGTTCTATATTCTATCACCTAGCCCTCATTAGAATGGAAGCTCCTTGAAGGGAGTGACTGGTTTCATTTCGTGTCCTCCTGGTTAGCACAGTGACTTACACAAAGTGGAGGTAGCAACCAGATGATGTAGTGGTCAGGAAGGCCCAGTTCAAATCCTGCCTCAGGCGTTTACTAGCTGTGTGACTCTAGGCAAGACACTTAACCTTCCTGTGCCTCAGTAACCTCATCTGTAAAATGGGGATAATAATAGCATCTACGTCCCAGGGTGGTTGTGAGGGTTACATGAGTTAACATGTAAAGTACTTTGCAAACCTTAAAATGCTATGTAAATGCTGGCTATAAGAATAATAGTTATTGTTATTGTTATTATAGAATTTAAGATATTCAATTAGACTTTTCCCAAGCTAGAAATTCTGGGCCTTTCTCTAAGAACACTGAATTTTTGAATACTTAGAAGTGAGAAAAAAGTGTCATATGAGAAAACTGTACTATTGCTTTATCTACAAACAGTTGAGGGCCACTACACTGCCTTGGAGTCTAGGATAGGAAAAGTTATTTAGGCTAGGTTTAAGGAAAGACTTCCTACCAACTAGAGCTCCCCATTTCGGGGGATGGGGAATGCTGACTGTGAAGTAATAATGAAAGTTATCAATAAGAGAAAAATGAGTTACAGCTTATTATCCAAAAGTGGAATGGGTGACCTCTGGATGCTTGTCCAATTTAGATGGTTTCTGAGGCTCCTTCCAGGTCTGGGCTTCTGTGTGTCTACCTTCAAGGAGCCTGATTGGCCTGGGGTACCAGGATACATACATAAAATAATTAAGATGATTAACTGAATATGGTAGTGACAAATCATAGTCTATAGACAGCAGGTATGAGAAAGGTTCATTGGCATGGGAGAAAAGGACTGATGGGAGATGCCGTCAAGGAGGAGAGGTGAGACATTGCCTTGGTACCCAGCTATGTTGTGTGCTCATGAGTGCCCCTGGCCCCAGGACTTTTGTCACATCTTCACACACACTGGCTCACATTAGACCTCTGTTTTTTCTCCTTGGTCCCTCAATTTGCCTCTTCTGCTGTTGTCCCCACGTTGAAGAGTCATGGGATGGTAATTATAGTGACCATCATTGGTTTTGTAAGGCAAACTTGAGCTAATTGTGGTGGTAGTTGTTATTGGGCTTGATTTTTTTTTTTACACCTTTGACTTTTTGCTACCTTTTCCCAAACAGGTGGGAAATGAAATGTTGACTAAACTCTTTTTACCTCAGAGTTGCCAGCAATTGGATTTTATCATTTTGAAAGAGCATTGTGACTTTATCAGCTTTCACTTATATTCTCTTTCTTCTTTTGTGGTGGAAATATGTTAAAATGTTTCTATCCCATGTGGCTCTGAAATACATTGTTAACCATTTGGTCATAAAATGCCAAAGGTAGAAGACCGACTAACAGTTCAATGACACTTCTTTATAGATCGGAGAACCAAGCCCCATTCATCCTGCTGCAGTGACCCAGCCTGGGCATTCCTCCCCAACTCTGCTGTCTCCCATCCTGTGCTCTTTGGACTGTGTTTTCCCCCCCCACCTGTGCCTATTGATTAAGAAAATTAGCCAGACTATGAAATGGGTTGCTGAAACTCCACTATCCACAATGATAATAGCCAGCATTTATTTACATCATGCTTCTACATATGTTTACTCATTTGATCCTTACCACAGGTCTGGGTGCTGTTATTTTCCCCATTTTACAGATGAGATTGTAGAAAGGTTAAGTGTCTGAGGCCAATGTGAACTCTGGTCTTCTTGCTTCCTGGTCCTGCTCTCTATCCATTGTGCCACCTAGCTGTCAGAAGTATTTATAAACTTAAAAGACAATATTTTGAAGGATTTAGTGGAGGGAGAAGACTTTGGGTAAAGTCATCCAATGTTATATTTGAAATGCTAAAATCCGATTGCAGGAATTTCTGAAAGAAAAGAGATAGTCAAGATAGAAAAAGAACTAGCATTTATGAAGCACCCACTCTGTGCCAGAGAGTATACTAAGCACTTTCCAAATATTATTTCAGTTGATCTTAACAACAACCCGTGGGTGATGGGTGCTATTATTATTCTTTCTTTGTAGTTAAGAAAAGTGTGGTTAAGGGACTTGCCCAGGGTCACAAAACTAGTCTTTATCTGAAACTAAATTTGAACCTCAGGTCTTCCTGACTATCTTGGCCCAGCATTCCATCCACTTTTTTTTTTTAACTGGAAATTGCTAGTAAAGCTTTCTGATTTCCCCTGAAGCACAAGTCGGGTATAGCCTAAAAAGTAGCACTTTGGTAGCACCTTAAATTGGGCTGGTCTCTTCTTTAGCCCTTGAAGACATGGATAACAAAATCAACTCAGAGTATATCTCACTAATTCACCTGGGTGATCCCAGAGATAGATGGAAGCTTGGATTTCAAGGAAAGTGGGGTGCTTGGAGACATCCCTTCCAGGTTTGGGGTTCTGTGAAGGAGAACGTTGAGCATCTTGTCTGCCACGTAAGAAGATGAGGGCATATGAAAGCTGGAAGGGACTTCGGGGTCCCTGAGAAGGCTGATCTTCTCCTTTCGCACCTTTGGAAATGGAGGCAGAGAACATGAGTTCTGTTTTCAATGCAAATGTGTCCTAAGCTATTGGAGAAGAGGCTTGAATACCTAAGACTGTGACCTGACTTTTCATTCACTCCCTCATTCCTGAAATGCTTTCCTTCCCCTTTCCTTCATCTGAGCCTCCTGACTTTCCTGGCTTCATGTGAGAGACTCAGCTCAAATTCTTCCTTCTGCAAGTGGCCTCTCCAGGTGTTCTCCCCTGACCTGGTGCCTTCCCTCTGAGGTGACCTCCGGGTGGCTGTGGATGTAGCCGTCTGTCAGCAGACGGTCCATCCCCTTTAGACTGTGAACCTCATGAGAGGAAGGGCGGATTTTTGCCTACGTATCCACAGCACTTGTTGCCCAATGTGACACGGAGTAAGAGTGTTGACTTGATTTGACTTGAAAGCAGAAGCTCAGGTATTGAAGGCAAAAACAAAGAGGTCAGAGAAAGAACAGATAGTGTGCATGGCTTAACATCGGAGGCTGTGCCAACAAATGGCATCAGGTGAATTGCCTTTTAATAGGGTAACACCTTAGCAGTATCCTTAATGCCAGCCCGCAGCGCTCACCTGCATCTCTCTAAGCTGGCCGAGGGAGCCGCATGGTGAAATTGGTCCTTTTCAGTTCTCAAGGGCGCTTAGGTTTCTAACATTAAAGGACGCTTTTTGTTCATATTGGGGAGAACAGTTCCTTGACCTTCTTAGTTTGTCAAGATAGTAATGGAACACAAGCACACAGAGTTATGGGCCTGCCTTTCCCGATGCCAGCCAGTAAAGTTGGCTCTTATCCCATCTCAAGCTTTCAGCCAGCATCCATGGTGCCAGAAGGGGCCCCTGCTCTTGTAGATCAGGAGAAAGTCCCCTCGGCTACGGTCACCCAGCCGGGTGGTGGTGGGGCTCGTTCTCAGCCCTGTTGGTGTCTCACTCCTTACTCAGCTGGACGGTGATGGAGGTGGCCCAGTCGGTCATTCACCCTAGGGTTAAACTAGGAAGTTCACAAGACCTCAGAGAACATCTGGTCCAACCCACACTTCAACAGGAAATCTTCCCTTTAACAATTCCCAGCAAGGTGTCAAGCATATTCCTTTCCATATCTCCTCATGATGAGAAGCTACCTTCTAAGACAGCCCATTTAGCTTTGGGACAGCTCTCATTGCAGGAAGCTTTTTCTTATATAGAGCCAAAATGGACGTCTGCAATTTCTGCTAATTCTTCCTAGCTCTTCTCTCTGGGGACCCTCAGAATAAGACTTCTCTGTCTTCCATAGCCCTTCAGATCCATAGAGATAACTATGATGATCCCCCTCTTTGCCCCTCCCCCCAACCTTCTCCAGGGTGAATAACCTTGGTTCTTCAAAGGCAGCTAGGTGGTGCAGTAGAGAGACAGAGCTGCCCCGGAGTCAGGAAGACCTGAGGTGAATTTGGCCTTGGTTGTATGACCCTGGGCAAGTTACTTAAGTTTGCCTCTGTTGCCTCATCTTTAAAATGGGGATAATAATAACGCCTACCTCCCAGGTTGTTGTGAAAAGCAAATGAGATACTAATGGGGTAAAACACTTAGTATAGTGCCTGGCACGCAGTAAATGCCATGTCAATGATAGCTGCTATTGTTATCAGCTGCTGTTCAACAGATCCTCTTGCTGCATGGTCCTCTGGTTGGCCCCACTGTCCTTGTTGTCCCCCCACGAACACAGTCTGTCAATGCCCTTTCAGAACTGGACACAGTACTCCATATGTGGACACAGCAGAGCTGGATTAATCTCACCCTTGGTCCAAACCCCTTGTCTCTTAATGATCACATTACCTCTTTGGCTGCCAGCTCCCCTGTGGAGTCACTGGGCCCGAGTGTGATTGCCCTGCTCCAACAGTGGCATGTTATTGAACCTTTTGAATCAAGGGTCTCTGGTTCCTCATCTGCCTCACGTAGGGTAGGACCAGACTTCGTGACTCTGACAGGTAGATGCTCCCCACTCCCCCTCACTTAACAGACGAATGAACTGAGGCTCAGAGGATTTAAGTGACTTGTCCAAGGTCACGTAGGTCACACACATCAGGGTTCTTCGCACTGTACTTTTCAATGCATGATCCTGTTACTAGCGTCTTATATTGAATTTATAGTCCACACAAACCTGAAGGTCGCTGTCGACCTGAACGATGTCTTGCCAAACTTCCCCCATCCTGTTCTAGGTGTAAAAAATTTTGTATTTACATATTTTTGTTTTGATAGCACCTTCATTTGTGAATCTGTTCTTCTCCCCTCCCCCCACCCAGTGAACTGTCGCTTATAACAGAATTTAAAAAAAGGAAAAAAAAAGACAGCAAAATCAGCCAGCACATCACCTGTTTCTGATAGCATACACATAGAGGCAGCCAGGTGGTGTTGGATGGAGTGGTAGTCAGGAACACCTGAATTAAAATCTAGCCGTAGATGCTTATATCTGTATGACCCTGAATAAATCACTTAGCTGCTGTCTGCCTCAGTTGTCTCATCTGTAAAATGGGGGTATTAGTAGCCGCTGTGTTCTAGGATTGTTGTGAGGCTCAAATGAGATAATGTTTGTAAAGTGCTTGTAAACCTGTAAGGGCTATGTAAGTGTGAGCTACTGTTATTCCGTTATCCCACAGCCTCTATCCAGGCTCCTGCCTCTTCGTACAATGGAGGGAAATGCATTTTTCTCCTCTCATTCTTGGACCAGGCTTGGTAGTTACACAGTTTTGAGTTTCATTCTTTTCGTTCTCGTTGTTGTCAGCGTGTGCATTGTTTTCCTGGTGCTGCTTGCTTCTCTTTGCAGCAATGCACAAGCGCTCTCGTGCTCGTCTTCGTTCTTCATCCTCATGCTTTCTTGCATCGAGGTGTGTAATTCGATTATATTCATGGGTCATAATGTGTTTAATCATTCTGCAATAGAGTCTCCAGTTTTTGCTATTACAAAAAGGTGCAAAAAGATATTTTCATCACTTGTAATGCTCATGATTCCTCATAGCTTTCCAGAATGGTGGGACTCCCTGCCTCCTCCCCATCATGCTTGTAGAGTTGTTTTTCTGAGCCCAAGTGGAAGACTTGACATTTATCCCAATGTTTAACTTGTCGAGGTTTTTCTGAAGCCTGTTCTTATCAGCATTTGATTAGCTCTCCCTCACAGTTTGATGTCACCTGTAGATCTGATAAGTAGACTGTCTGAGCCTTCTTCTGATTGATGTTTTTTTTTTTTAAGTTGAGTAGCGAAGGGCCAAGATCAGATCCTTTGGGGCTTTTCAAAGCCTTGAGGACACTTCCTTCCTAACCTTTACTACTGAAAAATAATAATAACAACAAAGTGAGTATCAAAGCCACAGACAATATAATCATGTTGACCAAAGTCTTGAGAACTTGCAGGTAAAGTAGCTGAAGCAAAAAGAAGAGACATGTATTAATGCCCTGGTCACATGTTTCCTCTTACCTTCTAGCCTTCTCTTGGACCTACATGGACCAACTTTGTCTTCTAGTGGTTTGTGTAATGGCAGGAGTGTCCATCTCATCTTTTTCTATCCCCTGCATTGTTTAAGACAATGACATGCACATATTCAATAAGTATTTGTTGATTGGAAAAATGAACCAGAAGACACTTTAGTATCATAACCTGTGAAAAGCATGCGCCTTCTATTAAAAGAATCCATTGATCCATTCAGCTTGTTACATTAGCTAATGTCATTCCTCTTGGTACCATATTCTGTTTTTGTTTTTTTTGGAGGGTTTTTTTGGCTAGGCAATGGGGTTAAGTGACTTCCCCAGGGTCATATAGCTAGTGTAAAGTGAATGAAGCTGGATTTGAACTCAGGTCCTCCTGACTCCAGGGCTGCTGTTCTATCCACTATGCTATACCATATTCTTTTAAAACAAAGGTGTTGTTTTTCTGTGATTCCCAAAAGTAAATTAAATGTGTATAATTGTTCTTTTTAAAAAGCACATTTCTATGTTTTAAAACTACTTTTAAGATAATAGATGGTATATTTCAAATGTAAGGAAACTGACTTGTTCCCACATATGATACTGCTTTTATGGATTTGTATTTTGATAGGAAGCTGATGGAATTGGGGGAGTTATGGAGGACACATTTTAAAGCAACAGAAGCTATTTTTGTAATTTCGGGTCTCACTTGTATAAATCTTTGACAGCACAGTGCCAAAAATTCAAGATTTTCAGCCTTATTGCCTTTCTCACAGAGCTGTCAACCCTGTATTATACTACACAGCTTAATTCTATTCTTGGTTCTGCAAGGAAGAGAAAAGAATCAGGCTACTTGACCCCCAGGCCCAGTGAGGAAACTGGTATGGAATCAGATGAAAAGAAGAAAAAAAAAAGGCATCATCCCTAGGGGGAAGCCCTTAGGTTGATTTTTCTCTTATCTTGTATCCTCCTGTAACTACAAACTTTAATTTTTAATTCTTATGCAGTTTTCTTTCCTTAGAAACATACCTGGTAGGTATAACATTTGCAAACATCCAGGCCATAAACGATGCTTACTAGAGATACTGTGTTTGCCTGTGCTGCCAGATGCTGAACGTTGGTTATGTGAGCAGCATTGGGGGAGAGCCAGCACCTTTTCCATATCTCTGGGGATCGAGTTGGTCTGATGTTTCCCTGACTGGACTAGGCAGTCAGAGCTAAAAGGAAAATTGATAAGACTATAGCATGGATATCTATATAAAACATAAAATAGTGTCCGACATGCCATAGCTCAGGAGCTGCTGAGGCTGCCAAAGGGAGGCCATTTCAGATGTTGGGCTTTTATAAAAGCTTTATTGGGGAAAAGGAGAATCGGGAAAGGGAAAGAACAAATGTTGAGGTGGGTAGAGTGATGGTAACTGTCACCAGTGAGAGGCAGAGCTGCACGAATGACTTTTTTGTCTTTCTCTGCAAAGGAACGTGACCTTTATGCTAAAAAGGAAAGATTAAAAAAGGGAATGCTGTGAATGGAATTTACCTAGATTTAAGCAAAGCTTTTGATAAAGTATCTTCCTCTATTCTTGGGAGGAAGATAGAGGTATTTGGTCAGATTTACATGGTCTTCCTGACGTCATATTGACTACCATCTCCACTGCCTAATATATACACATTGTGAGATAACATTGTACGGTGGATAAAGTCCTGGACTTGAGTCAGGAAACCCTGAGTTTGGGTCCTGCTTTGAAGAACCCTGAAAATTCATTCAGCCGCCCTAAGAGGGTCAGTGGAGTGAACTGGGATGTGTATGTGTCTGTGTGTGAGAGAGAGAGATAGTGGGGACATGGGGAGAGGGAGTGGCATGATATCTGTAGCCATGAATTGGAAGGGCCTAGAGGGGGACAACTGGAAAAAACCCAGACCTTGAATTTCTAGCAAGTCTTTGAGCTGGAAACCTGATGCTGCTGCTGAGTATCTACATGAGGATGGGCAACTTACTTAACCTCTGTGGGCCTCAGTTGCCTCCTCTGATGAGGGAGTTGAGCTGGACAGCCTTGAAGGTCCATTCCAGATATATGGTCCTATGTCCAGCCTTCAGATGGATGAGGGTTTAGCCTGGACCCTTTGGCCCCATGAAGCAGAACCAGGGATAGTGATTAGAAGCTGCAGATGGATTCCACATAAGGATAGACTTCCCCATGGAGCTACCCATGAGCGGGCTGGGCTGCCTTAGGAGACGGAGGAGGGAAACCCAAAGCAGAGGCTGAATACTCACTGCCTGCCTGGGGGTTGTAGGGGGCTTGGCTGGCCTCTCTGAAGGTACCATACAGTGTCACATAGATTGGGATTGGGTATCCACAGGCAGGGAGTTACTTCTTATTAGTGTGAAAGTCAGTTCAGAATCACTGATGGACTGGGAGGAACAAAGATCACAATTAACCCTAAGAGAGAAGAAAGGAAAAAGAGGAGAAGGCCCTGAGTGCCGTACCCTGCATACACTGGGTAGAAACAAATATAAACATGAGCTAGCATGTTGACTGCTTACCTCCAAAGATTGTGATGGTGGTGAGCGGGCCAGGCTCCTCAGCCAGTCTTACTTGTAGTGTAATGGAAAGCATCTGGAGGCCTGTGCTCAAATCTAGTCTCTTCCATTTAAGCTCA
This sequence comes from Vombatus ursinus, assembly GCF_900497805.2. Classification (NCBI taxonomy): domain Eukaryota; kingdom Metazoa; phylum Chordata; class Mammalia; order Diprotodontia; family Vombatidae; genus Vombatus; species Vombatus ursinus. The sequence goes on along the minus strand of NW_020954625.1, from coordinate 2,846,563 downwards.
CCTTTGTGAAGCTCACTTCTCTTGGCCTCTGTTTCTTTATCTGCAAAATGGAGGTCAGGTTGGGGGGAGACTGGAAAGGCTAGAAAAGGTGCCCACCTTTTCTAAGCCCCATAATCCTCCCTAATTCCATATCTGTGAAGCTGGAGTCAGAAAACTGAGTAACTCAATCAAATTCTGTCTTGGGACATATTTAAAATTAGCCCAAGGAGTTCATTTGATGATTCAAAGAAATTGTATGTAAACGTAATTTACACACACACACACACACACACACACACACACACACACACACCCCTTGGTTAAAATAAAATTCCCTTTTCAAGTCCAATAATGAAAGAGGTGTTCGTGTGAATGATACGTTGACTTAGGAATAAGTAGGTTGGACCGAGAAAGACAGTTCCTTTTCTCCCTCCGTGTGTGGTTTGTTTTCTTCTTTGTCCATAGAGCTCCTGGTGTTCTTGGGTTTTTCTTCTCACCAGATTTCATTAAGTTAAAACAGATTGGACAAACAGGCAGTGAAGGCCTTAGCATTGCCAGGTTAGCCCGTGACCATCATTCTGGGGTACGGCTGGTAGCCTGGGTTCAGCTCCTGGTTTTTCCATGCACTTTTCCTGTGACCTTGGCAACAACATTTAGCTTTCCTGGGTCTCGGTTTCCCCGTCTGTAAAACGGCTGTGCTAATACTTGAGTGACTTGCCTCATGTGGCTGTTGGGAGGAAAGCACTTTGGAAACTTTAGAATATGCAGAAATGTGACTTACTTATTCCCGTTTAGAGACTCCTTATTGCTCGTTCTCATTGGGTCACTCCTCGTTGTAATCACACCTGTTTGAAGTATTGGTGAGCCACACGGTGTGTGTAGAATTTATGCTCAGCCTTTGGACACGGAGGGCTGCTTCGTAGTCAGTAAGAGGCAGCTGTGGAGCCCTGGACTCAGGCAGAGCCAGGTTCATTTACTAGAGATGTGACCCTAGGTAAGTCACTGCACCTCTGTTTGCCTCAGTTTCTTCATCTATAGAAGGAAGCCAATAGTAGCACCTATTTCCTCAGGTTATTGTAAAGATTAAACGAGTTAGTATTTGTAGAGCACTTTGTAAGCCTGAAAGCTCTATATAAATGCTGATTGTTTTTGAGGCTGTTGTCACTGTTTCCTCTAGGCCCAGGAGTGCATCCTGGCTCTGCCCTTTCCTCCAGCCTGTGCAGCCTGGCCTTGGACAGTTGATTCACCTCTCAAGTTGTGCTTCCTCCTTTGTGAAGTGAGCGTGTTGGACTAGATCATCTCCAAGAGCTTTCTCTGGCTTCCAAGCCCGTGGCCCACGTAGCAAATGGACCCTGATGACGCAGCTCCTTCTGAGGAAAGGAGCAGACATGTATGTCTAAGAAAAAGAGAGACTCATCTCACCCTCCTTTGTCATAGTCACATGGCACTGCCTAGAAGGAGCAAAGCAGAAAGTGCTTATTGTTCCCATAAACAGGAAATGTTTCTATTTGTAAGTACTGGGAGATAACCAGCCCAGAAGATGCCGAGAGCCGAACTCTCTTTAAGCAGAAGATGGACGCGTTGCTGACGCTAGTTCGCTCCCTCCCCTCCACGTGGAAGCCGAAGCTGATTCTGTGGCACTGAGTGATGCCAGATTGACGTTAAAGAGCCGTCGTCATTTAAAATTAAAATGCATTTTATTCTGAGTTAAATTAAGATGGATGTGAAGTATACTAGGCTTTTTCTGCTGCTATACTTCTTTAGTATTCAACTTGCAGTTCATTAGACCCGTAAACAGAAAACTTAAATTCTGAAATCTGGGAATTGTTTATAGATAGCTTGGTATCACCATGTTGGGGCAAAACCCGCTGAGCTCTATTATCTCCTCTCAAGTGATATAATTGAGAAAGACTTGACTGAAGAGCAGTTTATATGTAAAAAGTCCTGGAGAATTGAATTAACTGGAAGCTCAGTGTCAGTGTAACTAAGCTGATAGCAAAGCTAGTGCATTTGGAGGTTGTTTTAGCAGAAGTAGAGCTCCAAATCCTTGTTGAGTACCGTGGTCAAGAGTGGTTTCACTCATGTCTTGGATTGGCACGGACAGGACTTGCCCAGGAAGGGCCTACCATGGACGGGTTGCAATTTGTATGGTTAGAAGTAATATTCAAATTGATGAAATCATAGGTTGACCAAAAGTATTAAAGCGTTTGCATCAAGGAAAGTTGTAGCCCCACTATACTCTGTACTTGCCCCACCATTTCTAGAGCATTATTTCCAGTTCTGGTCATCACATTTTATTATAATTGCTGATAAACTTGAGAAGGTGCTGCAAAGCATAACCACAGTGATGGCATCTAGAAACCACATCATTTGAGGAAAAGGATCTTGAGTTCCAAGACCTCGAGCTAGGCAAACTGGTATCTGCCATCTAGGACTCTTTCTGCCTTTAGAGAAGACTGTGCTCACATGGAGGAATTGGGCCTAGTCAGCCTGGAGAGAAGAAGAAGCTGGCACATGCTAGCTGTCTTTAGTTTTTGAAGGGTTCATTTGGGCAGGAGTAATTAGGTTTACTCTAACTCCAAAGGGCAGCCCAACAGCCAGAAATTATAGGGAAAGCAGATTTGGGCTCCATGTAGAGAGACAGACAGATAGATAAAAAGGAAGGAAGAACTTTCTCACACTCTACCTCTTCTCAAAATGGAATGCTCTTCCTCACAGAATCCTGAGCTCCCTGCCACAGGAAATAGAAGCTGGGTGACCGTCTCTTAGTAATGTTTTCCAAGGTTTCCTACTCTGAATAACCAAGTGGGTGAGGTGCTTATATCTTGCTCTGAGTCTGTGATTATGAATGTATCTGTTTTAGAAAACTAGTCAGAACAAGCTTGGAGAAAGAAGACAGTGAGATTATAAAATCTCTTTCTGACTTTTCTTTGTCATCTTTATCATATTTGCAGATTCCAAAATCAGATTGCTTAGTTAGCCTTGTGTATGTGTTGTGCATGATGCTCCAACAGCAGGCTGAATCTGTGATCTCATTGGTGTTGTGATCTTACCATGGGTTCTGATCACAACCCATCTCATACAGTACTTGTCGGCCCATAAATCCTCTATGGGTTATCTGTCCTTTATGCTCTTGGCCTTCTTCTGGGTCTTTTAATACTGCATTGCTACTTGTTTTCAGGCAGGCTTCACTTAGACTGGTCTGATGCTTCAGGATTGGAATTGGCACAAAATGAGACAACAAATAGACGTATGACAAAATATTTAATGACAGTAAGTTTACACAACAGAAGCCTGGCAAGGATGTAATGAAGATACAATATTAGGTGAGTTGGACTCAGTTCCCATTTCCATGCGTCCAAGTCAGAAGAGTACGCTCACTCAAATAAGCAGGGACTCTGTCAAGTCTAGTCAGTACGCCTTTATTAGGTACCTTTTATGTGCCAAGTACTGTTCTAGCCACTTAGGATACAAAGAAAGGCAAAAAACCCAGTCCTGACTTCAAGGAGCTCACAACCCAATGTGGGAGACCTCATGCAAGCAGCTATGTGCAAATAAGATAAAGACAGGATAAAATGGAGATTATTCCAGGGGGAAGGCACTTGCATTAGGGGAGATTTGGAAAGGCTTCTTGCAAAGGGGAGATTTTAGCTGAGACTTGAAGAAGTTGGGGAAGCCCTGGGGCAGATGGTGGCAGTTACACTTGGAGGTATGGGGTATAGCCAATGAAAATTCATGGAGTCAGATGGAGAGAGCCTTCAGGTGCTATCTAGCACGGAACAGCAAGACAAACACTGTCAGCTGGCCAAAGGGGCAAGAAGACTGGAAAATAAGAGGGCTTTAAAAGCCAGAGAGCTGCTAGAGCATGTGAAATAGGAGCCGGAGGGTGTGCGGGACAACCTGTGGCTGAAGAAGATTATTGTGGTGGCTGAATGGAGGGTGTGCTGTGAGCAGAGCCTCAGGGCAGGAAGGCCCACCAGCAGGCCACCACAACAGCCCAGGGGTGAGGCGATGAGGGCCTTCCATCTGGGCCAGCCTGAGGAAAGGAGAGAGCTCATTGTAGAAGGTAGAATTCATAAGATTTGGCAACTGATTGAATATAGGGGTGGGGGACAGATAGGAGAGTTGAGGATGACAGCCAAGTGCTGGGAGCCTGGATGATTGGGATGGTAGGGTGCTTTTGGGAAGGGATAATAAGAAGTTCAATTTTGGACATATTTCATCTAAGGACATCCGGTTCAAAGTGTCCAGTAGGCAACTGGAGATGCTGACTGGAGAGTAGGGTGAGAAGTTAGGGCTGGTTAAATAGATCTGAGAATCATCAGTATGGAGATAGTAATTGAAGCCATGGGAGCTGATGAAATCACCCTGTGAAAGAGTATCATTCAGCCTTCTCTCAGGGAGGTGATTCCATGATGTGCAAGTGAATTGGATTGAAGTGAGGGAGGGCTGTGCAAAGTCACCAGCTTCACTTTTACCTCTACAGCCTTCTGGGTCCAGGGGCCAGATATATATAGATCAGAATGACTGGAGATGGCCCCAGTTTGACTGAGGCAGCGCCCATTTAGTGATTAAGGCTAGGTAAGAAATGGGGCTGAGAATGGCCTCTGCCTAGTCCAAAAAAAGAAAAAAAAAAGACAAAAATGAATCTGGGAGGGGAAGACCCTCAAGGTTTCTGGCCAAGAAAGAAACAATTGCTAATAAAAGAAAAGAAGTCCCAGGACAGAGCCCTGGGGGCCAGGAGGATTAGGAGCAGGACCCAGATTGTGCTTGTAGGGAAAAACTCTCCTACCTTGCATGTTACTTCTCCCTGCCCAGCGTTTCATTCAGATTTCCTATCCATTGTCCTTCATGTTATAAGGTGGACTTACTTTCTCTTGGGGCCCTGTGGACTGTTTTCCAAGCACAAGCCATAGTTGATATCATGTCAACCTAGTGTGACCTTTGTTTTGCAAAATAACATTTTCAAAATTAAAATGAGAAACTTCCAAAAATTTTAGGGTTGTGTTCATCTGCTGACCATTTACTTCAATGCAGAACAAAAAGCATGAGATGGTACACTGAGGTTCAAATCTCTGCTCTGCCGCTGATTCGTTGTGTGATCTTGGACAAGTCACTTCCTCTTTCTTAGTCTGTTTCCTTACTTACAAACCTGGGCAGATGAGGTTGGTCCTTTGAGGAGCACAAGGTAGTTGTGAGAGAAGGGTGTTGTCAGCCTCCAATGTCATCTAAATGGAAGGTGCTGTTGTTATTCCAAATATAATTGCCTTTCTCAGATGGCGTTCCCCTCAACTCTCATTCATCTGATTCCAAATATTGGAAAACTTGAAATAACTAGAATTTGTCCTGCACTTTGATTTTTTGAGATACAAATGATAAGTGAATAGTCAGGAATTTAATTAAAAAGAACCTGCCAGTGGGGGAGAGAAATGCAGGCCCAATCCTCTCTCATATACCTTCTCAGTCTGTAGTACTTAGAACAATAGTTAGTGTTCATAATGCTGTCTTGAAACATTTGCAGAATCCAGAAATTCACTCAGAATTATCCAAGCCAGGATATTTTCAGTGTAGTTTTACCAAAACTATATGTCATTATATAGGATTCTCTGAAAGTTGTTAGCTTGTGAATAGTAGGTAATCCATAGCAACTCTCAGTGGCCAGATTATTCCCATCTTCTACTCCCATTTTGGATAGGAGCTTACTATACAGGAGCAGTGATGTCAGACTCAAAGAAATTTATCTTTATAGGCTGCATAGTGACTTAGAAAACCACAAATTGACATTACCTGTGTTGTATTGTATTTTTATTTATTATGTTGACAATGTCCCAATGACCTTTTAGTCTGGTTCAGGCTACACTTGGCCTGTTTGACCTCTCTGCTGTTCAGTGTTTGATGGCCCAAAAGATGGTGGAAGTCAACTCTCTCTCCTTTCCTGAGAGTTGTTCTTTTGTGGAAATTAGAAGTAATGAGGAGAGGTATGGAAAATGTCCATTCTTAGCCCTTGCTAAAGGAAGACTTGGTAGCTTAGAAATAGTAACTGATTAGAAAGATCCCTCAAGCTTAGTGGTACTCCTCTTAATTTGGCCTATTTCACAGAGTTGTTAAGAACAGTTCAGTTCTTTTGCCCCTTTATGTGGTTAACTTAATTGTATCATCTAACTATATCTGTTTTCATCATTAGAGCTTTGCTGCATAAAATTATTTTCAAAACATTCCAGAAATTTTGGTTTCCTGTGATTACATAAAGGTATCCTGCATTTCAAAATGAGGCAGTAGCCAGAATTCTAGAATGAAGGGCAGAGCTGGAAGCCACTTCAGAGATTTCTAATTCACCACCTCCTTTGAGGAGAAGAGAATTGGGGCTCAGGTTGCGAGGTGACTGGTCTGGGCAGCAGGTGGCAGAGACCAGTAGAGCTCTGGTCTCCTGACCGAAAGAAGCAGGCTTGTTTCCATTCTCATCCCTAAGCCTGTTCCAAACTTCAGCCAGGATCTCTTCGATCCTTTAGTTTTGTGAGGAGAAACACAAATAATACCTGGAAAAGCTGATGTCAGAGAGTTGTTTAAAAATAACAGAGAACCGCTTCCATGCGTCTCTTGGGCCCTCGCCTCTGTTCAACCTGTCTTCATGCCTCCTGCATTGGCAGTGTTGTGAGTGTTCTCAATGATGGATGAGTGGAATCACTGCCTCCGACAGGGACCGTGTGAATGATTCAGAGCAAATTCATTCATTCTCAGCATAGCTTAGGGTCCAGGAATTTCACTTTCCTCTGATTATGCAAGCACTGCACTTAACTTTTTTTTTATTTGCACGCAATAGTAGGAGTTACACTATAGTTCTTTGAGGTTTGCAAAATCCTTTACAGAAATCCTCACTCTATCCTTTTATGTTCCTCTGATGGTTTTTGCATTATTGTCCCCTTTTACAGATGCAGAGTCTAAAGCTCAGGAAGGTGGAGACCTTGAACCCAGACCTGGGTGGATGGGAGGGGTCAGGGGGTGTTCTAGGAGTGCTGCATGCTGCTTGGCCCACCTCATCTGCCCATGGACTGTTGTTAGTTATTTGAATCTGTGATTTCGTTGGTAAAAGGAATTCTTGTTAAAGAAATTGCCTTGTACCATTGCTGATCTGCAGCTTCTAGACCCTTAGAAAATTGCCCAGGGGCACTCACTGTGAGGCTAAGTGACTTGCCCAGGCCAATGGACATGGACTTTACTGGTTACGGATCATAGAGCATCTTGATGAATGAAAAAATCAACAGTATTTGGGACAGGTACATGAGGCAGGAGTCCAGAGGCCGAGATTGAAGATCAGGGAACGATGATGCTGCCTTTTGGAGTCAGTTCCAGTAACTGGAAAATGCCTCTGAGTTAGTGTGGCCTCGCCCACTTTGTTTCTGTTGAGATGAGAAATGTACATTCTTGTTCTTCTGAAGTGCTCAGGCGACATAAATGAGAGTAAAGCCAAGCAGAAACCCATACGGAGAAACTTTTTTACAAGGATTTGTTTGAAACGTGTAGCTTTCTGGCATTTTTTAACATTAACTTTGTGGAGATTCTGTAACTGCTTGCCAACTCGCTGAGTCATTTACGGACAACTGGAAAAAGCTGATGTGGAGTTCTTTAGTCTGTTACTGTATGTGAGGAGGTGGCATGCATCTGAACGGTTCTGAATGGGGCAGCTCTCCTCTTGTGAAATCATTATTTCCTATGAGTGAGTTAGGAATTGTAGGAAGCACTTTAATGCTTTCAGTTCACAATGGTACAATTTGCCAATTGTAATTTGTAACACGGGACAAGCAAGCTGAATGTTTTGTATCTTTGTTAATTTTGTGTGAATGTGTGCGCTTTCCCCCAGTAGGGCCTTAAGAGTTTCATTGAACACTTGATAATAGAAAGCTATCCGATATAAATTTGATTTTTTTTCCCAAATTTAATTGTTTCATTCCCCCAGAGGAGCTGGTGACAGCAAGGTTGCTTAAATCTATTAAGAGATAACTATGCCCAGTAAGGCTGAAGTAACAGTATGGATGCAGGTACCCTCATTATAGCTGAATGAACTGAGTTACCTGTGGGAAAATGGCATAATGGTGATCAAACACACAAGCAAATTCTCTGCTTTCCTGTTGGATGTGGAAGATAAGTACGTTCACTCAATAGGGAAAGCCGTCAAAAACTATTTGAATTCATTGAAACTTTGTTTTCGTGGAAAGGGCCCCAGAGCTCCAACAACCAGGGTTTCAGTCTCACTACCTCTGTAGACAGTCAGGATCTACCTGCTAAGTAAGGTATCCATGTTATTAGATCCTGTCATTATTTACCTTCGTTACTGTAGTCTCCTTCTCTGGGCCCTGTTTTCCTTTTCTGTAAAATGGAGGCAGGGGAGAGGGGGTTGGACTTGCAGGCTTCTGGTGGCAAGGCCCGCTCTAATCTCTGAGCCCTGTGATTCTTTAGTGATTGTGTTCTGGACAAATGCTCTGCAAGAACTTGACCTCTGAGGCAGCGCCATCTTGTTTAGGGTTGGTATTACTTGGTTTAGTAGCTATTTCTAAGAAGCAGCATGCCCTGGAAAAATCCCTCTGCTCACTTTTCTATTTTAGGATGGCAGAATTTTAAAACTGGAAGAGGAATTTAGAGATCATCTAGTATTACTCCCATCACTTGAACTGTTTTCTCCTAGCTGTATGCTGTGCATTCAGCAAATGTTAAATGAATAAATCCCAGATTGTCTCTTGTACTCGATGGTAGTAATATAATAGAGCCATTTACATTTTGCAAAGCACTTTATAAATATCATCTCATTGAGCTTCACAGTACCCTATGAGGTAATACTAATAATAAAAGCTAACATTTATATAGCACTTTGAGGATTGCAAAGTGCTATACAGGTAACTCATTTGATCCTCACAACAACCTCAGCAGGTAAGAGGTTAAATGATTTGCTTGGGGTCACATAGCTGGTAGGTTTCTAAGGAAGGATTCAAACTCGGGAGTCTTCCTGACTCATGACCAGTGCTCTATCTTTGGAATCGATTGGATGACGTGGGAAACCTTGGCAAAGGACCACTAAGCATGGCCGCATCAAAAAAGGCGCTGTGCTCTAGGAATGAGGCAGAATTGCTGTAGCTCAAAAGAAAAGTGAGATCACAGATTTAGAGACGTCTTCACTCCAAATCTTCTTATGGACTTTTGTGCCCGACTTGTGCCAGAGCCTTCTGAGCCCACACTGGTCTGCTCAGCCACAGGTGGACACACTGTACCTTTATCCCACCATAGTGATGGCATTTTGGTCTACTTAAGGAAGTAAGGACAACAACCAACACCCCCGCCGCAATACTTTTACAGCACCACGGCTGTCCAGATCTTGTCCCTCACTCTTTTTTTTTTCCTGTCACTTTTTTCCCTTTTTAAAATTAATTTATTTTGATTTATCAACAATCACTTCCATAAGCTTTTGAGTTTTAAATTTTTCTCCCCTTCCCTCCCCACCTCCCTTCCTAAGATGGCGTGCAATCTGATATAGGCTATACATATACATTCCTATTAAACATATTTTCACATTAGTCATATTGTAAGGAAGAATTAGAACCAATAGGAGGAACCATCAGAAAGAGGAAACAAAACAAAACAGAAGAAAAAAAATAGCAAAGAGTATGCTTCGATCTGCATTCAGTTTCCGTAGTTCTTTCTTTGGATGTGGATAGCATTTTCCATCATGAGACCTTTGGAGATGTCTTAGATCCATGAGTCTATCAAAGTTATTCATTGCACAATGTGACTGTCACTGTGTACAATGTCCTCCTGGTTTCTGCTCACTTCACTGCACTCAGCATCAGTCCATACAAGTCTTTTCAGGTTTTTCTGAAGTCAGCCTGTTCATCATTTCTTATAGCACAGTAGTATTCCATTACATTTATATACCACAACTTGTTCAGCCATTGTCTGTTAGATGGGCATCCTCTCAATTTCCAATTCTTTGCCACCACAAAAAGAGCTGCTATAAATATTTTTGTACATGTGAGTCCTTTTTCCTTTTTTATGATCTCTTTGGGATACAGCCCTAGAAGTGCTATCGTTGGGTCAAAAGGTATGCACATTTTTATAGCCCTTTGGGCATAGTTCCAAATTGCTCTCCAAAATGGTTGGGTCATTTCACAACTCCACCAGCAATCATTAGTATTCCAATTTTCCCACATACACTCCAACATTTATCGTTTTCCTGTTTTGTCATGTTGGCCAATCTGGTAGGTGTGATGTGGTACTTCAGAGTTGTTTTGATTTGCATTTCTCTAATCAATAGTGATTTTTTCATATGACTACAGATGGTTTTAATTTTTTCATCTGAGAACTGCTTGTTCATATCCTTTGCCCAATCCTTTGCTCTTACTACATAATTTGATGACTTCGTTCATTTGTCATACTTATCCTTGATGATTCTTTGTAGGAATTCCTGCGACCCCAGAGCCTAACACAGTGACTGGCATGGGGTAGATACTTAAGAAATACTAGGTGGTTGATTGATGCTATTTCTATTTGAGCCTTTGTTGATAATATACTGCCTGCTTTCCCTGCATCCCATAGCGTACCTTTGCCCTTTGAGTTACCTGTAATTTGGATTCTCTTGTGATGGTGTTAGTCTGCAGTTCCTAATTATCGAGCAGAAACACTGGAATGTTTTTGTTGTTGTTGTTTTGCTTTTTGGTGAGGCAGTTGGGGCTAGATGACTTGCCCAGGGTCACACAGCTTGTGAGTGCTCTTGACTCCAACAATGGAGCTCTATCCACTGTGCCACCTAGCTGCTTCCCAGTAATTTTTAGTCATTAGCATGTTTGTTTGGAAAGATGGATATGAGGGAGCTTAGATCACTTGAAATGCTTGTACAATTTCCCCAGTGTAATTCACTTTAATATCTTCATGTTCAACCGTCTCAATAGAACAGACTTGCACTAACTGAATGGACTTCTGTTTCAGGGCATGCCATCAATATGTTTTCATCATCCACTTGATTTTTCCTGTGTGGATTACTATGCTGACCCACCTTGAGAGCTGGTGTCTGTAGTGTCTTTGGACTTAATGTTCACATTGACAGATGATGTTGTACTCACTGTGTCTGGAGAACCTGACGGTCTCTAAAGAATGAATCTTTTATTTAGGCTTTGTACGCTCATGGCAGTGGCAAACAGCCTTGGCAAGCATACCTTCCCGTGCTGGGCTTGGCTTGGTGTTGATGTCAAAAGATTCAGTGAAATTTGTTCAGTGATGTAGATGGTGCCAAATCCGTGTTTAAAACCCTATGCTCATCAGTATGGTGGGATGGAAAGACAATTGGATTGAGTTCCGACGACGCGCATTTGTTGACAGTTCTGCCTCCTGGAATCCTGTAAATTTGAGACCTTTGCTGACCCTCTCCAACTCGCAGCCCCTAAAAAACTGCCTTGTTTGTATTTTATATATATTTGGAGCTGCACTTTCTGTGGGTTTGTTTTCTCCTCAGTAGAATGTGAGTCCCCAGGGGAAAAAACTTTTGTGCCCATTTAGACAAGTCTGACTGTGGCTTGAAACATTCATCAAAGAATTTCATAGGCTTCTCTACCAATATTTTTGTTGCATTTGGAGGTTATCACAAGCCTAACCCAATCCTCAAAAACTGAACCATTGCTGTGTCTTGTGGGTGGGCAGGAACTACTGATTACGTCTTGGTGTGCCCAGTGGTGCTTGCCCTGTTTGGTGCTCGGGGAGCTGGTGCTCACCAAAGGCTTTTTATTCCTCAGGTTTGAAGAGCTGTCCAGCCCAGATCCCGTGGACAGAAAGAAGCTGCAGCAGAATCGGTGTTGGCGTTTTTACCTCTCGTGTTGCACCTGCTCATCTTTTTGACAATCTCTCTTAATTTTTCTCCTTTCCTGTCAGGATCTAACTGATCTTGATCAGGTAAAAAAAGTAGTCAGTTCATGAATGGCCAGCTGTGAATAGCTAGTTTGAACTTCAGTTCCAATGCTGATAGTTTAAAAGAAAAACACAGAAATTACCCAGAGTCTTCTCCCCTTCGAGGCCGCACATATTGTGATCAGGCTGGCTTTGTTATGGTTCAGTTTGTGATCTTTGGTTGAGAGGCGAGGAGCATCTTCCAAACACAAAAAAATATTCCAAGAGAAGGCTATGTAATTCTTTGATGGATGTTTAATGCCAAAGTCAGAACTGCCTGAACTGCCACAGAATTTTTTAAAAAATTAAATAGGAAAGCAATATATTTTGAAATGCGAAGTATTTCTCTTGGCCTGAAAAGGTAGAATTTTTCACTTAAAAGTTGACTCTCAAATAGCCATATGATTGACAGGGATATTACTTGTGGACTGTCTATCTGTGATATATATTTATTAGAAATAAGTGTATTATGTAAGAAGGCCCAGGCTGTAGTTTCCTTACCAATTACAGTGGACATGTTTTGAAAGAACAAGATCTTATTTTCCTCTTCTGGTTTGTTCCTGTTAGAATTAATAATTCAGATTCTTCTAGGTTTCATGCTGTGTTTATTGTGTAATCATCAGGTCTGAATGCAGCCTCAGTATTCCTTTCTTTTTGTGGACTGCTGTTCTATCAAACTTGGAATGCTTAATGATCCCATTCGGAGTTTTCAAGAATTTCCCTGAGGGTGGCCCTCTGCATTTAGATAACAAGCTCTTTTCATCTCTATCATAGTGCTTGGAAAAGGGCTTTTGATTTCTGGAAACTTTAGATTTCAAAATAGAAGGCTAGAATGTATTGAATGCTATGGCTAGGCTGTGGGGATGCCAAAAACAATCATTTAGCCATTCCATAGTTGTCTGGGGTTATTTTTACTTCTTCAAACATGCCCAGATTGTGTGGATATATTGCAGCTCTAATGGAGTTGTGGTTGGTTACATTGTTGAGTTCTTATTAGAGTTTGGGACTTAGCAAAAATGGTTCAGGTTTTTGCTGAATAAAGAAGGAGTATTTTGCCTTTATGTTGTTTTTTGATAACATGACTAGAAAGAGCATACAGTTTTTAGAAAAGGCTTTTTTTTTTTTTTTTTTGGTCTTTGGTCTGTGTGCTAAAAATAGCCCCTTAAATCAGGTCTTAAAGATTATCTTTGATTTACTTAGTGTTTGTGCAATGATATCTTTAATGCCAGGATTCCAAATTTTTACAATTTCCTGAACTTTCAGGGTGGTTTTGCTTGTGTTTTAGCTCCAGTTGTAAACATTCTTCTTTCTGTGCACTTCTGCAGACTGAAGTCTTCTGAACTAGTATCTGTAAAGTAATTGAGTCTAACTATTTCACATGAATAACTTTGGGGTTTCCTGTCAATGAATGATTCAGACAGTAAGGATGCTGAATTTAAGGCATGATTGTGTTTCTTCCTGATAGAAAAAGCAAATTTAGTTTATTTTCAAAGTGCTAACTCAAATAGGTTGTTATAGTTTTACATTTTTTATCCTGGCCAATCAAATGGAGTTTTCCAGTTGGTAACCTTTTATAAATTGTCACCTAGATTTGAGATAGCAGGATTCCTGGGTCCCGGCTAGGTCCTTAGCCTGCCACTGATGGCTGGTTGATCCAAACATGGCCTTATGGAGAGAATAGGCCTGGCCCAGCTTCACCTGCACAGCATTAATTTGGTCATGCTGGTATCCTGCCAGTGGGTGGGTCGTTCACCAGGTCTTACAGCTCTGGTTAAGCTTATTGCCCCATTGACATACCAGGTTCCATGATTAACCTTTTCTAGAGGACCTTGAAAAAGGAACTTCAGTTCACAGTGCACTCATTAACTATTTCAGTCTGTGCGTACTTGAACATTGAAGTGAACTGTTGTGGAGCCATGAATTTGGGGTAGAGGACATTTTGAGGTCTGAAGAGGAGAGAGCCACAGAACTCGGGCCTTAAAATGAACAGCCTTCCGTGTTTTCCTTTTCCTTCCCTCTCTTCTACTGATCCCTCCATGTGTCTTCCCTTAAGCCCATCCAGAGACAGTGGGATATGGTTGTTTTGAGCTTTATCCAGACTCCCAGGGGTTGTTGGCGGTCCTAAGGTAACTCTGCCCACTTCTCCCAAGCAGGCGGTGGTGCATTTCTAGTATTCAAGGTATTCAGAGTAAAGAGTGTCCTTCTCCTTTCCCTTTTTCCTTGGAGGTGAGGAGCCTTCCTCAGACCCTAGTATACCCTCCTTCTGCATTTTGAGCCTGTCTGCAGACTGCTTGGCAAAGCTCTGGGCTGTTAGTACTCGGCACTCGGCGGCCTCGCTTCTCTGGAGTCCATGAAAGGCCCTGCTCTGCGGAACACCTTTCTCAGGTATATCAGGTGTATGAGGATCTTAATCATTGCCTGCTTGCTACCGTAGCTGGCAGTCTAAGCTGCCGGGCCTGGCCTTTGAGGCCTTCACAGTAGGGTTCCAACATTCCTTTCCAGCCTTTCTGCCCCCTCCTCCCTTTCTCATATTCTCTATCCCCCATTCTTGTGGTGCTTGTTGACTGATGAACTAATTATCACCCTGCCCTCTGTCCTTTACACCTTTGCTTAACCCATTTCCCCTGTGCCTGGAATGGACTTCTTCCCCTCATCTCTGTAACGGACTTTTCCTCTCACCTGTCCCTGTACCCTTCCCACTCTATCTCTTATTGGCATCACTCATTTCCTTTAAGGACTAACTCTGGTGCCTGCCCTCGAGGAAGCTTTCTCTGACACTTCCTCTCAAATTTCTCAAAACACTAGACCTCCCTTTTACATTTATGTTATTTTGCACAATTTTTATGTATACACACACACACGTCCTTTCCCATATTAGATCATGGGTCCTTTGAGAGTCATGGCTGTGATTTACTGATTTTTGTGTCCTTGTTACGTTCTGGGTACTTATTTTTTGGATGTGTTTACAGTGCATGGCTTGGACTAGGGTGGCCGCTGAGATTGCTTCCACCTTTCGTGACCGTCTTCACTGACCACCAAATAGAGAGTGCCGCCATCTCATTTCCTCCAGGATGCATCCAGGGGACCCACGCCTAGTAGACTGGAATGAAATGAGCGAGGGGCTGTCATGATTTGTGTCCATAGGACCGCACACAGAGCACACCTGTGCAGTAGGTGCTGCATAAATGTTTGGTGAATCCTTGCCAAGATCCTTTCACACTACTCGGTGAGCTTATGTGGTTTTGATGAAGTTGGTTGGCCACATGAGTGGAATCAGCAGCCCATTTCAACATCTTTTTCCATTGATAGGGAACATTACCACAAAATGAGCAGAGAGGACTCATTCGCTTTTGTAATCAGATATTGAAAAGAATTGTGTCACACTTCCTTCTCAAGAAAAATCTTTTCCTTTTTCCACCTTCAGGAAGGAGCTCCTCTAATGTTTGTTTTCTAATTATTTCAGCTTGTAGCTTCTAATTCTATAAATATTTCCCACATCTCATTCTTTCAAGTCAGTAGTCGAGAGAGCTTTTAAAATTAGGTGTATTCTCGCTTCCTTCCCAAACTTGGGATGGTAGGATTTAGAGCTGACCTCATCAGTTATCTGAGCAGCTCCCTCATTTCACCTATCAGAGCCTGACCTTCCCCTGGTCACATAAGCAGTAAGTGAGTTTCCCTCACTCCACTTGGCCATGCTTGCAGCCACATCTTCAGTGTTGCCTTACTTGGTAGATTTGAATCTGCTTAGGTTTGAATTCACTCAGTACCATTGGATGGAGCTTGAAAGAGCCTCAGAACTTCTCTTGATCTCACGTTACTTGTGGGTAGGGTGAGTCGGTTGAACTAGAGAATGCCTGAATGCTGTCTTAAACATCCCAGCCTGAAGGATGAATCACGAGAGAGCTGGATACCTCAAGTCCCTTTGGTCTCGTCAGCCTTCTCTTGGCATGGAGCAGGTTGTTAAGGCAGCTTTTCCTTGTTTGTGTGTGTTGGCCTGTAGCTTCTCCAGGAATATTTTAATAATGTGAAGAACGTGATTTTACTTGCTCTACTGAGAGCAGAGCCACCAGGATGTGTTTGTTTTCAGATGTTGTACGTAGGAAAGTCAGGCAGTGAGGTACCCTGGGAGGAAGGGAATGGAATTCAACCATGATGATGCCGATTTTGACCTGTAACACAAAGCTTAATCTAAAATTAGGGACAAGAGGATTTTCCTCAGAAAGTCATCTCACATAATGTGGGTGTATGGCAAGAAAGGGCAGAATGCTTTCCTGAACTCTGAGGATGAAAGGAAAGGCAGCGTTGACTTTTGGAGACCAGATAGAAAGGTTAAAGCCCCAGAGATGCCCTCGGAGCCATCCATCATGAGCAGCTGTTTGTCAGACTCTGAACCAAACTTCAGTGGGTTCTTTCTGAAATTTTGCAATGGAGTCCAGAATTTACCTTTGAGTAGAAAAGACTGGAAAAATGGCAAAAGAAAAGAGATAATAATACCACAAATAAAACTTAGATCTCTGATTCCCAATTCATTTCTCTCTATGGATAGGAATGCACATCAACTTTTGGACGTGTTGAAAAAGGTATAAGAGAAATGGCCATCCTATTTAGAGCCAGAAGGGACTTTAAAAGGGTGGCTGGGCCAATCCTCTCATTTTGCATATAAAGAAACTGAGACACAGAGAAGGGAAAAGACTTGTCTGAGATCACAGGTGACTTTTTCAGATCTGGGGCCCAGAAGAATAGTGGTTCAGGGTAAATTTAATTGCAAATTTAAGGAAGATAAGATTTAGATAAATAATCCATAGCTTATTTCTATAATGCTAAATGATATATTTTTGTCTGGAAATGACTTATTCCAAGTTTTTTGTTTTGTCTTGTTTTTTGATGTGCTATTTAGAATGTTTAAAGTAGTGAGCAAGGAATTAAACACTGAATAATTTCTGGAACTATCTACTATGTCAGAGAGGTTCAGATATGTGATTGCTTTAGCTACTTGTTACAGACTTAGAGATTTCTATGAAAATTCAGTTTCACATTTATTGTTAAAAACATTAGCTCTTTAGCTAAAGGGATGCAAATTATCCTGGTATAACTCAGATACCTTAATATATTCTAAAAGCCTCCATTCAGTTTTAAGCCATCATCCTCCATGGTCAACTCCACTGTTCCAGTCCCGTATTTCCATTATTGTCCAAGGGACTTTTGCCCTGGAATGGCCTATCTTTACCTCAACCCCCATAATATTAAATCTCATTTGTCCTTGATTCCCTCCTCCATTCCCAAATGAGTTCCTTGTTTCAGCTCCATTATTTCATGGGTACCATGGTCTCAATATCATAGACTCTGCATACTGTATGGGTAGCATGTAGAACCTGAGAACTCAGAACTAGAAGGGAAGCCCATCAGGTCCTCAGAAAAGCATGGCGCCCATGTGCGTTCTTCTCTCACCTGGTACAGTGGGATCTGTATGCCCAGCAAGCTGGCACAGTTCCTTGCACACAGCAGGTGTTTAGTAAATGTTGAATTGATTGAATGAAACAAGTGTCACTTAAGTCATGAAGGAAGCCCAGTTGAATATCAATTCTAGGCTTTGTTATTGTTATTGAGTCACTTCAGTTGTGTCTGACAGTTGGTGATCCCATTTGGGGTTTTCTTGGCAGGGATACTGGAGTGGTTTGCCATTTTCACCTCCAGCTCGTTTTACAGAAGAGGAACCGAGGCAAACAGGGTGACGTGACTTGTTCAGGGTCACACAGCTAGTAAGTGTCTGAGGCTAGATTTGAACTTAGGTTTGAACTTCCTGACTCCAGGCCCAGCATTCTATCCACTGTGCCACCTAGCTGCCTATGGGAATTTAAACAAGGCACAGAACAGTGGGACTAGGGATGAAATTGGTTGGCAGCATGAATGAATCAAGTCAAATACTTACCAGCAGTTAATGAGTAATGCAATTATTCTTTCCTTATGTGATTGTTTTAGATTTGTGCAACATATCCATCTGTTTGTTCCTTAAAAGGTAAAATTGTTGATGACAACTATTTGTAACTTACATGAATAAGTCATCCAGTTTGACTGGATCATAGGGTATGTGAAGGACAGTCAGTAAGTGTGGAAAAGTATGTTAAAGAAATCTTTTAGAGGGCCTTGAATGCCAGAATCAGCAGTTTACACGTGATTCAGGGGACAGTGGTGCAAGCTCTCTCACTGTGGCTTAAAACTGCCCTCAGGTGTTTGGGACACCCTTCATAGGGTAGTTGGTTGTAGGTAGAAAGAAGGTGATAGGTATAGTGCATTTTGCAGAGGTAACATGGAAAAATTCTGGCAGCTGGTTCAATATGGGGCATGAGGGGAGCATGAAGAGCCAAAGGTGACGCTAGGACTGGGGGATTGAAGGACCCTTAATAGAGAGAAAAGTGAGGAGGGGGGAGGGGGAGGGGCAGGTTGGGGGAAAAAACGAGAAATTCTGAGTCAGGTCAGTTTTATCCTGTAAGAGGAAGCACAGTGCCACACTCGGACTGATGGATTCCAGACATCCTAGGTTAGGTTGCAGAAGTTGGCTTATGGACATTTACCTGCGTAGTTTGCAAATACGATGAGGTGATCAACTCTATGAATCCCCATTGAAGCCTGTCTGTCTGTTAGAAGTAAATCAGGGAGTTTGGAGAGCTTTTCTTTGGGTTTGAGGTTTGAAAGAGCTGCGTAAATCCCCCAGCTTGTCAAGCTGCTTATTTCAGTGGGAAATTCCTGTCCTGTGGAGCAGGAGAGAGGCCTGGGTGACTTTGGGGCTTCCTCTGGACACGTTCCTGCTCTCCTTGTCTTTTTCTCTGTTCTCATTTGCAGCCTTAGAGGACGAGCTCAGGGCAGCAGAAAGAATAGCGATTGTACACGTGCTGCAGAGGCCTGGCGTCTCAGGCTGGCTAGCACGCCTCTTGTTTGGAAGGCTGTCTCGTCCTCCATTCTCATCATTGGTCCTCTAAAGCGGAGCCCGGCACAGCGCCGAATTTGGCCTCTTCCAGCCTCCATGGCTGTTGCTGCTTTGTGGGCTCCTCAGATTCTTCCTTCCCCGTGATTAGTCAAAGCTTTGTCTGTATTTTAGATTCGGAAGAGAAGTCACCTAATCCAGTTTCCTCAATTTACATATGAGGAAACCAAGGCCCAGAGAGGTCAAACGACCTGTCCCAGGTCCACAGTGGTAAGCGAAGCCTGGATCCAAAACCAAGTCCTCTTTCACTCCAAACTCAGAGCTTGAATTCTTACAGAACGTGTATCCCAGCCTTCTTTTAAGTCCTGAAACCCCAACTTTCCCGCTCATGCCACTGTGCTGGCTAATGGACTGTCACTGCCACTTCTGGAAGTATGGTTTCTTGTCCTTTAATTAGTTGTAGGGTACTTTATTGTAGCCTGTTTAGCCCTGCTGCTTTGAGTGATCCATAGGAAAAAATCATTTCATTATTTAGGCATTTCAAGATTCCCATATGTCTAACTAGGTAATTTGGCAAGGTATTTTGACTGATTAGCACCGTTTCCTTTTTGGCTATTACAGTTACTTAACCTTCGTTTTACAGCTAAAATATGTAACTATAGAGCAGCTGCCAATTAGCTCCCTGTAGGAGCCAAAAGTCTCAGTTGTTTTCTGTTTCCATTTGCTGAAAGGGTAGATCATATCCATTAGTTAGGACTAACATAAGAAGAGATGGAAATACTTACCAGCAGTTAACAGGTAATACAATTATTCTTTCCTTATGTGATTGTTTTAGATTTGTGCAACACATCCATCTGTTTGTTCCTTAAAAGGTAAGATGTGTTGA
Organism: Vombatus ursinus; assembly: GCF_900497805.2. NCBI lineage: Eukaryota > Metazoa > Chordata > Mammalia > Diprotodontia > Vombatidae > Vombatus > Vombatus ursinus. The sequence continues at coordinate 2,826,854 of NW_020954625.1, read as the reverse complement.
CGACAACCGTTTGTAACGTACACGAGGGGATTCCTGAGACTGCCAAATTATTTTAGAGAAGCAAGCTAATTTTGCTTCCACCTTAGCAATGAATATCCAATCCTTTTAGAGTACACTATAATATCTGAGTCTTCCTCCTTTCTAAAGAGTGGTGGGGTCTTCTGTGAGAATCTCCTTCATTACTTAATTTTAGGTCAGATGGGCAAGCATGTATTTTCATAACAGATTAGCAAGTGTAATGAGTTCTTCATGGCTTTTTTTTTTTTTTTCATAAAATACAGGGGTATTCTGTTGCTGGATTCTCAGACAGAATATAGTTAAAAAGGACCACGAGGTTTGCAGATTTATACTCCTGCCTTTACTTAACTAGGTTAATATTGCTTGTTCAGAATAAATTCTTTGAAGGTCTTTTTCAAAAGAGCATTTTGACCACCTGCTAGTTGCAGATCGATTTCCATTGTATAGCAGTCTCTTAAGTCTCTCTTCAATTGACATAGGCTATTAAGGAGGCTCCAAGCCATTCTTTGTGTTTAGGGGTCACTGCTTAACAAATAATCTAGTCCAATGAACTGTGAAATCAATCATTAAATCATAGACCCTGCCTTTGAAACCTGTATATTGATGACAATAGAAATGTTTGTCATTCAATGTTATTTAAAACTTCAGAGCTTTTGTGAGCACTGGATGCTCATGAGGGATATCATTAGGAATAAAAAGATGCTCTCTGCTGGTTATATTCTGAGGTACAGGGAACACAAAGCTGTGGAGATCCAGGGTCCCAGGCTTTGGCTGTGCCAGGAGAAACTGTCTGGTGTCTGGGGCAAGTAAGTTTCCTCCTCTGTGAAATAAGAGCTTTAGCACAGTCTCTAGTGTGGGTCCCTTCCTCTTCATGCTTCCTGCTTCCATGAGGATGCCAGACCACCAGGACAGTGGTTTGTCTGTAAAGGGGGTGGTGGGCTTATGCTGAAGCCATCTCCCCTCTTTCACTTAATCCCCTTTGTGACCAGCGGTACATTTTATGAGACAGCTGCCCTAAGGATGCACTCTTTGGCTTTAGAACAAAATCCACCAAGCCCATCCTCTCATTGTCACTAATTTTGTGTTTAACAAACTTAGTTACCAACACTGAGAATACTACTAAGTAGTATTAAAGTGCCACTATACTTAAAGCATATTAATCCAGAATTTTATTTGATTGCAAGTACAGTGTAAGTCAGCAGTTAACATATTATTACTCCCATAGAATATAAGCTCCATGGGGACTGGGAATGTTTCATGTTTGTCTTTCTATCTTTCTGCTTAACACAGTGCCTAGCACACAGGTGTCTAATAAATACTTGCTGATTGGTGTGGTTTCTGAAAAAGCTAATTTGATCTTCGGCAATATTAACAGAGTGTGTGCCCAGACCTAGAAAGATAGTATTATGTTCTTTCCTGGGAAGCATGTTTTCAGGCATTTGTGGAAGACAGAATACAGGATGGCTAAGGACTTTCACAAATATTCCTATGAGGACAAATTTTAGACACTGAATCAGTTGTTAAGTACTACTGTATGCCAGATACTATGCTAATATACAAAGAAAAGCAAAGATAGTTCCTTTTTTCAAAAAGCTTATAGTCTTCTTAACCTGTATCTGTGAACTTGATTTGTAAAATATTTTGATAACTTTTAATATAATTTATTTCCTTTGTAATTCTATTATTTTATGCATTTAAAAACATTTTTCTGAAAAAGGATCCATAGGTTTCCCCAGAATGCCAAAAAATATATATGAAGAACCCCTGTACTAATGGGGAAGGCAACAACATGTAAATAACTAGATAATAAAAATTAAATACAGAGTAGAGGGGAGTCAGTGACCACTTCCTGCAGAAAGTGGAATTTGAACTGAGCCTTGTAGAAAGCTGAGGAACCCTAACAGGTGGAAGTGAGGGAGAGACCTAATGAGAAGACACAGATAGACCAGTATAGCTACATTATAAAGTGCCTTCAGGAGAAGAAGATGTAAAGTTAGAAACAAAGGAAGGGGACTAAAGAACTTTAAATGCCAAACAGAGGAGTTTATATTTGATCCTGAAAGGAATTACAAAAGGAGAATTCCTAGTCATGTACCAGTCAAAATTCAGAACTCCCACATCCCTCCCCCTCCAAAAAAAGGTGCTGCAAACAATCCAGAAAAAAAGAAGTTGAAAAAAAAAGTTCAAGTATCGAGGAACTAATTAGGATTACTCAAGAGTTGATGGCTTCTCCTTTTAACAAGTGGAGATCCTGGAACACAGTATTCCAGAATGCAAGAGAGATAAGACTTACAACCAAGAATAATTTTCTCTGTAAAGCTGTATGTAATCCTACAGTGGGAAAAATGTATCTTTAATGTGATAAAGGACCTTCAAGCATTTCGGATGAAGAGACTAGCACTAAGTTCAAACTGTGAAATGCAAATAAGAGTCCAAAGAAAGCTAGACAGGTACATTTATTTGAGCAGTTGAAAGGACATATATGATGATTTGGTGCTGATGATTCTAATAGGGAAGAAGGAAGACCAATGTCCCTTCACAACCTTAATGTCTTCAAAGGATGTTGTTAAGGGATGTTCAATTAATAAAATTTTTTTTATAATGTGCAGAAAGGAATAGAAGTTCAAAAGGAAGCACAAATAGAACAGTTTTGACAGTAACGTGCAGAATGTATTATATATATTAAGAAAAAATAGCAAGCAATATGAAATGAAGCTTCATAGTTTTATACAGAATCCTCTTTTGTGTTTTGCATGTAAGAAATTTATTTTTTGGTATTTAAGTTCAGAATTTTTAAAATGAAAAAATAAAGTGAGAATACTGCTCTTTGTACTGTTTACTGAATAGATTAATTATGAGGAAGATGTTGTATGATTATACCACAGTGCCTGCTACATAGTAAGCACTTACTAGATGTTTGAATGGATGAAATCGCTATCACGTAAGATAAAGTACAGCAGTTGCAAATGGAAACCTTGGCTGAATCATCTAATCCCACCAGACCTGTGTCTTCCCCTGTAAAACAAGGGAAGTTGACTAATTGACCTCTAGCGGCCCTTCCAGCCCTGACATTATATGAGAGTTTTATGAGAGGTCAAAGGAGGGAGAAATAACTTCTAGGTTAAACTCATGAAAAAAAGAAAGTAGGCTAGGCCTTAAAAGACAAATGAGATTAAGAGTGAAGTAGAGAATCACTTCCAGTTGTTTGCTCTGGAAAAGTTCGGGCAGCACTGAAAGTACTGATGTGCCCCTTAGGACACCCAGTTCAGCAAAGATTTTTTAAGTGCCTGTTGTATGCAAAGTATTTTATGAGGACCTGGGCATACAAAGAAGATAAAATTCTTTTGCTTGCATTCTGCTGGTGGATATGGCAGATGAGTAAAAGCAAGATACTATGAGGAGGGAGAAAACACTCATCATTGAAGGAAGTTTGCTGAATGTCCATGAAAACATCTATGGTTTAAGTTTTTGGCAAGTTTGACTGGTAGCATGGTAAGGCATCACAGAAGTACTTATCTGAACATAGAAACTTGCTTGAAATGTTAAAATAGGCTGAGAACCATTCTAATAAGGAGCCCCATTGCCAAAATAGCATCACTTAATATCAGACCTTTTGATACGATTTAACATTTTTTAATGTTACTATTTTTTCAATTAAAAAAACATTTATTTTCTTTCCTTCTCACTTTGTTTTCTCCTCCCAAGAGAACAACAACAAAAAAGAGAAAGAAAACCCATAAAACAAATATTCATAGTCAAGCAAAGAGATTCCTCCATGGGCCATGTGTAAAAACATATATCTCATTCTCATTTTAAAGTTCATCACTTCTCTGTCAGAAGATAGAAAGCATGCTTCATCTAATGTCTCTTGAATCATGCTTTGTCATTGAATTTATTGGAGATGTAAAGTCTTTCAAAGTTGTTTTTCTTTATAATGTTGTTGTCATTGTATAAAATGTTTTTCTGGTTCTGCTTATTTTGCCCTGCATCAGTTCATAAGGTCTTCCAATTTTCTTCTGAAATTGTCCATTTCATTATTCCCTATGATGCCACAACATTCCATTACATTCACATGCCATGATTTGTTTTGCTATTCCTTAATTGGCGGATGTCTCTATAATTCCCAGGTTTTTGCTACTATGAAAAGAGTTGCTGTAATCAATAGTAATTTTAAAGAAGATCATATCATTTAATGCTTTGTTTTCTATCTCTTTTTGGTTCAGCAGCTAAATCTGAGGCTCTTCTTGGTACAGTTAAAGTAGATACCTCTAAAACGGGGTAGTGCTGCAGGTAGATGAGAGGTCTGCTTACTGCTTTTGTAGTTGTATAGCAGGTCAAATCTTGGAATATATTTCTATTTTCAAATGACATAGGAAGAAAAGAGATCTCAGAGCTTTCCCTTATGACTCAGAGTGACACCAAAACAAGAGATGTGCCACAGGGAAGGAAGATGGAGAGATAAGGAGGAGGAAATATGGGGACACCCAGTTTGCTTTTGAGCATATTTTTTGGTATTAGGTTTGAAATCTGGCTTTGTAACTCTTAAAGTACTAGGGAAATGTGATTATGATTTTCCATGTTATCATGGCCTTTCCCTCTTTTGTCTTTCAGTATTCTATTTAGGATGAATAACTGCTTTTAAACTCTGAAAGACAAAGGAAATGTGTGCATTTATAAGATCCCTCTAAAGAAAGCTTTAACATTTTCAGCCTTAAAAGAAAAAAAAAAACAACTAACATACCAAAAAAAAACAAAGTTAGCTCAACCTGACTAGAGCAATAATGACAACTTTTCCATAGTATTTAATATTTCAGATCGTTATAATCAATGCTGGAGAAGCTGTGAATAAACAGGCACACTGATTTGTTGGTTGAATTCATATAAGCAGTTTGGAATTACACTTTTTTAAAAAGGTGATTGATTGTCCATACCCTCAGACCCAGAGATCTCACTATTAGGCACGTGTTCCTAAGAGGCTAAAGGCAGAAAAAAATGGTCTCATATACACCAAAATATTCTGCATTACTTTTTGTGATCACTAATGGCTGTGAACAAAGTAAGTTGTCCATTGATTGTGGAATAACTAAGCAAAATTTTGGTATGTAATATTAGTGTTCCACCAGAAACACTGAAAAAGAAGAATTCAGGGAAGCAGGGAAGACTTATGAACTATAGCAGTGAAGTAAGCACAAAGAATATGGAAAGACCAAAAGTCTCAACTTGAATCTGCAGAATTATTGTCACCTAAGTTGGCCCTGAAGATCTAGGTAGCAGAAGTGGCGCAGCAGAAAATTAGCCCACAGTGGTTGTGACTTGCCTAAGGTCTCACAAGTAGTAGAGTCAAATCTGGGTATCAAACCCAAAGCCTCAGACTCCAAACCCGGCGTTCTTTCCATAGTACCACAGAACCTTAAAATGTCCAGTCAAAGAGGAAATTAACGATTTATGTGTTATGGTAGAAGAAATGGACATAGAAAGATTAAAGGATGACTGTTTTGCCTCTCTCACATGTGTTAGTTGTTCATGAGTTGGCCAAGCCAACATAATAAAAATGACAATTCTATCCAAATTTATTTACTTATTTGGTGCCCTACCAATCAGACTACCAAAATTTATTTTATAGAGCTAGAAAAAATAAAATTCATTTGGAAGAACAGAAAATTAAGAATATCAAGAGAATCAGTGGGGGAAAATGTGAAGGAAGGTGGCCTGACAGTACCAGATCTCCAACTGTATTACAAAGCAGTAATCATCAAAATAATCTGGCGCTGACTAAGAAATAGAGTGGTGGATCAGTGGAATAAATTAAGTATGTAATATACAGTAGTAAATGACCATAATAACCTAGTGTTTGATAAATGCAAAGATCCAAGCTCTAGGAACAAGAACTCACTATTTGAGAAAAATTGCTGGAAAGCAGTTTGGTAGAAAATAGGTATAGACCAATAGCTCGCACTATGTACCAAGAAAAGATCAAAATGGGAAACGATCAAAAGGGTGTTATTATAAACAAATTAAGGGAGCATGGAACAGTTTACCCGTCAGATCTATGGATCAGGGAAGAGCTTATGATCAAACAAAAGATAGAGGGACACGGGATGTAAAATGGGTAATTTTGATTACATTAAATTAAAAAAAGGTTTTGCACAAAACCAGTGCAGCCAAGATTAGAAGGAAAGCAGGAAACTGGGGGAAAATTTTACAGCAAGTTTCTCAGATGGCCTCAATACTCACATATATAGAGAACGGACTAAAATTTATTAAAATGTGAGTCATTCCTCCATTGATAAATGGTTAAAGGACATGAACAGGCAGTTTTCAGAAGAAATCAAAGCTATTTCTAGTCATATGAAAAAAATGCTATAAATCACTATTGATTAGAGAAATGAAAATTAAAACGGGTCCGAGGTACCATCTTACACCTGTCAGGCTAATATGACAGAAAAGGAAAATGACAAATGTTGGAGGAAATGTGGGAAAATTGGGGCACTAATGTGTGGTTGGTGGAGTTGTGAACTAATCTAACCATTTTGGAGAGCCATCTGGAATTATGCCTAAAGGTCAATAAAACTGTGCATACACCCTTTGACCCAGCAACACCTTTACTGGGTCTGTATCCCAAAGAGATTAAATAAAAAGGAAAAGATCTATGTGTACAAAAATATTTTCGTAGCTCTTTTTGATGGCAAAGAATTGGAAATTGAGGAGATGCCCATAAATTGGGGGATGGCTGAACAAGTTGTGGTACATGATTGTAACAGAATACTATCGAGCTCTACAAAATGACAAGGGGGTTGGTTTCAGAAAAACGTGGAAAGATGTATGTGAACTGATGCAGAGTGAAGTGAGCAGAACCAGGAGAATATTGTATATAGTAACAGTAATTGTATGATGATCAACTGAATGATTTAGCCATTCTCAAGATTGTAATGATCAAAGACAGTTCCAAAGGAGTTATGATGAAAAATGCTGTTCACCCTGAGAGAAAGAATTGATGGTGTCTGAATACAGATTGAAGTATAATTTTTTTCACTTTATTTTTCTTGGATTTTGTTGCTTTTTTGTTGTTGTTTTGTTTTGAACATGGTTAACTGGAAATATGTTTCTCATTACAACCTTAGTATTTTTCCTAAAACAGCACACCTACAGAAGCACTTGCCCACTTAAATGTTATGGAGGTTCCAGTCAATCAGCATTTGTTGAGGGCCTACTATGTGCCAGGCACTGTGCAGTGCACAAGGATACAAGAACAGAGAATGAAACAATTCCTCCTTAGAAGGAGCTTCCATTCCACTGAGGGAGACAAGTATTATATCAGTATATAATATGACGTAAATGTCAAAGGGGTAAATATAGATAAATGCCAGGTAGTTTGAGGGGGGGCATGGTGTGAGGATGTCAGGAATGCCTTGTCTTAAAAGAAGAGAGGGAATTCAGTTCAGGCCAGTAGGGTGGTAAAGGTAGGGAGACACGAGGTGGAGTGTGCCAGGAGCAGAGAAGAGGCCTTTTCGGCTGCATTGACGAGTCTGGAAGGGGTGGAGTGGATGGCCACTAAGTCTGGAAAGATAGGTTGGGGCAGGTTGTGAAGGGCTTACAAAGGGAACAGGGGTTACTCTTCTATCCTCAAAGTGACCGGAAAGCACTGCAGTTGATTGAGTAGGGGAGTGATGTGTTCAGATCTGGATTTAGGTAGCTGTGTGTAGGATCCTGGTGAGCAAGTGTTGGCTAAAACAAACTGCTTTTGAATTAAGCAAACACATGAAAGGGACCTAAAGGTGGGAGGAATTAACTAGTGGGTAGGGGAGCCAAGGGGAAAAGTAACCCAGAGAGTCAGGAGATGAGCTGTTTAGAACTGGTGGAAGCCACAGGAGGGGTAGTAGAGGCATCTCTTAGCCTGAGAAGGCCTCTGGGATGGAGGTAAAAAAGTGCCAAGAATCGAGACTTAAGCATGTTTAGGAGATTTAGGTTAGGCTTATAGATTATAGGTTATCAGTCAAGAAGTTTTGTGCTGATAGATTGCATGTGACAATTGAGTATTTGAAAATTACTCACAATTAAAGACCCTTAAAGAATCATATTAATGGGATTTCTGGTAATTCTGCTTATGCCTGAAGCCATTTCTTAGCCCCACATTGGGCCATCTGCTGTTTGAAGTTATTGTTTGTCCTTCATTCTTGAAGAGGACCATGACATCAGGAAGGTGATGCCGTGACTTGCAAGTGAAGTAGATGTAAGTGAGGGAGTGCTGTGCAAAGTCACCGCCTTACTTTTTCTCTGGAGTGCAAGATATAGATCAGGAGGACTAGAGATGGCCCCAGATGCAGTGGGAGACCTTGACCTTTATAAACTAAGGTCTCTGTTTGACTGAGGCAATGCTCATTCAGTGATTAAGGCTCTGTAAAAAATGAGTTAAATAATGGCCTCTTAAACCTAGTCAAAAAACAAACAAGTTGGGAGGGGAAGACCCTCAGGGTTTCTGGCCAAAATACAAACAATTGCTATTTACATTCACTCTGAGCAATCTGGAGCCCAGACAATGACCAAGCTGAGCTTGGGTTGGGACCTATTGTTGGTCAATCAATGAGAGCCAGAGTGATTTTGGTTTAAGGCTTGGTCCTTAAGAAAGAAATCTAGTCTATAAACCCCAAGATATCTTGGAGAGGTTTCAGGGATCAAAATTTACATTCTTTTGGACACAGCACCCACAGGTGAGGGTATGATACCCTATGTGGGAAGAGAGAGAGGAGGAGAGGAGAGGAGAGAGGAAGGAGGGAACTGTGTTGCCTAACTGGAACTGGCCAGTTGAGTCAGCTTGTACTATTCACAGGTTGTTGTTTGTCCTTCTTTCTCAAAGAGGACCATGACATCAAGAAGGTGATGCCATGACTTGCAAGTGAATTAGATTTAAGTGAGGAGGGCTGTGCAGAGTCACCAGCCTCACTTTCTCCTTTGGAGCCATCTGGGCCCAGTGACAAGATATAGATCAGGACGACTGGAGATGGCCCCAGCTACAGTGGGAGGCCTTGGCCTTTTTAAGTTAAGGTCTTTCCCAGGTTTCAGTTTGACTGAGACAATGCCCATTCAGTGATTAAGGCTACGTAAGAAAAAAGAAAAAAAGTGAGAGTGGAAATGTAGACTGTCATCCTTGGAACAACAGACACCTGAGTTGGCCTAGAGGTGGTGTCCCTAATCTAGCTGGAAGTACACTGCAGTGCCTAAAGATGTTAGGGGCAGATTTCACCTGTTTAAGAGACTCACTCTGTAGAAACTCCCTTCAGCAATGGGACAGCTAACTGGCCTATAACATTTAGTCTTAGCATTGCTTGTGGTTGCACAGCTAATATGAGTTCAAAGTTGGATTTGAACCCATATTTCAAGGCCAGCCTCTAACCATGCCACCTCTCATGCATATAGTTAATATTTAATAAGTATTTGTTGACTTGAATCCCATAACTCTCTGCTTCCCCCCCATGTTAATTGGCCATGCAAGTTAAACACTGTCCCTCTTCAGATATTCTAGGTGCCAGCTGAATTGAACATTCCCTGCCCCTGCTCATCTTGTCCTCTCCTGTCTCAACACTTTTGCTCTCCACCATCTTAAATGCCTGCAGGTGGTTTTCTCTCCTCCCCTCCCCTACCCCATTTCCATCTCCACTCCTTTCCACATTCCTCCCCATCTCTCTCCATCATTCTGTTGGAGTCCCTTCTTTCCTTCAAAGCCTATCTCAGGTTGGACCTCCATAAAGCCTTGTCTGGCCCGCACTTCTCTTACACCTATCCTATTCTCCTAGCATAGTTATTTGGTCACATGAGTTCCTTGCTACCCCTACGCCCCGTTATTAGATTTGTGTTCCTTTAGAATGAGATGTAGATAATGATTATCTTTGTGTTCCTAGTAGTACAGTTTTCCCTTCCACATTGCAACTTTCCCCATCACGATTTGGATATGTTGCAGGGGAGCATAAGAAATTAAATGGGAATATTTTGGGAGTTTTGCCGAAGCTGCAGACCACACACCAAGACCAGTAGACAGCACAGAAAAAGTTTGGAAACTCAGAAATGCATAAAATGTATATATAGTACTATGTAATGTCAACACTTTTTATCTTTTAATAAAAGTCATTCAGACTTCTCTGGCACAAAGGGAGGGCCAAAAATTTTTGCATATATTTTCCAGATGGGAAACAGACCCTAACCCACTATCTATGTGGAAGGGATAACTATAGTTTGGTTCCTTGAAAAGAGCAAGTGTTTAGTAAATGTTTGCCCAATTGAATTAGTATTTAAGGGATTAACTAGATTAAACACAGCCTAGCACCACCTATAGTAATGAACCTTTTCTTTCCTTACCTTGTAGGTGCCTCCTCCATCACTTGCTGTTTTGTGCTGATGGTAGACTGGTGGTGGACTGGTAGACCGATGGATACCATTGTAGCCTAGCACAAATGGTGATCAGAGCTGTAGAGCCTTCTTAGACTTCACATCTAGGGCATAGTACTGCTGTTCCTTTAGGGAATCTACACTTCACTAAAACCTGCACCTAGCCTCTTGGCTGGGGGTGGGTGGATGAGTGAGGTGGACCTCTGAGCAATTGACTTAGCTCTCAGAAGTTCTTTAGCAGCCCTAGAAATGTATGTCCTAGGGAAGTCATAGCCTAATCCAGAGATTTTAGGCTCTTCTCCCAAGTGGAAAGCCTAGAACCAACCAACCCTCTTAGAGACCCTTAGTGACTAGTCTAGGCTAGTGGAGGCCACAGGTCCCAACATCCACTCAAAGATATGGTCAAGAGAATCCTATGGCCAGCGTATACCAAGGAGAGTGTGATCTATCTTTGTGGTTGTGAATGACCGATCAGAGAGCTCCCTTATAATGCCATTTCCTGCATAGACAGCTGGAGGGACTGGTGTAAATTGTTATCCAGTGGTTATTGGAGACATTTAAACTTTGGTATGAGTGTTTGGTGAGACTCTTCTGGACTGTGAATTTTCTTATTTAGAATATCTTCCCAATTACAGTCATTTAAGCCTTTTATTTGAAATACCTTCTCTCAAGGTCCATTATTTTTTCCTTATAGCTTCTTTTTCCTCTAGAATACATCACAGTTCCTCCATGCCCTAGTAGATAGTTCTGCAGATTGCTTTGCAGATTCATTCCCTGATGGCCAGTCTTCTATGGTAGTCAGCATGGTGTAGCTTGGGCTGGTGCTCAGGTGGTCCCCAGGCTCTTTGCCTGGCCTGCACTTTAAAGCCTTTCCAGCTTCCTCAGACTTGAAGAACTTGTTCTCTGAGCCCAGGGTCACCTCTGTTCCTTGATGAGGCATTAGAGCATGACTGTATCACAGGCGGTATAACAGAGAAAGAGGGTAGAACCCCAACCCTGTCTTACGCAGTCCTGGTCATCCTTAACCTCACAGAGTTTCAGTTTCCCCATCTGAAAAGCAAGGATAATGAATGCTGTGTAAGATTTAAGGGGAATATTGTTATTGCTGATACAGTCTCAGCTCCACAGAGAATGTTCATTAAAGGATTTTCTAAAGAAGGGCAAGAGTCATGAAGGCCATAGTGACTAGAGAGCTTGACCTGTAAACCAGGATGACCCCCATTCGAGTCCTGCTGCTGACTGGTGCTGACTGGGGGATGCTGGCCAAATCGCTGCCCCTCCCAGTGCTCCAGGCAGCTAGTTCTGAGTGCACTCACAGCCCTGAGTAGACAGCTCCTTCCCTGGGGTCTCCTTATACCAAGGGCATCACAGGCCTCTCTGCATGCAGGGTCTTAGGCTCCATTACAGTGACATCGTATAGTGCTGCTTTCAGTAACAAAGGGAGAGCGGGCTAATGCTCCTGCTCCACTCAGGTTTTTTTTTTTTATTGCCACCTTCCTGAACACACCATTATGTGCCATCTGTTGCAAAGATAGCTTGTGATCTCACTAGAGTCTGTCGTACTGCCCTTCAGGCAAGTTTCACTTGATCAGAGATACCTCTTTAAAAGGCAAACAAATTACCAAGAGTCTGAGCACAGCAGCCTTTGTCTCTTACCCATCAAGTGGAGAGAGAACAAAAGCTCAGCCCTGTGGAGCCCCTTTAGGTGAGTGTGCTGGTGTGGAGGCTGTCGGCTGTGAGTGGGATGATTACCCCTGCTCCACCAATGGGATGTCAGGGAATCCACAGGGCTGGCTCAGGAGGAGAGATGGAAGTGGTCACTGGCTGTGACTCCAGCACTGCTTTCAGGAATGTTTGATACCTTTACATTTTTCTTGATTTGCTTGTTTCACATCCGAGATCGTTCAGGTTTTTTGTTGTTATTGTTGTTGTTTGGTTTTGATTTTATTTGTTTGTTTTTTAGCATTTCTCTTCTCCAGGCAGAAGGAGGAGTTGAGGATTCAGGGTTTCTTTCTTTTTCAAACTGGGCTTTATTTTATTCAATAAACATGATATTCTTGGTCTTCTGAAAATACCAGGACATAAAAAATATTACTGCTAAGAAACTGCAGTGCATGGTAGAATTAAAATTGCATTTAAGTGTTTAGCGATGGAAAAAACGTCATATTATTTTCCAATATATTTTCATTGCAACAACCATAATTAAATCCTGAACACTATAATCCTAATTAAATGCAGTTTGTAATGTTGCAATGATAACTTGAAGTAGTAGTATTTCTGGGGATGGGGCTCCGTAAGAAGTTAGGGATCATTTAATTTAGCCTTTGCTTGCATCTTACACTATGTCCATTTATGCCAAAGAAAGCCAAATAGTATGTTAAATGTTTGCCAGAGGAATAAGAGATGCTTCGTAAAACTGTTCTGTGGATGAATTTTTTTTTCACTAGTGAAATAGGAAATGTAAATTACTTGGTTGCTTAATTTTTATGAGTGCTCACAATGCGCTGGGTGCTAAATGCCAAGCCCTTGGCCCACTAGGAAATTATGTTCTTAGTAAATAAGGCAAGTTTGTTTTTCTTTAACCACCTATCGCCATCTGTTTCTTTTAGTTTGAATCTCCTATGTACATTGCAAAAGAGTTATTTATTATCGTTGGTAGAGGAGCTTTCGGAAGGTAGAAAATCCCATCTTTCCTGTGTTCTCTAAAGCATATCATGAAGTGCCTTATGTTTGGGGAGATCCAATACCTGTTCCTGAAAGATGCCAGGAGGCGATTAGGCAGATAAGAAGTGGGAAGTATTCCAGGCATGCAGGACAATGGGAGAAATTTGTGTTGTACTTTTAAGATATATTATCTTGAAAAACATATTTCTAATGAGAAATGAAAGGAAATTACTCTTTCAGCAAAGCTCTTTATTTTTAAAATGGCATTGTCTTTGAGTGTGAGGGACAGCTGTTTTTTAAATGACACTGTTGCCTTTGCTGTATAGTGTCTTATCTCAGTGATTCCATGTATCAAATTTAAACTAATTTAGATTTTTTAAAGATGCTGTACTGGCCAAAGCACTTTGAAATTCAATGAATGGACGCAAGCAAAGACAGGGAGGCTTTGGCCTCAGGAAGAGTTAGAGAGGTTTCTTGGTTATAATCTTCCTGGAGAAGGGCATAGGAAGGATGTTCTTCAAGGGTGTGGGGGCGTGGGGCCTGCGATGTGCTGTGATTGTGTCTTAGGAATTGTCTTGTAAGCTGGGCTACTTCTCCAAAGAGAATATTCCCTGGAGCATAGGGTGAGGGAGGGATGAGATTACTTGAAATGTCATCTAGACTTTAAGGTAGATATGGAATACCTACCTGGGGTCTGGAGGGTGCTTAAGGAGAGGTCCACTGTTCTTTGCCTCTGTCTCTCTGTCTCTGTCTGTGTCTCTCTGTCTCTGTTTCTGTGTGTCTCTCTTCGTCTCTGTCTCTCTATTTCTTGAACATTTATTATTGCCATTTGGGTTTATATCCTAGACTTGACCCTGCCCACCTTCACTTCCCCCTCTCCCATGTTGAGCCCTCCCTTGTCACAAAGAACAACAAATCTGGCAACATAAATACCTACCCCTTTCCATTCTCTCCCTAGCCCCTTCCTGCTGAGAAGATGAAGGCAGCCTCATTCTTTCTTTCTCCAGGGTGGAGATTGTGCCTTCCAGTCAAGCAGTTTTTAATTAGTTCTGCCACCCTTTCCCTGATTGTGCTTGTGGAGATGGGCGCCTCCTTCCTTCAGTTTTGATTTCTTTCTTCTTTATCACTTCATACAGTGGCCCCTGTTTCTCTGAATTCCTCTTAGTTTTTTCATTTCGGGAGATCACGTTGCCTTACATTGGTATACCACACTTTGCTGGACCGTTCCCCCCCGTCCCTCTCTCTCTTTAGTCTTATCCCTTTAGGTCATGGAGCCGTTTTCCTCTTGTCTGCATGGTAGTCTTCCCACCTATATTACTCTTTCCTTGTGCTCAGTTCTTTAGGAGCCGTGATGCTCTATGTGAACGACGGACTTATATTTATAGCTGGTTCAATAATGCAGATCTCAGTATAATTTAGAGAATAACTGCTTTCCCAGTATTTTTCTCCCTGTGAATGTCTGTTTTTCCTCTCAGATATTTTCTTTTCTAACTGTTCAAGTTGAGTCTCATTTTATTTCTCCTCTAAATTATGGAGGGAAGGAAAGGAGTAAAGCATGACTGAAGTGAAAAGCCTGGGTTTGCATGTGAAAAAGAGAACATAAAAATCACAAACTGATAAATAAAGCTCACTGACTTTCAGCGCCCCACCCCCCCAATACTATTTCTCTCCTCCCTGCAGCTGTGGGGGAACCTGTTACTCATTAGGCTTTCTTGGCATTCCTTCTGTTGAAGTTCAGTGCAGGACATGCATGGCACACCAGCTTCCCGGTTTCTCTATGATGGCACTGTACTAGGAGGAGAGCATTTCTCTTTTCATGACTCGGGAGTCAAGAAGCACCAAATAAAGTTTACCTTGTGTTTCTTGACTCATACATCATGAAAAGAGAAATAATGTTCTTCTCCTAGTACAGTAATATTACAGAGAAACTGGAACCTGATCTGCGATGGCCGGTGTCACCATCATTGAACTGTGGGCTTGGTTGGGGAGCAGCTCACAGCTCATCCGTGGCCATAATCACAGGTTTTTGATAGTGTATTAATATTAGCTTCGTTCTTATATCTCATGTTATCTGCACTTCTGAACCACCCTATTTCACTATAATTGTCAAAGGAGACGATTTTGAAATTTGGATCCACATGTGCACAGACTTATTGTTGTGATGCTCCTCCCCCCATAGCATAATTGTTGACCCTTCTCATTTTTATCTTTCTCAGCCCACATGTGTAAGGCCAGACCTTTGATCCTTGATACATGTCCTTGTGTCTCCTAGTTCCACAAGAATATTATCTGAATCCAGTTACGTTGAAACTTTAAAATTAATAGTGCCATTTTTTTAGATAGTAATCTTAGTTGGTATAAAGTGTCACATTAAGAAGTCATGCTCATTACAAATGCAACATTTTTATTAAGCAAATGCTTGGGTTAGTGGTATAGAAAGCAGGCTCTGCACAGCTTTGCCTACTTAGTGGCACCTGAAGCTCAGTTATCTGCGTTGCTTTGGCAGCAGGTTCAGAATGTCTTTTAGATGTGACTGACTCCTTAATAGGGCTTATAGTGATTTTCTGCTATGATCCTTTTTTTTAATGTTGGTGGATGCCTATTAAGACCACAAAGGAGCTTAGAATCTACAATGTTATAGTTGGGGTGACCTTAAAGATCTTTTAGGCCAATCCTCTCATTTTTCAGATGAGAAAACTGAGGTCCAGGGAAGTAAATGACTTGCCCACAGTCATACATTTAGTCCATGGTAGAGCCATAGCTGGAATACGCATTTCATGGAATTCAGTCCTGTGTTTTATTTTTTCCTAACGCCCCATTTTGTTAGAGTGTCTTTGAAATGTCTCAGACTTGGGTAAAGGGACTGCTGCAGTCAGACCCAGTTTCTTCAACTCTATCTAAGTCATTTTGGACATAAAGAGAGAGAAAACAGAATGGGAATGTATTATAGGCCAGAGAAGCTTATGGCTAGAATAAAAATTGATAGGGCAAAGAGTGCAATTAAAACCCTTCTCCTGCTTCACTGAGAGATCTCTAATAAGCAAACATAGAATCAAACAGATTGAGGATGGTGTTTTTTTTAATGACATAAAATTGTTGCCCGTGAGGTTTTTGGCTGACATCATCAATCTAATTTTACTTAATGGCTGTGATGGCCTACAAATTCAGAAGTGCAGAGAATATTGCAGTAAGTTACTGAGCTGTCAAATCCTGTCATCTGTCATCTTTTATGTAAATAGAGGATTTGGTTTCTAAACTGTCAGGAACAAGTAAGTGGGACCCTTCAAGGTTTTATTTGGTCGTGCTTGAGTAATTCAATTCAGAGGCATCTAAACATAGTAAATTAAAAAGAAAACCAATACTAAAGTGATGCATCTTTCACATGCATAACCTAGCGAAAGAATCTATAGATTTTCCTTCTTTCAGCCTGAGAGCCCTTGAGATATGTCAGGCATTTATAGTGATGTAAGCCCTACTTGTATATGCCAAAGTCAATGACTCACACCTTTGCCAAATAATACATTGCTTCTTGGATAGCTTTTTACCTTGTTGCAAATTTACCTTTGGTTGATTCAAGAAATATTTGAGTGCCTGATATGTGCAAAGCATTGTGCCAAGCACTGTGGGGGATACAAAGCTGAATGATTGGTATGCTCCCATTAGGTATAATGATCTCATAGATTAAACTGCCTCTTCTTTTTCTCCCTTGCTCAGTTGAAGCATTTAAAAATATTTATCTTTTATTTGAGCTGTCTGGGGAAGGTAAAGGAAAGGACAAGATTGGTTTTAAAAATAAGTAGAGATTGCTGAAGAGGTCAGCAGTTCATTCAGAGACCATTGAAATACTTATGTGCCAAGAATAGAGTAGAGATAGACAACCCAATGACCCAGCTACTGGGGTAAGGACCCACTATCTGACAAAAGATTTCTGAGCAAACTGGAAAACATTCTGGCAGAAACTAGATTCAGACCATCATCTCATACCACATGCCAAGAAAAACTCCAGACAGATACGTTGTTTATACATGAAAGGCCACAACAAGGAAGAATCCTATTCTGGATCTGATTTTCACTCAGAGAGAAAAATTAATTGCTGAGGTAGAAATGATGACTTGGAATTGGAAGTTGAGGGGATGCCAATCAATTGGAAATGGCTGAACAAGTTGTGGTATATGAATGTAAGGGAATACTATTGTGCTATAAGAAATGATGAGGAGGCGGACTTCAGAAAAACCTGGAAAGACTTATATGAACTGATGCTGAATGAAGTGAGCAGAACCAGGAGAACATTGTACACAGAAACAGCCACGTTGTGCGATGACTGACTTTGATAGACTTAGTTCTTTTCAACAATGCAAGGATCTAAGACATCTCCAAAAGTCTCATGATGGAAAATGCTATCCACACCCAGAGAAAGAACTGTGGAGTCTGAATGCAGATAGAAGCATACTATTTGCTGTCCTTTTTTTTTTTTTTTTTTTTTTGGGTTGTTGGGTTTTGATTCTTCTTTTTCGTGGTCCCTTCCATTGGTTCTAATTCTTCTTTACATCATGACTAACATGA
The DNA here is from genome assembly GCF_900497805.2 of Vombatus ursinus. NCBI lineage: Eukaryota > Metazoa > Chordata > Mammalia > Diprotodontia > Vombatidae > Vombatus > Vombatus ursinus. The sequence goes on along the minus strand of NW_020954625.1, from coordinate 2,809,229 downwards.
AAATATGCTTAATATGAATGTATAAGTAAAGCCTATATCAGATTGCACACCATCTTGGGGAGGGGGGAGTAGAGGGAGGAGGAGAAAATTTAAAATTCAAAATGTTATGGAAGTGAATGTTGAAAACTAAAAATTAATAAATTGTTTAATAAAAAAAGAAATGATGACTTGGGAGTGGGATGGTAAGTGGCTATTCCATCTGTGATATAGAAAGAGAGAGAATTCAGGCATAGTCTGACATGTACCCTATAATTCCTGTTCCTTGTGGGTTCCTCCACTATTTGAAGGAATAAATTATCAGAAGTTTGGATAATTGTGAATTGCTACTATGTCATGCCACTGTGTCAGACTTTGTAACTTGTTTCTCAAACTCTATATCTATCTCCTCCTCCTATCCAGGTGATCTCAGTATATTGCAAAGGCTTCCTCATGTGGTCTTTATAGCGTGAAAGCTTTTCTTTCCGTATAGTCTAGAAATTAGGAGTATTTGGTGTGGTGATATTTATTTAAAACATTGTTGTTAACTTTGATAGGCTTATAGAATCTGATGGATGCATGATCAACCATGATTCCAGAGTACTCGTGGTGAAAAATGTGATAGACGAAATAAGCAGAATGAAACATGTTTTTGGACATGGCCAGTATGGGAATTTATTTTGCTTGTTTTACTTAATTTATTAAAAGGATTTTGTTTTTCTTATTTCCTTTTACTAGTTGAGGTGGGGGACGGGGTAGGTAGGTGGGAAGAACATAGGTGAATATAAAGGGCTGAAGCCAGAAAGTGTGAGAACTGCTGCTGTATGCATTAGTGGCCATACAACCTTTGCTGGAAAGGCTTCTAGTGAGGGGAAGCCCACTAGGTGTTATTCTTTTGCATAGTTTACATTGTCAGGAAATTTCTCCTTACGTCAAATATGAATCTACATCTTCCTCTTCCATCCTTTCTTCCTACTTCTGTTCTCTTGGCCCAAGTAAGACAAATATAACCCCTTCTTCAGGTAACTTGAGGACAGACATCGTGTCCTCCCTACCTTTCCTTCTTCAGCCTAAGCATCCTCAGTTCCTTCAACCAACCTTACTATGACAATGTTTTAAAACCCCTCATTATCCTGGTTGTCCTAGGATAAATTTCTTGCCAGTTTATCAGCATCCTTCCTAAAATTTGGTGTGGTAAACTGGAACCCTGTGTTCTCTGTGTGATTTGATTAGGACAATGTAGGAATACTCTCCTTTCCTTAGCCCTGGATATTGTGGTTGTCTTCATATAGCCAGAGTTGTCATAGGGAAGGAATTCCTAGCTAAATATACTCCCTCCAACAATGCATTTTTACCTCTTACCTTGGGGCAGCTAGGTGGCGCAGTAGATAGAGCACTGGCTCTGGAGTCAGGAGGACCTGAGTTCAAATCCAGCCTTAGACACTTACTAGCTGTGTGACCCTGGGCAAATCACTTAACCCCAATTGCCTAACCAAAAACAAAAACAAAAAACCTCTTGCTTTAGAGCACTGAGAGGTTACTCGGTATGTGTCAGTAGGTCTTCCTGATTCCCAAGCTGGCTCTCTTCCCACTCTTATCATGCTTTGTCATTAATGAATGAATGAAATGGAGTTTTTCTTGAAGGTCTGACTATTGAAGCAAAACCATTTGTTTTGTTAGATGCTGCAAATTCTGGTGTCTAACCCTAACCCTTTAATAAAAGGCCAAAAGATGATTTGTCAGGTCCTTTCTACCATCTTCATACTTTAAAAAATACTGTTAATTTGTTTCACAAGATTGAAAGAGAAATATCATTTGTGTAAGGTTCTTATTGAAACAGTAAATGGATGTAAATGCTGATTAATAATCAGGAGATTTTTTTTTCCTATGATGTTTCTGTCATTAATGATCTTGTGAATTATTGGTTTGCATGAATTTCTTTGTTGACTATAACAGCTGGGCTTGCTGTAGAAGTCTCACATTTCAGGGGAGGGGTGAAAGGAGCCTGGAATCAAAGATCTAAAGTTGGAAAGGCCCTCCAGGGAGCTCTGATCCAACCTTCAGTACTTTTTTGGTGAAAAAATGAGGTCCCAGTGTGATGAAGCTTCTTGGCCAAGGTCACCCAGGCTTTTGGTGTCAGAAGTGGGATTTGAGTCTCCAGAGGCACTGATTTTTTCCACTTTACCAGATTCCCGTGTGTTTTAACAGTATTGGTTCCTACAAGACCACCTTTTTCTGTCTCCATCCTGAAATTTGGTGATCCTTATTTTCCATTTAAACATTTTTTAATATAAAATTATTTTTTAAAAATTCAACTACTAACTCCCCCCCTTCCCCCGCTGATTTTTCTATTATTTTAATGTTAGTATTGCTGTTGGCATAGATTGAATAATTTTTATAATGGGAAAATAGTTGCTAAAAAATATTGAGTCCTTCTCCCTACCTGAGTACTTCCAGATACATATATGGCAAAAATCTGTAATTCCTGAAATTTTCTGGCTTTCTAATAAAGAAATTCAGGTTAAGAAACAAAATGATTTCTTAGTATTCTATTGTTTTCCTTATGGCTAAAGCAAAGAGTATTGGTTTTGATGTCAGGAGACATATGTTTAAGTTCAGCTCTGCCACTCAGCTGTTTGAAGTTAGAGAAGTCACTTTTCCTTTGCCTCATTTTCCCCATCTGTAAACTGAGAATAATAATAATTATACTACCTACCTCATAGGCCTGTTTTGAGTGTCAAATGGCATACACTCAAATATATAAATGTCTTCATAATTTTTGTGTGTAATCAAACATCTCCTGACATATTTTAAGACCTCATTGCTGTGTGGAGGTGATTCTGAGATCTAGAAAGCTATATTAGTGGAACTTAAGTTTACTGTGTAGAAAAGACTTGGAGTGTGTATCTGTCATCAAAGGATCAGCCTAGCTAAGTAGATTTTATTTTAACCACAGTCAGCAAACATTTGTTGAATTCCCCTGTATTCTAGACACGGTACTAGTTTCTGGGGTTACAGATATAAAAAATGAAAAAAATCCTGCTCTGAAGGAGCTTATTCTTTATTGGGTGAAATAGCATGTGTACATATATATGTATATACATATATCAATATATACACAGAACAAATTCAAAATAAACTATGTTTAGGCAATTAGAAAGAGAGTGTACTAGGAGTTGAGGGTGTCAGGAAAGCCTTTCTGTGGAAGGTAGGGCTTGAGTTGAGCCTTGAAGGGGAAAAGGAGCTCTATGAGACAAGAGGTGAGGAAGGAAGACTTTTCCTGTCATGGGGGATGGCCATAGTTAAGGCAGAGGAGGTGGGTGATTGAATGCTAAGGGTTGAGAACTGAGAGAAGGCCAATTTGGCTAGGCAGAATATGGGAAGTGAAGTAACACATAATGAGGCTGGAATAATAGGGTGGGGCCAAGTTGTGAACAACTTGAAAAGCCAAACAGATATTTTATCCTCCAGGCAAGAGGGAGCTCCTGGAGTTTATTAAGTAGGAGAATGGAGGATGAACTCACTGTGACTTAGTGGAGAATCATGACTCTTTGAGCATTTATTAAATGTTTGCTTAGTTCCAGACACTTATTAAGCCCTAGAAACTCCCCTGCCCCCCCAAAAAAGACAGTCTCTGCCCTCAGGAAGCTTATAATCTAATGAGAGAAGATAATACACAGAAGGCAGGTGAAAAGAGGAGAAAGGGAAATGTAGAGGGCTCATGATGACAAACCCCAGAGGAATACAGTCTCCGTTGGGTGGAAGATGAAAAGATGACTGGTAGGGTGGGGCGTTGCTCCTTAAATGGAGATTCTGATAGGGGCTCTCCCTCTCTGCTCTCTCCAGTCAAAGGGAGGGACCCCAGGACAGGAGATGCTGATGAGGTGGGAAGACCAGGGCTGACCAGATCTTGCCTTGTTGAGGTTTCTGAAGCGTGATGGTGAAGGAGTGCAGCCTTAGCTAGGTGGGAAATGAAAGCCCATTTTGGACTGACATGTACCAATGATTGTCTTTTCTATTTTGTTTCAGGTAGCTGCCAACACTAGTCCTGGTATGCTGGGCATCTTTCCATCTTGGATTCGTATAGAACACCAACGTAAGGTATTTTCTGATGCTTCACCCCTTTAAGGCGCCAGCTGAGAAGAGAGGGAATTGTTGCTGATATAGTTAAAGCTGCTGAAACTGTCTGAATTCTTTTTCTGAGCTCTAAGAGGAGTTAAGTAGCTATAGAATTGGTTTATTTGAAAGAGAGGGAAAATATCTTACTATAGTATAGAGTGCTTCGTTTTGAGGAGTGAGGAATATACTTATTTCCTCTCCGTGGGACAACATACATAAACCAACAAGTTCTTAGCCTGTGTTGCACCTCACTAGCAAGAGACCCTTATGGAAAATAGCCTGCAGATGATTTCTAGAATATTCGTTGATGTCAAATGATTCAAAACAACTTAATGCAGTACTAACTGAAATAGAGGTCCCATGGTATTATGGGAAGACTCAAATCAAACGTTTATTAAGCATTTACTGTACGCCAGGCACTATGCTAAGCCCTGGAGAAGCAAAGACAAAAGTAAAATAATCGCTGCCTTCAAGGAGCTTCCATTCTAACGGGGGAGATACATGCACGCACACACACACACACACACACACACACACACGCCCAGAAATATATATGTATGTATGTACATAGTTTGCTCCTGTATATGTGTGTGTATTTGTGTATGTGTATATATACACACATATATGGATATATTACATGTGTATATACATACATACATACAAGGCCTAAAGTGACCTTGGATGGAAGGGAAGGCACTAGCCCTGGGGAGACTAGGAAAGGTCTTCTGTGGAATGTGGCCCTTGAGTGGCATCTCCAGGGAAACCAGGTATTCTCAGAGATGGAGGTGAGGAGGAGAGCCTTTCAGCTGGGGGATGGCCAGGGCAAAGGCACGGAAATTGGAGCGTCATGGGTGAGGAATAGTAGGGCCCATATGACCAGAAGTTATATGTAAGGCAAACAGGAAGTTAGGAAGAGGACTGAGTGTGACGAGTTTTAAAATGTGAAACAGAGGAGTTTGTATTTGATCCCAGACCCCAGTTGTAGGGAGCCCCTAGAATCTGTTGAATAGAAGGGAGAGACAAGGGAACACGGTTCGACCTGCGTGGCCAGAGCTGTGCTGTGGGAACATCATGTCTATCTGAGGAAGAGAAGCTGGAGTCAGGAGGATGTTGTAATAGCCTAGGCTGGAGATGATGAAGGTCTGAACTACAGTGGTGGCTGTATGAATGCTAAGAAAGGACACGTTCAGGAGATGTAGAGGTATAGATGACAAGATTTGGCAACTGATGGCATCAGTGGGATAAGAGGAAGTAAGTAATCAAGGGTGATAGTAAAGTTGCAAACCGACGTGATTCAAAGGATGGTAGTGCCCTCCGCAGTACAATTTTAGAAGATCAGAGGGCTAGGAGGGAAAGATACTAAATTCTTTTTTGGAAATGTCCATTAGAGCAGGGCATCTTAAACTTCTTCTGCTCGATATCCCTTTTCCTGTTTGGCAGTTCATTGAGTTGCGTGGTCTGAGGGTGTGTGTGGTGCAAAGTGCACCTGTGTTCAGAACCTAGGCTGCAGCGAATGCAACAGGCTGCCAGAAACACCTCGGATTCATTACACGTTTGATTTTTAATTAATTTTTGACTGTTGCATGTTCAGAAATCTTCTACTGTTGCCAGGTTTTTCGCAACCCCATATGGGGTCTCAACTCGACCCACAGTTTAAGAAGCGTTGCATTAGAGAGCTGGTAATGTAGAATTGAGGCTGGATACCTAGATCCGATCTGAGCGTCATCTGCATAGAGATGTTAAGCTGCCTAGATGTGGGAGCTGGCCATTGCTGCTGCTTCTGCTGAGGTTCAAGGGTGTTACTCAGTGGCACCTGCTTTGCCCCTATCCCCTTCTGGGGCTCAAGTTTAGGGTAGCCCTCGCTGAGATTGGGAGAGGCCAGCATTGGGCATCTCCAGCTTCCCCTGGCTTCCCTCAAGTCTCACCTCCTGCCGGAGGCTTTTCCCAGTCCCCTCAGCTGCTGATGCCCTTCCTTCTGAAATCACCTTCCATTTCCTCACTGTCTCCCATACGTATGTACTTAGTTATACTCATATTGTCTCCCCACTTTTAAAATGGGATCTTTTGAGGGCAGGCACTGTTTTTGCCTTTCTTTGTATCTCCAATGCTTAGCACAGTGCTTGATATGCAGTAAACACTTAATAAATGCTTGCTGACTTACTGATTCACTTCCCTGGCCTGGATATGCTCCTTGAAGCAGAGATGACAGAAACCATCACATTAGACCAAGTGTAGATGGAGGGGAGCCATTCTAGAGGTGATGCAGTGTGAGGGTGTTGAGGGACTGAGAGCTGAGGTATCTGTAGAAGGAGAAGATACCAAAGGCTGAAAAAGGCCTTGGAATTCCATACCAAAAATGGTGACCAGAAGACAATCAGTAACTACCAGCATGTGTTCACATTGTCCTGTCTCTACGAAGTCTTTGTGAGAGTCTGCTCTGCATGAATTGAGGCCATCCTCAGTGAGGGTATTAATAGGGGACATGCAGCTCTTTGGTTTTTAAAAAAAAAAAAAAAAAAGGACCTTATCTTTACCACTTCACAATCAAGTGAAAGAGTGAGTAGAAAACACAAGATCCACGTGCTTATTATTTATTGATTGTGGAACTCGAACAGAATGCTTCCATGCAGGCTGTCGTACAAGAGGACTCTCAGCCATATGTCAGATTCCTCATAAGATAAAACAACAGAAATAACGCTGCTTTGTGACCCTCTGGTAATAATCCCGGGCCAGGTGAGGTATTCACTCCTGTGATGGTTGAGTTCCAGGGCAGAGTCTAGCTTGAGGGATTTCCCTGTGGATGACAATGTCCTCTGCGTGTTCCTCTTTGGAGGTGAGATGCTGCTGCTTGCATCAAACTCCAGAACATTCCAGAGCTTCCTGGGAAAGATCTATAATCACTTAAAAGATTTTGGCCTGTCCATCTGCACGAGAAAGATCAAGTAAATGAAGGTCTCTTGCTCAGATTTTGGTATGTATTTGTATGAATAGCCTATAGAAGTTTCTAGTAGTATATATTTCTGGGCCAGAGAGAAGGAGGAGAGTGGGCCGGGTTATTTTTAGAAAATTATGGAGTTATTTTTTTACTATATATGTATTTTACTATATATGTAAATTTTTTTACTATATATGTATTTTACTATATATGTAAATTTTTTTTCTATATATGTATACCAGCATCTGTGGTTGTGGATATAGCAATCCTTAGAAGAAAATTTATGTCTGAGCACTCTAACCAAAGTTAAACAGAAAAAAATGAGCTTAACATGTGATTTTTAAAAACTAGAAAAACAAATACTTCCGAAACAAGCACAGAAGTGGAAATTTTGAGAATTGTAAATGGAAAGAACTGGCTTTTTAAAATCTTTTTAAAAAAATCTTTCATTTTTATATCCCCTTCAATATTAAATATGCCTCTTCACTCAGGGAGCCATCCCTTGTAACAAAGAATTAAAAAAAGAAAGAAAAACCTAAGCAAAACTTCAGCAAAACTAACCAAAACATGAATTGCTTCTGACAATCAGTAAGTCTGGTCAAGCCAGCAAGCATCTGTGAAGTGCCTATTATGTGCCAGGCTCTGTGCCAAGCATGGGGGATCCAAAGAAAGGCTAGAACTTGGTTTTTACCTTTAAGTAGTTCACATTCTCATGGGGGAGAGAACATGCAAAAACAGTGTAAATAGTGTCAGTGGAAGGTGATCTTAGAAGGAAGGTGTCAGCAGTGGAGTGGGGCTGGGGGCCTGGGAAAGGCCCCCTGTAGAAGGTGGGATTTGAGCTGAATCTTGAAAGACACTAGAAGTAGTTGAGGGGGGACAGTGGCTGCAAAGTCATGAATGTGGGAGATGGAGTATCGTGGAAGAGGGACAGCAAGTAGGCCTGTGTTTTCCTGGGCATCTCTGGGGATGCTTTGGAGAAGGCAGCGTTCTTTCCTGGTGGTTTTTTGAGAAACTGATCCAGGACTCTGGCGTTGGTCTTGAAGGAGCATTTCCGAATGAGGAGACAGGAACTCTGGACTTCATATCACAGGCAAACCACCTTGCCTCTGAGCCTCAGGAAGACTCTAAAATAAAGGCATTGAGGCAGACTGTAGTTAAGCAAGTAGTTCTTAAATGCTTGTTTTGGTGTAAAGCACTTTGCAAGATGCAGCCACTACAAGACAAGAATGCCAGAGCTCCTGCCCTTAAGGAATGTGTGTTTCATTGGTCACTCCTATGTACACAGAGAAGCCAATACAAGATAATATGAGGAGAGAGAGAGGAAGCCTGCTCCCTGGGGACATCCAGAAAGATTTCATGGTGTCTGAGCAGAGCCTTAAAGGCATCGAGGGTTTCAAACAGGAAGAGGCAAAGAAGCGAGCTTTCCAGAGGAGATAGAATAGCCTGTAGAAGGATCAGAAATGACCAAGAAAAATTGGAGTTTGGGGATCGGTAATGGGTCAGCTTGGCTGCAATGTGGCCAAGAGGAGGAGGATGTTCTATGTGATCAGGCAGTCTGGAAAGAAGGAGCTAATTTGGGGGGGGGGGGGCTTTAAACCCCAGAGGAGAGAAAAGCAGTGGTCCTGAAAAAACGGCATGGCGGCAAACCTGTGTCTTGGGGAAATTACTTTGGCAGCTGTGTGCATGGTTTCTGAGTCGGCTTCCATCTCCAGCAATCTGGGTTTGCTCTTGTTTTCTTCTCACTTTTTTCTCATTGCGACTTTTCTTTAGCAAGAACAACTTGGGAATTTAAGTCAAATTGTTGGTCGTTCTGAGGGTCGTAGAGCTGGAAGTGGCTTTAGTGAGGATCAGTGCATCCTGCCCATACCTGAACAGGTTTGCCCTTGATGGGATCCCAGAAATGAATACAATCCTTACAGTAATAGGACGAGACAACTGGAGCTGTAATGGACCTCCGACGCCATCCAGTCCACTTACCTTTCCTAACCTCCCATTTTTGCACTTGAAGGTTTAAGTGATTTGCTCAAGGGTCATAGCAGGTAGCTTCAGAGGAGGTATTTGAACCCAGGACCTCTGGTCCCTCTCTGTTTCTGAGCACACTGTTTCTCTTAAGTAGCATGACCTTTTTTGGCTACCACACATACTATGGACTCATTTTTGGTTTATAGTCTTCCAGATCCTCTGTTGTCAGACAATGTACTGGCCAGAGCTACTCTGAGGTTGATGTTAGGGCCCAAGGGGGTGACTTTGCATTTAGCCCTATTTAGTTTTATCCTATTACATCTGCCCCAAATTCTGTCCTATCATCCAGTGTATTAACTAAGCCACCCTGTTCAGTATCACTAGGGAGTGTGAGGTTCCTTTCTCCAAGCCATTGATACATGTGTGAAATGTCTGAGAGCCAAGACAAGTCCACTGGGAACTCCTGCCATACAGGACAGAGAACCCTTAGTGGTTCCTCTTTCGAGTATCAAATATCAGATTGTCTGTTTGGCATTTCAGATCCTTCACAACCTGGCCCCTTCCTGCCTGTTTCCTCACCCCTTTGCCCCTCTGTGTCCTCTGGGATCTGGTCACACTACCTTCTTGTAGTACCAGGATTCAATTTTGGATTCTGACTCTGTTCCACCACCCCTCCCCCCCTTTTTTCAAAACTCTCCACCGTGGTATAGTTGGCTGAGTTCTAAAAATTCCCATCACTCTCAGTTGAACACAGTGTTTAAACTCCAGTAGTGTGCCTGATGATATGGTAACTACTCTTGCCTTTACATTCTGCTGTTTCCCTCCAAGGCCCTACTGGGTAACAGAAGAAATAAATATTAACCATTTCCCTAGTTAATATTACTTCCTTTTCCTACAAATGGAACAATAAAGGTGATGCATTATTTTGCTTTTTCTGCTCTATATTTACAAACTGAATATATGACAAGAAACATTTGTTTTCCTTTGACAGATATTCAAAAGCGTGTGAGTGCACCAGGTTTAGGAGAGATGCATATGTATGAAATTTTCCTTAAAAAAAAAGCAAAACCAGAAAACGCCAGCCTTGTTCAAGTTGCTAATGACTGGAGAGGGAACTTGTGCAGTTGCTTGTTTTGAACAGGTCAGTCAGGGCTGAGAAAAGGGCTGAACTTGGGCCCAAGAGACGCCAGGACTTGGGGACTGTGTGACCGTATCAGTGTCCTCACATGTCAAGTGGAGACAGCAGCATTCCCACTCCGTTTCTCCAGGGTTGCTGTAAGGAGGTACTTTGTCAACTTTAAAGAGCTTATATAAATGTTAGTTGTTAATAGTTGAAGCGGCAGCAGTGGCAGCTGGTGGTCGTTGGGAGAGGACAGGTAACAGAAAAGGGGGAGGAGACATTTGAAGGGGGTGAGTTAGGACTTAAATGAACACCCTGGAGCCAGCGTTAATGGGAGGGCAAGAGGATGTCCTCAGAGACAGTGGTGAATGAGAAAAGATGCTAGGCACTTGGGAAGAGGGCGCCCTTTCAGTGCCGGGAAGTTTGGGTCAAGGTTCAGTGGCTTTTGTTCTCATTAGGATGGTATGTTGACATCGAGCAGCTGTGCTGGTGGTGGCTGTCTCAGTGCATGTAGCAGGACTTGAGAATGGGCCTCCAAGGGTCCCCATCTTTCTTTGTCATTAGCTAACAGATGCTTACTTACCATAGTGTTTGTTCAGTGAGTCTTTCCGTCTCCTTACACTAACAAGAACAGCTTTCCATGCTGGTGTTTCTTGGTGTATAACTAATATTTGCTCTTGGCTAGACGTTGTTCCTTCTCTCTCTGCCCAGCCTATTAACATCCACTGGGCACGTCTATTCCTGTAGTTTTAAGCTATGGATCTTGACTCTAACTTGCCTCTCTTTGGACAAAATATTTTGAAACATTAAAAAGAAGCAGCTATAGACTTCAGAGCAGTTCTCAATTTGGTGTTAAAGTCTTGAATTTTCAAAGAAATATTGTCAGATGCATATAAGGGGTGTGGGTGTGAATGGGTGTGTGGGTGTATCTACAAATGCTTAGTATTAGGAATTTGTTCACTCCTATTTTAGAGTCAGAAGAGTGGGTTCCTTGTATCCTACAAGCCTTGTGGGTCCTCCCTTCTCTCTTCTTACCTGTCCACAGGATGAGGTCCAAATCTCATCCTGTGGGATTCCTGTTTGTGCTCTACACCTTGTTTTCACTCCATGACTAGCTGACCTTTCTTTCCTGTCTTTCACTGCCTCTTCTATTCTTTATGCCACTCCTCTGTTCCATACACACACATGGATCCTATGTAATACAGGAAGCATTTAATAGGAGCATTTCTGCTTCTGATTTGGATTCAGAAGACCTTGTTTCAAATCTCAGTTCTGTTGTTTAAGGCTCTTAGCATCTGTGGGCCTCAGTTTCTGCATCAATAAAACAAAGACTTTAGGCTTGGTGTCGTCTTACACCTTTGAAATTTTCTAGATGTTCTAATCCTAGTCAAGTTGTTTCATAAATGAGGAAAGGCATGGTAACTAATGAATAGTGTTCCATTCATTTGTTATTAAACATTTCAGAAATTTCTGTTAAAACAGTCTGATTCACCCTCTCAGAGAGATTGCTTGGATATTCCCACAGTTTGCATTTTTCCTCCCAATTCACAGATCATTAGGTTCAGATCCAGAACACACTTTAAAGGAAATAGGAACATTAATACAGAGCTGATATCACCTTAGAGTTCAGCCGCTGTAATCCCTTCATTTTATAGATGAAGAAGGTAAAGCCCAGAGTGGGACAGTGACTTCACAAGGTCACTTGTGCCCTCAATTCAGTGCTCTCTGCACTTTGCCATTATCTCGTATGACACATCTAAACTCAAGGAGCTAAATGACTTCTTGTAACCTGAAACACGTTTCCGGTCTACCTTTTCCTGTTCCCATCCATAGGCTGCCTCTGAGTTCCTACTTTATCAGCACATGGGTCATTTTGCTATTTCAGATGGTTCCTAAATTCATTACTAAAGCTAGGGAAAGCCAGTTGCATCCCCAGTGTTATCGCTGAAAAGCAGATGAAACAGTTGGGACAGCAATCATGCTCATTTTTCTTTCTCTCCCCTGCCCTTGGCTCCTCCCTCTCCAGAGCAAGCGAGAAGGCTGTGGTTTCCATCCTTTTCTTGTTCTTCCCTCATTGGGCAGCCAGCGTCATTGCTGGACGGCTTCCGTAACTTCACTTCTGCCGGGCTACTGGCCTTTGTTCTGCAGGGTGGCCCAGGCCAGATGGACACTATCTGAGGTAGCAGGAACTTTGGAGGCCACCAGTCCAGGTGGTCCCAGCACCATAGCTTCTGCTTGTAGACCTTCCATGAAGGAGAACCCAGTACTGTTAAGGCAGTCCGTTCCTTTGTGGGCTGGTTCTAATTGTTAGAAGCTTTCCCTTTCCTCAAGTCCAAGTCTGCCTCTCAATGAACACCACCCCGAATTCTGTGCCTAGTTTTGGCAGCTAGGTGGCAGAGAGGTTAGAGTTCTGGGGCTGGAATCAGGAAGACCTGAATTCAAATCTGGCCTCAGACACTTACTAGCCATGTGACCCTGGTTTAGCCTCTTAACCTCTGTCTTCCTCAGTGTTCTCAACTGTAAAATGGGGATGAGTTAACAGCACCTGCCTTGCAAGCTTGTGGTGAGAATCAAATGAGATAATATTTGTAAAGCACTTAGCACAGGGCCTGGCCCATAGTAGATATTATATAAATGCTTATTCCCTCCCTCCCTTCTTCCTTTGGATGAAACAGAACAAGTGTAATCCCTCATCCACCTGGGATACCTCCTGTCCCTCCCTCCATTGGAAGCTTCCCTAGCTCCTGCTTGCCCTTGCACACAGAGTGTTCTTCAGTTTTTTTGCCACCCTCGTGGCCCTCTTCTCTGTACTCTTCAAGTTGTTTCTGTTTTTCCTAAAACATGGTACCCAGAGCTGCCCAGGGCAGTTTCACCAAACCATTGCTTCCTAATTCTTAACACAGCCCTGGACAGAGTTATCTCTCATAGCTGTCACATCTTCCATGCCTTCCCAAAGCCATACTCTGTGTGTTGCCTCATCATGGCTTCGAGGTGTCCCTGGTTCTCTAAGACTACGCCGGCAGAACATCAGCTCTCATGTGCTTCTGAGGCTTCAAGGACAGTCCCAGCAAATGGACCAGCCCGGCTAAGTAGAAAGAGACTCACGACCAGGAGACTGGCCATTTGGTGGCCATGGCCACTGGTGGCAGATAGAGAACAGCCTTCCCCTTAGTCCTTCGCAGCCACTCCTTTGTGCATTTGCACTGGCAGTGGTAGAGGAGTGAGCACTTACATCCGTCACAACCCTGATGCACTGAGGAGGTGCCCAACCCCAACGAGCCTGAAGAAGGCCCTAGGCCTTTATCTCAGAGCAGTTGTGGTTGAGCATCCTGCATTTTTCAAATGACTTATTGTTATTAAACTTCAACTTAGGTGATTCAGCCTAGGAGTGTAAGCGGTAGTGTGCTGTCACAGATGGAAGTTGGCCTTGGTCACAAAGATGTGGGTTCCCATTCTGCCTCTGACACATCATGGCTGGGTACCCTGGGCATATCACTTCACATCCCAATCCTCTGGCAGCTCTCTGAGTCTAACTATTACAGCTAAGGTGGTCATTTAAATTAGTAGAAGGAGCTTCCTCACCTGGAGAGTTCTCTACATCGTTGAAGTTACCTGTCAGAGTCCCTGTCCTTCTCCTACTGATGTATTGGCTATCCCTACCACCTTTGTGTCAGATAAGCTTGCCATTAGAGCTTTCAGGTCACTGATAAAAGTAGTGACCCAAGCAAGGTCAAGGGCAGATCGCTGAGACAGATGCTACACTAGAGTTCTCCCTCCAAGTGGATATTAATGTCTACTTTGGGGGTCCTAGAATTCATTTAGCCACCCCAAATGCCCCTCTCTATCCCCTCATCAGGCTTGTATTTATCCATCTTTTTGACAGGTACATCATGGCACCTTTAATAGGCACCTTGAGGCCTTCTCCCAGGCTGTTAGTGCATTTACCGTGTCCAAAAAGCAAAGGAGATGACTTTGCCATAACCAGCTCCCTAGGCTAGCTTTTCCTTCATCTCATGTCTTGGCTTCATTAATGTGTTACAGAGTTTTGCCAGGAATAGAAATGGCACCCCCTTGTCTCTAGTTGACAGAATTCCTGCCCTTCCTTTCTTTGAGAAGTGACAGAACCAGCCATGTCTCAAAACCCTGACTCCCTGACTTCAAGGCTAATGTTTTTTCCCACTATTGAAGATGACCATCTTAGTGGAATGGCTTCTGGAAAATTCCAGAATCCACTTTTCCTTCTTATATTCTGCCATGAGAATATTCTAAGGCAGGTGAATTTATCTGAATTACTGCCCTGTGTTCACTTTTCAGACAACTACAAAAGCCAAAGAATGGGCTCTATGAAATGTGAACCTGCACTCTGACCCCTTGGGTGTGGCTTGAACAATGACTGATTAACAAAATAGTGAAGCCACTTCCTCCCATCAACAACCAAAGTATCTAAAAATGATCACAATGGCTGAATTATAGTGACAGTTCTGAATTCCTCCATTGTGTATTAGCGTTCTCTTATTGGACTTAGAAACCTTGTGCTCACTCTCTCTCCTCTTTCTTCCTCCCCCCCAATCCTTTCTCTCCCTCTCTTTCCTCCTCTTTCCTTCTCTCTCCTTCCCTCCCTCTCCCTCCCTCCCCACAAGCCATTTGGTCCATCCAGAAGCTGAATATTATAAATAATCTGCCATGTCATCCTAACTATATAATCTGACTAGCCGTTCTATTCAGGAAGTTTATTGATTGGTTCATTCATCTCCAAGAGAATATTTTCCTTTTTTAAAAAATCAGTCTTCCTATCCTGTCTCATTCTTCAGCTTGATACAGTGCAAGGTTTATGACATAATTATTTTATGAAATTGAATCATTTAGACTGAGGTTATCTTGAAACTCCAAAGTGAAGGGAAAGAAGATGATTTGAGAGATTTGGTAGAAGAATTTTTATTTATATCAAATTAAAAGTATTGATGGCGCAGTGGACTATTTGACTAAATACACATTCATCTGTTGACTGTTCTATTTAAGTAATCTTCAAACAAATAGAAAATCATCTCTATTTTTTAACAAGGAACCTATGACATTTAGTTTTGAAGACATTAAAAAAAAAACTTTAGGTGATTTCTTAATGCTTTTATAAGAGAGGCTTTTTTAGTGTCTCCTCCACTCCTGTTACAGTCATCTAGACATGAGGGCCTGCTCCGGGATGGTGGCAGTACCCCAGTGGAGAAGGGGGCAAGTACAGGCATACCTTGTTTGATTGCACTTCACAGATATTTCATTTTTTACAGATTGAAGGTTTGTGGCAACCCTGTGTTGAGCAAGTCTATTAGTGCCATTTTTTCAACAGCATGTGCTCAGATCATGTCTTTGTCACATTTTGGTAATTTTCACAATATTTCAGACTTTTTCATCATTATTATTATTATATCTGTTAGGTAATCGGTGATCTTTGATGTCACTAATGCCGTTGTTTTGGGGCACCAAGAACTGTGCCTATAGAAGGCGGCAAGCTTAATCAATAAATATATATGTTCTGACTACTACACCGACTGGCCATTCCCCATCTCTCTCCTTCTCCTCATATTCTTTGAGACACAACAATATTGAAATTAGGCCAGTTAGTAACCCTACAATGGCCTCCAAGTGTTCAGGTGAAAGGAAAAGTCAATCAATTCGGCAAACTTTAGTGTTGTCTTATTTTAAGAAATTGCCACAGCCACCCCAGCCTTCAGCAACCCCTACCCTGATCAGTCAGCTGCCATTAGCATTGAGGCAAGACCCTCCACCAGCAAAAATATTACAACTCACTGAAGGCTCAGGTAATGCTTAATACTTTATGGCAATAAAGTATTTTTAATTGAGGTATATACATTGTTTTTAGACATAATACTGTTAATAGACTACAATGTAGTATAAATATAACTTTTCTGTGCACTGGGAAACCAAAAAATTCATGTGACTTGCTTTATTGAGGTGGTCAGGAACTGACCTGCAGTATCTCTGAGGTCAGCCTGTACTAGAGATATTGGAAAGGTAGCATTGACAGGACTTGACAAATAGATCGGATATGTGGGGTGAGGACAAGTGAAGAGGTGAGATGACGCCAGGGTTGCAAGCTTGGATGACTGGGAAGATAGCGATGCCCTCAACAGTAATAGAGAAGTTTGGAAGAAGGGAGGGGAAAAGATAATGAGTTCTGTTTTGGACGTTCTGAGTTTAAGTTGTCTATTGGAATCCAGTTCACGATGTCCAATAGGCCATTGGTGATGCTGGACCTGAAGGTCAGAAGAGAGGTTAGAGCTGGATAAGTAGATTTGAGAATCATTTGCATAGTGATGATAATTGAATCCATGAGAGATGGTGTGATCATCAAGCAGCAAGATGGAGAAAAGAAGTTCAAGAATAGACCCATGATGAGGGGTGTGAGCTCGATGAAGGACCAGCAGAGCGAACTGAGAACACCAGCAGGAGAAGAGCCAGGAGAGCTGTGTCATGGCCAGGGAGAAGGAGGAGAGCGCCCACGAGAGGATGGTGATAGACAGTGTCGGAGATGACGGAGAGGTCAGGCAGGATGAGGACTGAGAAAAGGCCATTAAATGTTAATGATTAAACAGGTCGTGGAAGTCAGAAGCCAGAGGTTGTAAAGGAATGAGAGTGGAGGAAGTGGAGCCCTATTTTGTTCCTCTTTCTCAAAGAGTTTTACCACTGAAAGGGAAGAGAGATAGAGGCTTATGGCTAGAGGGGATGGTCCAATCAAATGAGAATTTTTTTAAAGGATGAGGAAAATATGGAAATATTTAGACAGCAGAAAAGCAGTCAGTGAACAGGGAGAGAATAGGCCTTCATAATTATAGTAGTTTGTCATTTTTTACTCCTTGCAGTTGAATTAGTTTTTCCTTTAAGTATTCATATGTTTTTCTGTTCAATGCATCTATATTAAATATTGATATTGATTCATTATCTCTGGAACCTTTACTCATATAATGGAGTTTCTCTGCTTGTTTCTTTTTTTCATGTTTTTTTATGCTTCAGCCTTGTCCGAAATTATGATTGCTACTCCTATTTCAAGTATTTCTTGTAAGCACATTATTGTTGGATTCAGCTTTCTGATCCATTCTTCTATGGGCTTCCATTATATTGGTGAGTTCACGTTCCCAGTTACGACTGTAAATTGTATATTTCCCTTGATCCTGTCTGCTTGAACTTTTTCCTCTCTTTGTCCTGTGTGCCCCACCCTGTACTGCCCTTTTTTTTCTTGGTGTTATGAAAATGATTTATTCATTCCACTAAACAGATTAACCACATGCCCTTTTTTGAAATATAAGTACACGGAAAAAATCTGTCATAAAATATTTGCTTCCACTGCGTAGTTTTCTCTGCTAGCAATGACATTAAATGACAATGCAGATTTGGAACAGATTAATTAAAAGTAGAATTGCTTTGCTTTCCACTTAATAACTGCAGAAGGTGCCCAGGGAGGAGTTTGCCTGACAACTTTGATCTCTAAATGACAAGATTTGTTGCTGCCCCTCCTCTCTCCCCCTTGCCCCACCCTGTTCAGGTTTTTCTTCCTGTCTTTACTTTCAATCCTCCCTTCACTGAAGGCTGTCCAACACAGGAATTAGCTTTGTTCATGTGTATTGGAATCCTCACCTATCCTATCCTGAAGCATCAGCCAGCTGTTCTCAAACTTCTGCTCTATGCTGGGGACTGTGCTAGGCACTGGGGGCGCAAAAGAGGCAAAGACAGCCTCCGCCCCCAGGAGCTTACAATTTAATGGGGGAAGACAACATACCAAAAATATATATACAAAGCAAGCCACATACAGGATGAATGGGAAGTAGTTAATAGAAGGAAGGTGCCAAAATTGAGTAGTTAGGTGGCACAATGGATGGAGCTTCAGGCCTGGAGTCAGGAAGACCTGAGTTCAAATCCAGCCTCAGACACTTACTAGCTGTGTGACCCTGGGCAAGTCACTTGATCCTTTTTGACTCAGTTTCCTCGTGTGTAAAATGAACTAGAGATAGAACTGGCAAGCCACTCTAGTATCTCTACCAAGAAAACCCCAGATGGGGTCATGAAGAGTTGGATATGACTGAAATGACTGAACAACAACAAGAGGAAGACTTCCTGTAAAAGATGGGATTTAAAGGAAGCCAGGGAGGTAAGTAGGGTGGAGTGGAAGAGTGTTCAAGGCATGGGGGACAGTCAGAGAGGATGCCCAGAACCAAGAGATAAGAGTGGGACGGCCAGGAGGGCACTGGCACGAGGTTGAAGAGTACATGTTGGGGAGTAAGGTGTAAGAAGATTGGGAAGATAGGAAGGAACTAGAATACAGGACTGTGAATGCCGGAAGATCCTGGAAGCAATAAGGAAGATTTGTTGCTGCCCCTCCTCTCTCCCCCTTGCCCCACCCTGTTCAGGTTTTTCCGCTGGAATACTCCTCCTCTTAAACCTCCTTCTCTCTTCTCCCTCTCTGGTTTTTTATTTCTCTGTTGAGTTTACTATATTTGTTCGCTCTGCGTGTGTGTGTGTGTGTGTGTGTGTTGGGGGATAGGGGGCTGTAATCTGCTTTCCTTCCTCTGGTTCAGGTGAGAGTGAGCAGTGCTTGGGATACCTGCCTTTCTCCAAGGTTTTCCTCATCCCCCCCATATACTTCTATTTGAGAGAGTAAGTTCCCTTCCCTGTTGAGTCCCCTAACTTTCCTTTTTCTTAAGACTAACAAAACATAAAAAAGTCACCCCCAGGCCCTGTGCCCATCTTGTTTAGCTTTATCTGTCATCCTTACAGATATTAGAGCTCTGAGAGGATACTTATTACTTCTCCATTAGTATTGAATCAGTTTGTCTAGTCTTGCCCATTTGATCAAATGATCTAACCTTTCTGTTTCACTTGTCTCCTCTAATTTTCATTTCAAAAACCTCGACTCATTTCTGACCTATTCATCAACAGTGCTTGGAAAGCCTTTATTTCATTAAAGATGCATTTTCCCCCCTGTAGGATTACACTCAGTTTTGGTTGTAAGTTCTTCTTTTTTCTTTTTGGAATATCATATTCCAGGTTCTTCTCATATTTGTGGCAGCCATCTGCCAAGTTTTGTGTGATTCTAACTGTAGCTTCTTGGTACTTGATTGAACTCTTTCATTTTGATTTTTTGCAACAGCTTTTCTTTAACCTGAAATCTCTTTATTTTCTCTGACATTCCCAGGAGTTTTTGTTTTGGGATTTCTTTCAGGGGTGACTGGTGAATTCTTGTTATTTTCCCGTTAGCCTCTGGCTCTAACTTCTTGAAATATGGTATCGGAGGCTTTTTTGGGGGGGTAATTTTCTGACAGTCCAGCGATTCTTAGATGATGGCTCCCTGACCTGTTTTCCCAAGAGTTGTTGTTCACAGACGCCTTATAAAACTGAGCACTGTTTTTCCCAAGGTGCTAGTTCTTCTTGCTCTTGGTTCTTCCGTCTTTCACTGTGTGTCTCTTGTCTTCATTTCTTGCAGCTCCTCTTTTCATCTTTGTGTCTGAGACATGCTTTTCCTTCCATCTCTGCATGGACTTGTATATTTATTCTCTTCCTCTCATTCCAAGGCATTTCTTGATTGTGTTTCACAGTTTTGTTTTGTTTTGTTTTTTTAATTCATAATTTAGCCTCACTTTCTGGATTAGGGGTTTGTGCTTGAATCGAGCTCTGCTCCCACAGGTTTGCCTGCTGGATCCGGAGGTTGGTGGCTGTGTCTGAGCCTTTTCTTTGGAAGGAATTGTCTGGCCTTGTGTCCTGCCGAGATTCAGGCCCAGGCTCCCTGGAGCCATTGCTGCAGATGGGGGAGGAGGCCTCTGGGCAGCCTCCACCACACTGGGTACTGGTCTGGCCCTGGCCCCTGCTATGAAATGGGGCTGGTTTGCCCTTTGCCTTCCTGCTCCCTTAGCCTGTCTGCATTCCACAGGGTTCTGGCAGTCCGTGCAGCCTTCAATCGATGGAGGTGTTTATGGTTGAATCTTTTGGGTTGACTTTATGATAGTTCCTGCTGGTGCCCTTTAGAGTTGGGGTGTTTGTTAGGGAATTGGGTCCCCATGTGCTACCACCTTCCCATAGCCCAGTAATAAGTAATAGGTAATTACATAGGTAATCTTGCCCAGTGACCCTGACAGTAATACTATGTTACCTCACTGTTATCTATTTTAGATTATAAGCTCTGAGTATGGTAGTCTACTTAACTCCTTCATTTCTGTCAAGAATACCAAACCGCTACATCTCATTTTGATTTGGGAAATTAAAAAAAAAATATCCCCCATATAAATACCTAATGGACAGAACATGCTAGGTAGTAATTTACATAACCAAGACCTGTGCTTCTAGTGGCCCGTCATGTCAGTGTGACCCCTTAATTGGAAACGCTAACAGACTCTTGGGCCGCTTGGCAAGTGAAGTTGAGGAGGTAATTGCCTCCCTGGACTGCCTCGGGCAATGCCATCTCCATAACTCCTACTTAGGAAAGCTGTGGACAAATTGTCGTCCTCAGGGATTGACAGGCTGGTGCATCCCAGAGGAGTGGATCAGGATGGTGAGCAGTTCAGTATCAAGCCCCTCTAGACTCAGGCAGGAAAAAACTGGAGGTAGAGAGAAGACTTGGATGGCAGGGAGGGGGTGGAGAAGATAGAAATTGAACCTTCTTTGTGTGGTCTCAGAGAAACCAGTGGGTAGAAACTGGAGAAAAGCAGGTTTTGTCTCCATCCCAGGAAAAACCTCCTAACAGTTAGAGCCATCTATTAAAAGAGTGAGATGTGGTGAGCTTCCCATCCCTGGAGGTAATCAGATGAAGTCTGCAAATGCCCATTTCTCAGGCATGTTGGACCCTGCCATTCCCACCCTCTTCCCCTTGTGTCTGAGGGCAAGCATTTGTTGGTTCTTGGTTACTGTAGAGTGTGGTGACCTCCAAAGAGTTGAAGTGACCCAAAGACTGGTCAGAACCAGCCTTCTCTGTCCCATGCCCTGGCAGAGAGAGTGGAAGGAATCAGTTCAAAGCATGACCTGATTTCTTTGTAGAGGAAAGAAAGCCCACTCCCCAGCTGTATGGAGGGTTCTCCGACCAGTTTTTCAGAGGTAACAGTTGTCCCTGTGATCAGTCATTCTTACATTGTTTTCTGTGTCACCTTCTGCGGCTCGGCTATGTCCTACAGACTGTGTGTCTTACATCTTTTCTAGTCCTTTGCTCCCTTTCCCAGTGTTTATATGTGTCCACATATATAATTCTGATATTTGCAAAGGGCACTCTTAAGCTCTTCAAATAGAAACTGAATGTTTTCACACTTGGAAAAATACCAGAATAAATCATTTTAAAAGTCTCATCGCAACACCTAAAAATCAGACGGAATAGTAGACAATGAGCAGCTTGAATTTTTAAAGAGTAATTCCTGTCAGACTAATCTAATTTTCTATGAAAAAGTGATAGCCCTGCTATACAAGGAGGAGATGATATATATTGTCGTCTAATGTGGTTTTAGCAGGCTTTTGATCCATATGATTTCCTCTCACACTCTCCTTCCATAAAATGAATGGCTAATGATTTACCAAAATGCCTTTGTGAGCAAATGCATCTACTACAAATGCCCCTAAGAATAGTTTGGGGGAATTTCACAAGTCAGCACCATTACAAAAAGGCTCGTCAGCATTATGTACAATATACAATATGTCTGGGAGTCTTTGCTCGCTAAAAACATAATTCATCCTTTAAACGGGCTAAGCAAATTCTCCCTCACCATTCTATCCTTTTTTTTTTTCTTTAAAGAATGTTGCTTAATTTCATATTAGCTGTGCACCGTCTTTGCTTTGAAACTTTTCAAATAACTAGTTTGGTCTTGCTGAGGAAGGAAACCCAATTAGATATATCTGAATTTTCCAAAAATGTTTTGTTTTCATTTTGCTTCTCCAGAAAGGATCACAAAGCCAGGCTGGGGCAAAATCTCACACCTGCCTGAGTTTTCCTTTTAGGGGCTCTTTCAGAGCAGAAGTGTTTCATCTCCAGGGGATTCTGGTGACTACAGGCCCGTCAGGGATTAAAACAAGAATTCCCTCAAGTCCAGAGCTGATTGTTGGGTGCTCCCTTCTGCTATTTTAATCCACTGTGAGAGCTGAGCTCTTACAAGTTTCAGAGGTCCCCTTGTCCAGACAAACTGACCTGAGCTCTTGATCCTTGTTGCAATGAGCTGGCTGTGATGGGAACTGATGGATACAGTCATTCAGAAAGTGGTTTGGGGCTGACCTTCTCTGGCATAGAAAATTGGGCCCTTGCTAGGACTCCGCCCCATTCCCACCAAGGGCTTTCTAACAGTCACTCCTAAGGGGAGTTCCTCCCAAGGGGAATTCTCGTGAGGAGCACGTGTCACATTTGAGTCTCATCTGCTGGGTTGATGACTTGGAGATAACTCAGGGACTTGGACCAAGCCAGTGAAAACATTTTGTATGGCACAAAGTGTCTTGACGGCTTTGTGAATGGAGGAGGCCTTCTCCAGCAGGCCTGCTGGGCTGATGGTCCATCCTCTGCCCACACTAGACCCAGGCGGGGTGGGGGAGGAGAGAGAGAACTCCCTAGTTCACAAAATCACTCATTCCGTCTTTGGGATACTCTGTAATTCACGCAAAATCACAAAATCTTGTGAATAATTTGGTAGGGCTTTTCTTTTTTTAATGTTCCAATGTGCAATTAATAATAAATCTTCATGCATATTGACCCTTCTTTCTCTTCCATCCTCCAGTTAAAGCATTTTTGAGCTGGAAAGAAGGCTCCTGGTCCCCAGCCCCTACAATGTGACTCTTCAGGCTACTTACTGTTTCCCAAGTGGACACCTGCTCTGGTTCGAGGTAGTCACAGAAAGCAATTAAAAGGTAAGAAAATTGGCTTTTACCGGCTGTTTCAGTGCCGCCTGAGCCGGCCTTCCCTCCCAAGGGACTGGCAGCATCAACTCTGCTAGATGGAATTCCTCTCCAGAAAGATTCTTCCTTGTGTTATGGAATAGAAAGGAAAACTAGGTTCATAAAATGAGTTAGAATGTGTCAACAGAGTAGAGAGAATGATGACCTCCTGCTGCTATTTAAATTCTGCAGCAAAGCAGGAGTGCTTATTTTCAGAAGAGATGACATGGAAACCATGGCACCTTTGTTCTCTTATGACTTTATTATCCCAAAAGGGTAGATTGAATAAGACATTTGTTGATGTTGGTTCAGAAAAGTGACAGGTGTGCAAACTACCTTTTCTGACCCTCTGCACTTTTGCCTGGTGGCATAGACCTTGAGTCCATCTTTCTTCCAATTATCTTCTAGACAAGGGAAGGCAGCCAGGGATGCTCGCCATTAGGGGTGGGTTTTCTGGGTCTTGTGGTCATTATTTCAAAACCTGGAGTCAGCAGGGATCATACAGTCATCACAGTTGCCTGTATCTGTATTTTAAAGTTGGGGAAACTGAGGGAAGTGATTTTCCAAGGTTATGCAGCTAAGTTGTTGAGCTAGAATACGAATCCAGGCCTCGTGGCTCCAAGGTCAGGGCACCTTCCAGTAAACCGGAAGGATCATTGTGTTGTCTCCAAGCAGATTAGGCAATCGTGGTCCTAGTCTCTTCTCCCTGCCCTAGTCCTCCTCTGTGCACAGACCTTGAGAAACAGTGGAAGTTAGCATAAAGGGTTAGCCATGAAGCCGTCTTGGCAGCATGCCTTCTTGTGAGGAAAGTGATCGTCCCCTTTCTTTCTCCTTGCCTTCCCTCTATTGTTTCATGTTGCAGTCAGTCTCTCTCTCTCTCTCTCACCCCCTAACTCAGTCATTAGAGATGTGACTCCTGTAGGACTTGTATTTTTCTACATTAATTGAGTTTTGTTTGGGTTTAAAGAATGAGTTTGTGTCAAATTTGGGTTTTAGAAAAGTTTAATACATTTAGCCAAGAAAAAGCTTTATGTGATATATTTTATCCATACTCTATTGTCTCTTAGGGAATAGACTTTAAAAAGCAGCAAAATGTCAGTTGAATACTAGGCTCATTTAATGATGTTAGGATTAATTCTTCAAATCTAGAAATCAGGGAGTGACATTGGCAACAGACTTTTGAAAGCAGCTTAAAGCCAAATATCTAGTTTACTTACTGAAGGATGGCAACTTTGGGCTTCCTGGTTAGAAATGAGAACTGGTGCCTCATCTTTCCAGAATCTGGTCTTTTATTCTGACCTGAAAGTAATTCTCATCCATATCTTCCCTTAGAAGAATGTGTTGATGTGTTTAAACTTTCTCATGGAGTATTTTGCACCGAGACTGCCTCAGTGTCTCAGGAGAGCTGCTAGGGTTTCTGGGGTTTTCTTTGCCATGTGCTCATGAGGTCGCCTGCGTGAAGGCGAGTAGATCACTTGTGTGCGGTTTCTTTGCCACGCTGTTAATGACACTCACCAGAGCCTGGAACGATGGAATCATTGGGATGTGAGCTGCCAGTGAAGAAGGTGTACACCTCACAACTGACTTTACAAGGCCTTTCTTTTTTCAGTCCTTTGACCAAAACGAAAGTCCGGCCACACAGGACATTTTCCTTGTTAAGCCAAGAGGGCTGTAGGCCAAAGGCAAAGGCAGAACCTTTGTCCACTAGGTTATGGCAAGGAAGACTGGACTTTCTCTTCTTCTTGTGAAGCAAGTATGCCTCATTGTTTCTGCTGACGCATGCGGCAAATCTCAGTAGGAGCTCAAACTGTCAGATCACTGCTGCATTGCCTGCGCCCTAAATAAACTCAGTGTTCAGCTCTGGGACTGAAATCCTTTGAGATGGCTGTTCACACCTTGATAATTTTGTACATCAGTTCTTTATGACTGATCTGGTGATCAGAATACACAGGGCACATTTCCTCCCTTTGCCATCTTTACCATCATCCTCTGATGTACGTGTCTATTCCAAAACACATCTGAAAATGTTACAGATTTCACTCAAGACCTTCTCTGACGCCTTCTAGTGGTATAGAAATGACCCAAGGTTCTTCAAGGCCTTGAATCACAGTACATGGTATTACAGGGTCCCCTAGGCTCAGTTGTCTTCAAGGATCAACCTAGCAATGGGCTGTTCTCTAAGAGAAGAGAAGGTCAGAGGAGCTCATTATTAGCTCGATTACAGAATTATGAGTCTTTTTGTCCATAGCAATTTTGAAAAACCATATACTGACTCACAGAAAGGTTATTAATGATCACCGTTGGTGAAGGAGTGCTCCCCCCACCCCAGTGAAATAACTGTCCTTAACATATTGGTAAGTGGAGCCCAGGCATCACAGGCTTTAGGGTTGGAAGGAAGAGAATTGGGTTCAGATTTGGAAGAGTCTGTAGAGACCCTCTATCTAATCCCTTCCATTCGCAGATGAGGAAACTGAGGCCCTGAGTGATGAATAAATGGCCCGTGGTCACAGAGGTGGCAAGTAGGAAAGCAGGGAGCTTCCTAGGCTCCGGCCCCTGACTTCATGGTCAGGCAGGGGTCATTCCGTGGCATCCCACTGCTTCTTAGCAGTGTAGTCTGTAGTCTGGTGTGGTCAAAATGTAAAAAAAACCTTAGAAAACATTTTAAGTATTCAGAATATTTTGGGTCCACAGTATTTCATCATCTTGCATATCATGAAGTTTCGGAGTTTAATAAAAATAGACTCTGCCACGAAGATCTCTCTTTTGAGTGCTTCATTCTCCTGCTAAGGAAGGTCTGTGCAGTAACGCTGAAAAGGCTCCACCTCCTCCTCCTTGTGTCCTCCACAAGGACAAAATGTGTTTCAAAATTGAATTCTCCCTCCTCGGTCCTCCTCCACATCCCCACAATTCATCTCAGAGGACTGTGACTAGTAAGCCATGCTTTACTAATAAATGAGGCCTGATAAATGGCCCTGTCTCCTGATTTTTTTACAGTTCATTGTTTCCCATTCTTGCATAATGGCATGGCTTTAAATGGTAACTCCATCTCTGGAATTTGTCTACAACAAATGGATTTGTCATTAAATGATGGCAAAGATGCAAATAAAAACTTAGTTTGCTATTTAAATTCAGGATTACATTAAGCCTCCTCTTTAGACTTCTGTGTCCAGGTTATCTCTATTCAGCAGAATGAGCAGACAAATGAATCTCAGACAGGAGTCTTATCAAAATTCAATTCAATTTTGGACTTGTGGCGATGTGTCTGGGAACTTCCAGGTTGATGATCATGATCCTTCCATGGCTGCTGGCTGTTCTTTGCTTTTTTTTTTTTTTAAACAATAATTTATTGATAACTTGTTTTTGTTTTTTGTTTTTGTTTTTTTTTAAGCTAGGCAATGGGGTTAAGTGACTTGCCATGGGTCACACAGCTAGTAATTGTTATGTGTCTGAGATCAGATTTGAACTCAGGTCCTCCTGAATCCAGGGCTGGTACTGTATCCATTGCACCACCTAGCTGCCTCCCCCCCTTTTTTTTTAACTTTTAGGCAATTGGGGTTAAGTGACTTGCCCAGGATCACACAGCTAGTAAGGGTCGAGTGTTTGGTCTGAGGCCGGATTTGAACTCAGGTCCTCCTGACTTCAGGGCCTGTGCTCTATCCACTGTGCCACCTAGCTGCCCCTTTGATAATTTGTTTTTACAAAATCTTCATTTCCTGTGCCATCCTTCTCCCTTTTTCCTGTTCATTGCTTTGTATGCTATAGTTTTGCCTCTAAAGTGCCCTGATTTTTTGCCTTTTGCCTGTCCTCTCTCAGATACTATAGGGAAAAGAACGGTGGTCTTTTAGGCAGAAGACCTGGGGCCAGGCAAGCGTGGACACAGCAGGTTTTGTTTATTCTCTCTGCTTTCACTGCAGATTTTGCCCTGCCTGAGTTCCATCTGCAGCCTGAGAAACGCCCTCCATTCAGAAGTCTGCTCACACTCACTGTGCATGCGGTAATTAGGTGCTGCTGGTCCTTCGCCGTGGATTGGATAATTAGATTTAGTACAGGCTGCAAAGATACAGGAAGGCAATGGGAAACAGAGGATAGAGAGCTAGACTTTTAACTGGAAAGATCTGGGTTCAAATCCGTCCTCCAACACTAGCTCTGTTACCCTGGACAATTAAATTTCCTCATTTGCAAAATGGGAATAATCATATCACTAGCTTCACAGGGTTGTTGTGAGGATCAAGACATAAAGTGTCATAGGTACTTTAATCTTAAGGAGTTGTATGCATATCAGTTATTATTAGTATTAATTTAAGTGCATATTTTACAGGGCACCACAAAATCCTGTCCCAGTGTCTCATTGGGGTGTGGAGATGACCCTGATTTCTCAAAGACTGATCACAGAGTGCAAGTCATGGCAAAGTCTCCCATACTAGGACGGCTTCAAGCACCACATTGGCCACAGCCTAAGGGGTTATTTCAGGGAGTCTGAAGAGGCCCTTTCGTCTTAGGCTAGCCACTTGGGGATGGATTCTTTGTTGAGGACAACCGATGAAATATATGCACACACACACAGACATACACACACACACACGCACGCACCACACACATATATACACACACACACTTCTACCACTGTTTTTCCACCTTCCATTAACATGATGCTGGTGTCCAGGTGGCAGAACAAAGGGCAGAGGGGGCTAAGAATCCTATAGCTTTGGGACCTTTTCTAAACTGACTTAACTCTTGATACTCTGAGCATGAGATGTGTGACCAGTATCTGCTGCAGGAACTGATTTGTGGCAGTCTTGACATTTTTCACTAGAAATGAAACCATAAGCAAGAAGGAAGCTGTAGCCGTATGGAAGGATGGCTCACAGGTTGTCCAGGGGGTAGAAAGGAAAGTTGGCAGAGCTGGTTCTTTCATGTGTCCTGGAGGCATCAAAATAACCTCATTTCATGGGGCATGTGGTCATCTCCTATTCTAGGGCTTAGGGTATTTGCATAAAAGGCGACCGGGGAAGCAACTGCAGCTTCTGTGCCACTCTCTGTTGCAGAGGTAGAGAAATTTTATGAACTCCATCAGACCTTCTAACTTAAGTTAACATGGACTTCAATAGTTACTGGCTTCTGTGCAAAGGTAGAAATAGAAGGATGTTAAGAAATACATTGGGAAAAACCAATTAGGAATAAGGAATTAAGCTAAAGATCGTAGCCTATAGAAGCCTTACTTCTCTGGGTTATGAAGATGTTCTTCAAGGAAAGAATCAGAAAAGGCTAAAGGACAAGGAATGCTACCTAAAATGTGATTTAAAAAAAAAAAAACCAAGTATTTAAGGCAAGAGAAGAGTCGTTACTGATATGGGCATCGTCCCTGAATGAGCTGATTCTGCACACTCAGATGACCACCATGTTTGAGCAAAACTAGTACAAAGTGAGAAAAAGGAATAAGAATGAGAAAAGGGGTGAGAGTGACTGGACCTGGATGTCATCAATGTTGAATTCCCAGTAAGGAAACTCCCTCTACCAAGGGAAATTGGCATCTTACAGTCATAGGATTATCTGGGGACCTGAGATATCCAGTGATGTGCCCAGGGTCACACAGCGAAGCTGGGTTAGAGGTAAGAACCATGGGAATGTTTTACTGAGTGTGACGCCAGCTGGGCAGGTCACAGAAGTTCTCAGAGCCTCATTGTTCTAATTCACAAAGTGGAGATAAAAATGCTTACACCGCTAAGTTCCCAGGGGGATTTTTTGGTTTTTATTTGTAAACCACAAATCAGTATGTGTGAGCTGCCCTCAAGAGTATTACCTTTTCTAAAGTGAGTTTGTGTGTATGTGTGTGAGAAAGACAGACAGTGCAAGCTTGTGTGCGTGTGACTCAAAAGTAGCTTTCACAAGCATGCTCAGAAGACATGACGGTGACTTCTTACTAGAGTCTATGAATTAGAAAAAGGTAAAACCAACTTATGATTTTTTTTTTAAACCATAATTTAATAGACGAGGAGACTCATTACTGATATGGGCATCCTCCTTAAACAAACTGATTCTGCACACTCAGACCAGTTGCTGCATTTTCCAAAGCCAGGCTCCAGATAAAAGCTGCCCTAGTTACCAGCATCTGGGCTCCTATTTCAGGGTTTCAGATCACAGTGTCAGAGAGCAGAATAGGTAGCTTTGCACCCCCCATCTGGCGGTGTTTGCAGGGCCATGTGAGCCATGTGGTCCATACCGCTTCCTGCCAAGCTTCACGACACGTTGTTGTATCTGTGGTGGTCACTCCTTCCACCAGAGCAGGTCTCCTCCTCCTGTATACTTTTCCTTGCCTTTCTGTACCTCCTCCACAGAGGGTCTCCTGAGTGCCCGGGAGGTGGTTTCTTCTGTTCCTCTCACTCTTTCAAGGTTAATGAAGCAGATTCTTGAATAGCCTCCCCGCTTTCTTCTCTGATTATATTTGTCCTTCATGATGCCTTTCCCACTAAGGTGACGTGATCACAGTGTTCTCAGTTGACTTGTCGTGCATCTTTCAAAGTGCCCAACTTCTCTTCCTACGCACGCTGATCCTCATCACCTGAGCCGCCCCCTGCTCTCTCATGTGGCACTACAGTGACCCAGAGTTCTGAACCTGATGCTCGTGGGGCACCACCTCTGACTTCACATTAAAGCTTGGCATCTATCTGCTTGTGTGTCTGTCGTCTGAGGAATAACTTCGCTAAATTAAAGAGACATGTTACCTGAAAACGGTCTATAAGGTAACAAGTGTTATCACCCTCCAACACCATGAAGATGGTCTAGACAGCTGTCAAGATGCTGTCATCTCTGTAAGTGGAGGGAGGAACCCACAACGTTGTCATCGTGAATCACTGGAAGTATTAACATAGGTTGATTCTGAACAACCTAGTTACTGTTAGTGTTTCTGTATTTCTCTAATTTTTCCCCTCCATTAGGGAGTGCATAAATACAGTGCAAGGAACAACCAATTTAAGCAAGGTTTTTATTCCAAAAGTTCTTTTGTTAATTTTTTTTTATACTTAAAATACACTTTTCCACAGAAACAGTGCTGTAAGTAGTGGTTATGGTACTAGTCTAGATCCTCCAGATAAGATGAGCCACAGAGACCCTCCACCCTATAGGGATTCTGCTCCCTAGCCTTCCTCCTCCCAAGAGAACTGAGATATAGCCCTTCCCATGGAAAGGGAAAGTTAGGAGTCAGGAATAGGCTGAAAACCCTAATGGATAGCCAGCCAGTAGCAAGGCCCCACCATTCATTGTCTATACCAGTGGTTTTCAGCATTTTGTTCCATGAACCATTTTAGCAAAAAAAAAAAAAAAAGGTATTGTGAACCCCAGATTTAATGTAGTACTCGTAATATTCTACTAAATTTATTCACTTAGTGCTTACCATAACTAAAATAATACATTTTACCCTAAAATTTCCAAATTAAAATTTACATTATGTAATTGCAATAATAAGATGTAAAATTTTATTCTATTTACAATCATGAAAATTCTAAATATAACATTTTAGAACTCCAGTTACAAAAATTTTATGTGAGACATTTCTGTAACAATTAAGAGGTAATCCAACACGACCTCATTTGCTTATTATCTGTAAGACTTCATATTCGATGTCTTTGTGTTACAATTTTTGTTGAGTACAAATAACAATTTATTAAAATAAGCTTGATCTTGGAAGATATTCAACAATTTCATAATCATATATGAACTTAATTTTGATGGTGGACTTTATTTTTATCTGAACAAAAGTTTGCAATATTTGGCTCCATACCAGACAGTGTTAAATCTGGTCCTGCGTCAAGTTTATTCCTGTATTTTTATTAAAACAAGAATAAAGTGAAAATGCTCACTCACACAAATATATAGTGGAAAATGGTAGAAGGATTTTGTAAGCTCTGTTGCTGAAAGGTGGAAATTCATTAAAAAAAATTTAGCCACTCAATGAATCAATAAAAACAAATAGCTACTTACAATATAAAATAATTTCTTTTTTATTGGCTAATGACAAGTGATATATTAAATGATAAATGTACTTAAACTTCAGTTGTATTTTGTTTTTGATGTTGTTATTGTTGTTAAAAGAGTTTATACATAGACTAACCTTTGTAGGGAAGGAATCTCTCCAGACATGACTCTTTTCTCTTCCACCATTAGCACACCAGAGCAATGCTCTCACAGAAACTACTAGATGACTGACCAGCTTACTGAAGAATTGTAACATAAGCAGAGGATAAGTTGAAATGAGAAAACAGCCTTAACATGGCAGTGAGAGTTTGTTTTTGCAGACTGTTTGTGACTGTCCATGTTGGTTTCAAGGTGATTTTTAATGGAGGTGCCAAGGGTTCATGGTACTACAAGTGACATTGACCACGTGTTTACACAGCTGAGGAAGCAGGATTTCAGGTTACAGAGGGGAATGAGGCAGATACTCTGGTGCAGTGCACAGAATGCAAGTGAGGGTATGTGCATGTATCTAAGTACCCTTCAGGAATTGGATTGTGTTGTAATGACACAAATCCTTGTGGCACTTTGGAAACAATTTGATAACAGGTTAAAAAAACTACAAAAATATGTTGCAGTCAGAGTTTTATGTAATCACTGCCTGAAAACCAAAATCATGTTGTTCACATGATCTTTACAGTTTAAATTTGGTGCAGAAAGGGAGAGGGATGAGGGAATACTCATTTTTATTCCAATAGTATACAACAGTCATAATATTTATAAGTTTTTGTAACAAAATATGATGCTACCAACATTCCTCTGCTCATTGTTAGAGAAGAAATATATATTTGTAACATAATTGGGCATTTATTTAACTGCTTTGTTCAGTCTTTCAGCTGTGTCCAGCTGTTCATGACCACGTGGACCACACTGTCCATGGGGTTTTTTTGTTAAAGATACATACTGGATTTTTTTGCCATTTACTTCTAGTAAGTGTCTGAAATCAGATTTGAACTCAGGTCTTCCTGCCTCTAGGCCCAGCACTCTATCAGCTGAGCCACCTAGCTGCTTCCTATATAGATGTTAAGTGACTTGCCCAAGATCACAGAGTTACTGCATGTCTGTGTTCAGATTTGAACTCAGGTCTTCCTGACTCTAGGCCCAGAACTCTATCCATTGAGCCATCTAGCTGCTCTATTTAATGGCTTAAGACACCAGTGAAGAATTTTCTAGCATGAACCTGTTGGACCGTCACCATGAACACCCAAAGAGTTTGTAAAGCACTAACGGGAAACACTGGACTGTACCACTGTTTAGCTACCCAGCCATGAGAATCTCTGCTATTGGGACATAAAAAGGAGCGAGGAGCTAGGGCAGCACCGTTGAAGGTGGCAGTGAGCTAATACATGGCTGCCCACTCCCTGGGCAGTGATTCTTCTGCTTCAGCAGAGAGTTATATGTTTGATTAGGGTTCCTTTTTTGGGAATCAATACTAACTTATTTGATGTGGGATGAGGGAGACCTGAGTTCAAATTTGGCCTCAGACACTTATTAGCAGTGTGACCCTGGACAAGTCACCCCTGTTTGTCTCACTTTCCTCATCTGTAAAATGAGCTGGAGAAGGAAATGGCAAACCACTCCAGTATCTCTGCCAAGAGAACCCCAAATGGGGCCTTGAAGAGTCAGACATGATTGAAAGTACTGAACAGCAACGAGGCCCTTGGATTCTCAAGTATTTTTTTAAAAGTTACCTACTCTTATAAGTTAACCAGAATGAAGACCTGCTAAAACAGGTCAGATGTGTTTATTTCAGCAGGAGGAAAGATCATCATCTTGTCCATCCATCCCTCTTTAGTTTGCAACTAGCCATTCATAAGAAAAAGAGGAATTTTGTGCTAAAGGAGAGAGTCCTTGACTCGGCATTACGGAACCCAGGCTGTCACCAAAGCTCTTCTTCCGTTTTCAGGTGAAGAGTCTGGGCCAGCTGTGTCTTCCATTCCCTGACCTGACTTTGAAAGGTGGAAGGCCTAAGCTCATATCTTACCTCTGGTGCATCCTGGCAGTGTCCCTGGGCAAGGAACTTAACCTTTCTCTGCCCCGGAAACTCTCTTAACAATAGAAATTACAAATGAGATGCCAGTCTGCATTTGAGGAAGGAGTTTCCACACCACACGTGCTGCACAAGGATGAAATTACAAGTCTAGACCAAGAAACACAATCATACCGTAGCTAGTGCCAAGACAAGTGATCAGGGTTGAGATGCTAATCTCCTTCAATATAGACTGTGTATACACTCAGGAGTCCTGGGGGACGTTTTCCCCTAGAATATGCAAATATTTGTGGGATATCTCATTGATTTGTAGTCTATCTTAGAATTCATTTTAATTTTCCTTGATTATTTAGTTGTGTATTTATTGGATACAACAAACTTCTTCTGTTCTGGTTTTGTTTGGATAATTTGGTCAAATAGGACATTTTTTACTTCGCACTGTCAACTCTTTAAATACATATGGATTCTCCATCTTTCTGTTTGCTCTTGCTCAGAGAAATGTCTGAATCATTTTTCAACACGTATTTATTTCTCTCTTCTCTCACTGGTTGCTTAGGAGAATTTGTTGTCTTTTTTTCTAAGTACCAGTATTTATGCAGCCTGTGATATTAGTTTTCATTATCTAAGACCACAGCTATGAAAGTACTAAGTTAGCTGAATTATTTTAGTATATTTCAAGAAGGTGAAACATTCCACAGTAGTTCGTTTTCCCAGATAAATATTCAGTTGTGCCTTGCTTTAGGCATAACCAATATATGAAAATCTGGGTTCACAAACCAAATAAATGAGGTTGTGATTATTTGCTTTGCATATAAATTCATCATTGGATTATGCTGAATAGTGAGCCCCTGCAGTGCTTGGTTTATGAAATAAATTTGCCATCTACTCTTCCAGAAACATTTATCATGTGAGGTGAGTCCTGCCTTTGGTTCACTTCAGTGTCTTCACCTGGAGAGGCAGCTGTGGTGTAGTGGGAGGACCAGAGGTCTTAGAGACAGCAGAAGTAGGCCCAGGGGTGGAGGCAGCAACAGAGATTGGAGCAGGGTGAAGAGAAAGAGCAAGGGTGGGAAGAGGGTTAGTGTGTCTGGCTTAACTAGTGAACTGTAGGGTCACGACTCTAGAGGAAGGAATGGGAGGCCAGAGCAGGGGAGAGCACCTCAGGAAAGATAGAGGCGGCCTGGCAGGCCTAGAGAGGAGGAGAAAGAGGTGTAGAATTGAGGCGGGGGAAGAAAGGCACTGCGCTTTCAGAGCTCTGAGTCATGAAAGTCAAACAGTTAGGGGCAATGATGAAATCAGGGAAGTTGACTGTCCTTTGTTTGACTGGAGCTACAGGCGGGTCTGGCTGGGAGCAGGGGAGGCAGCCTGGAATTCTGAGTTTCAGTGATGAGAAGAGAAGTGATTTCGCTGGCTCTCAAGGACTGCTTCCCTAAGGTTCTGCCCCCACACAGCCAATCAGTTTCCAAGTCTCAGTCATTTGATCCCCCAGATCTCTCAGTTCCTTCCTCTTCCAGTCCTATCTCTGGTTCAGTCCCTTACCACTTCTCATCTGGATTATTGTGATAGCCTCCTAATTTGGTCTCTTTACCACAAGTTTCTTCCCTTGCTAATCCTAGAAGATGCAAATATTTGTGGAATAGCTCATTGACTTAGAGTCTGTTTTAGAAAATTTTTGTGAGGCCTGACCCACATGTGCTGGCACGATGTTATTCTTAAATCCACAGATCTGATGATGTCACTCCCCTTCTCTGTAAACTCCAGTAGCTCACTGCTACCTGAGGCCATCCCTCATGCCTCGAATGCACTTACTTGCTCTCTCCTTACCTCCATCTCAGAGAATCCCTCTTGTTTTAAGACAAAGCTCAGGAGCTTTCTTCTGCATGAAGCGTCTGCAAAGAGGGGAGGAGACCTGGCTTCAGATCTTGCTTCAGGCATTTCCTAGCTGGATGACCCTGGCCAAGTCTCAGGGATAAAGAGTAGCCCCTGCCTCCCAGAGTTGGGAGGATCCAGTGACATAAGAGATGGAGGGGCTCTGCAAGCCTTAGAGCTCTGTCAGAATGCTAACTGAAGATCTGCTCCTGTTCCCACTCCCAGAGCACCTCGGGCTGCATTGTATTTATTCACTTTACATTAATGCTCTATGTGTATGTTTTCTGTGCACTTGTCTTCCTCCTCATAATGTGAGCTTCTTGCAAGTTGGAATTGTTTCATTCTTCGTACTCGTCACCTCTTTTCTTCTCTACCAGAGATGGGCAGACTACTATCCTGCAGTCCAGCAGCACCGGCTACCTTGCTGCCCCTCCCATAGCACATTCCGTTTCCCCAGCTTCCTGCGTCCTCCCTGGCTCTGCCATGTATCTGGAATTCCCTCCCTTCTTATCCCTGCCTCGGAGCCTCCTTGGCTTCCTTCAAGGCTCCACTAACATCCCCACTTCTGCAGGAAGCCTTCTCTTGCCTCCCTTAGTCTCAGTACCTTCCTTCTGAGGACGTCTCCAACTGCTCCTGCCCACGCTTGTTTGTTTACAACGGTTTGTGTGTTGTCTCCCCTGTTTGGAGACAGACCGCTGGAGAGCTGGGACTGGATTTGGCTTTTCTTTGTATCCCTGTGTTTATCACTGTGCCTGGCACACAGTAGGTATCTAAACAGTGCCAGTTGGCTGACAGTTGTGTCCTCAGAGGCCAGCACAGTGCCTGGTGCTTGGGGAGCATTTGATGAGCACGTCGTAGTCAATTGACTGAAGAACAAGCCCCTCTACTTATAAAGTCCTTCACAACTTCATTTCAACTTGCTTTTCCGACCTGCTTAACCTTCTTGTTTTAGCTGGACCAGTGGCCTGGCTGTTCTTCACATGTGACGTTGCATCTTGTGGCTCTGCCTTTGCCCCAGCCTTCCTCTAGCTTGGCATGCTTTCCCTCCTGACGTGGCGTGGAATTCCACACACACACACACACACACACACACACACACACACACACACACAC